>NC_044031.1:731494330-731838206 GCF_901765095.1 Microcaecilia unicolor
GTGGGGTGGGGGTATTGTGCTATCCCTGTGAGCAAAGTGACCACTCCACTCCAGTTCCTCTACTTTGGGAGCTGCATATGAAAAACTAAAACAAATCATGTCATGGAAATTCCAAGTGAAGAGAGAAATGTACAGCATCTGTTCAGATGAGAGGGAAGTGATGTTCATTTAGGTCTCAAAACGCATACACACAGCCTGACAGCATCGCTAGTATTACTGAAAGTGAAAGATGATGTTCGCGGTGCTGCTCCCCTCGCCTTGATGTTCCGTGATTCTCTCCTCCTCTCCATGTCCAGTGATTTGTACCTGAAAGTTCTTTGGCTGGCTGGCTGGCTGGCCTGTGTAACATTCCGTTTGTAACATCTCCTGTCCTGACATCAGCCAGCCTCCAGCGTTCCCTTCCCTCTCACTATTCCGCCCTCCTCAGACATCATTACATTTTGATACGAGGGCAGGGCAGTGAGAGTGAATGGAACGCTGGAGGCTGGCTGACATCAGGAGATGTTACGAACCCAGCCAGCCATGGAACATTGGAGGTACAAATTATTATATAGGATTACAACACATTTCTTTTTCTTTTACAGTATGTGGACTATCATTCTAGTCAACTGCTTTGTGTTTCAGGGCCAGATTCACACAACATAGGAGGAATGTGATTTATATGTAAAATACAATACAATCTTTAATTTCCAAATTTGCTCACAAGACTTGCAGACATTTATAGGTTATTTCTTGCATGATCTATGTGAATCTTGTAAAGGTCAGCCAAGGATGCACCTTTGTCTGCCTCATTAGGATTTGTACTTTACATCGCACTTTTATTAGATTGGGTTCAAAGCTTGCCATTAATTCTTCTGAATTCTCTGTAGTATGTTTCATAGCTAGATAGCTTTTACATTAACTATGAGATTTACTGAAAGGCTCATGCCAGCATTTTTTTTGTTTTTTTTTCCTGTTTTGTCTACATGCTGCAAACTTTTACACGCTTCTATTTCTGATGGCATGCTAATTTTTGAGATGCAGTTTTCTTATTTCCAGATGGTTACATTCCTCCCTGATAAACAAGAGGGACCATATTATCAGCTATAGCTTGACTGTGAGGTTTATGAAAAAAAAAACCCCAGGATTCCACAAAGTCCTGCTGGATTCTTGCCCTAATAAGATTATACGCAACTGATTCTACCTTCAAATTTAGTTACAAGAAATGTTTGTCTAGTGAAATATTAAATGTGTTTAATTCTTAGGTCTCATGATAGAGGTATATATATGTATGTTCTATACCCCAGGTAACAGATTTCAGAGAAATAACTCCCAGGAAGAGTGTATCTAGATGAGCTTTTATATTATGAAGTTGTTTAGTTTATGTACCTTGCATGACAGTATTTTGTGCTAGTTCAGAACCTTTATAGGCAACTGCCTAGTTTGCCCTAATTTGTTTAAATTGCCTTCTCTTTCACCGCATAAGAGACACATTGTTAGCTTTCTTATTTGGGACCATTATCTAAGTGCAAACTTTCACAATTTACTGTTTTATATTACCTGAATTTGAAAACTTTTCCCCCTATCTTACAAATAGCTACTGTTTTCCTCCTTATTTCAGCCACAAGAGGGATGCTTCTAAATCACATACAGTGAAACCTCGGTTTTCGTCGATAATTTGTCCGAAAATAATCAAAGAAAACCAAAGACGACGAAAACCAAGGCAATTTATTTTAAATTCTTTTAAATGAATAAAAAGACTAATCCTACTATATGGAATGGAGGAGTGGCCTAGTAGTTAGGGTGGTGGACTTTGGTCCTGGGGAACTGAGTTCAATTCCCACTTCAGGCACAGGCAGCTCCTTGTGACTCTGGGCAAGTCACTTAACCCTCCATTGCCCCATGTACGCCGCATTGAGCCTGCCATGAGTGGGAAAGCGCGGGGTACAAATGTAACAAAAATTAAAAATTAAAATTAAATGATGTGGCATGTCACACAACGCTTCAGATATCATAACAGGCTGTAACAGCACCAACAAGCTACTAAGGGCAAATCAGCGCCCTGATCAAGAGGGCTCCGGATTCCCCTGCCCCGCTTACCTCCACCTACCCCCCAGTGCACGTCCCCAACCAGCAACTACTTACAACGCACCACATCCGCAAATCGCTATCCCGTCCCACCCTCACAGATCTCCAACACACACCTCCTCCACTAGCCCCTCTCTAATGATCCCACACACTTAAACACACCCACCTCCTGCTCCCGCCCTTCAAAAATGCTAAACAAATGCAAACAGGAACAAGGGGAAGGGAGGAGTGGCACTAGAAATATCCCACGCCTTCCACACCAAACAGCCAGCCAATGCAATTAACGCACTTGATGTAAAACACACCCACCTCCTGCTCCAACCCTTCAAAAACACTAAACAAATGCAAACAGGAACAAGGGGAAGGGGGGGAATGGCACTAGAGATATCCCACGCCTTTCACACCAACAGCCAGCCAATGCAATTAACGCACTTGATGTAAAACACACCCACCTCCTGCTCCCGCCCTTCAAAAACACTAAACAAATGCAAACAGGAACAAGGGGAACAGGGGCGTAGCTACAGGTGGGCCTGGGTGGGCCCAGGCCCACCCAATCTCAGCTCAGGCCCACCCAAATGACGACGAATGGAACAGCGACTTTTTTTACTCGAAGTCGCAGCGATGAACAGGCGGGCAGCGCTTCGGTAGTAAAAGTAACAAAGAGGCAGGTCGACTGCTCCGTCATTCGCTTCCCTGCTTGCCCTCTGCGTCCCGCCTTCCTTTGACGTCATTTCCTTTCGGGCAGGCGGGACGCTGAGAGGGCAGGGAAGCGAAGGACAGAGTCGAACCTACCTCCTTGTTGCTTTTCCTACCGCTGCCTGCCCGCTCGTTCGTCGCTGCAACTTTGGGAGTGCAAACAGCAAGCAAACCTGTGAGCTGCTTCATCCACGTTGTCCTTACAGGTGGCTGGGAGATGCTGCGAAGGGGGAGAGGGGGGGGGAGATGCTGGACAGAAGGGGGAAGGGGATGGGCAGAAACAGGATGGGCAGGGGAGAGAGGAGAATTGCTGGACAACAGGGATTGATGGAGGGGATAGGGGAGAGAGGAAATTTGCTGGAGATGGATGGAGGAGAGGGCAGGGGAGAATGGAGAGTTGCTGGATGGAGCAGAGGGCAGGGGAAGGAGGAGAATTGCTGGGGATGGATGGAGGGGAAAGGGGAGAGAGGAGAATTGCTAGGGATGGATGGAAGGGAAAGGGGAGAGAGGAAATTTGCTGGAGATGGATGGAGGAGGGGCAGGGGAGAATGGAGAGTTGCTGGACGGAGCAGAGGGCAGGGGAAGGAGGAGAATTGCTGGACAACAGGGATAGATGGAGGGGATAGGGGAGAGAGGAAATTTGCTGGATATGGATGGAGGAGAGGGCAGGGGAGAATGGAGAGTTGCTGGACGGAGTGGAGGGCAGGGGAAGGAGGAAAATTGCTGGGGATGGATGGAGGGGAAAGGGGAGAGAGGAAATTTGCTGGAGATGGATGGAGGAGGGGCAGGGGAGAATGGAGAGTTGCTGGACGGAGCGGAGGGCAGGGGAAGGAGGAGAATTGCTGGACATGGATGGAGGGGAAAGGGAAGAGAGGAAATTTGCTGGGTATGGATGGATGGATGGATGGATGGATGGAGGGGAGGGCAGGGGAGAGAGGAGAATTGCTGAACATGCAGGGGACAGAGGACATTTGCTGGATATGGGTGGATGGAGGAGATGGCAGGGGAGAATGGAGAGTTGCTGGACAGATGGATGGAGGGAGGGGAGAAAAGTCAGGGAGGAGATGCGCATGGATGGAGGGGAGGGAAGAGAGCAGAAATGCTGGACATGGATGGAGTGGAGGGCAGGAAAGAGAGGAAAAATGTTGGACAAGGATGGAGGGAAGGAAAGATAAAGGAAGGAGATGCACATGGATGGAGGGGAAGGGAGAGAGGAGAAATGCTGGACATGGATGGAGGGGACGGAAGACAGGAAGTAGATGTGCATGGATGGAGGGAAGACAGGGAGTAGATGCACATGGATGGAGGGGAGTGAGGAGAAATGCTGGACATGGATGGAGGGGAAATTGCTGAGTTTAAGGGCTGGTTTGGAACACGTTGAGGGCAGATACTGAAACTCGAGGAAGGATAGGGACAGGGCTACAGATGGTAGACAGGACACATAAGGACACAGGAGGATGGTGGACATGGTGAGAGAAAAAATATCAAATGGAAAGAAGAGACTGCATAAAACAGAAGACACTGGGACCAAAGCGAATAGATTGGACAACAAAGGTAGAAAAAAGTATTTTATTCAGAATTTATTAATTGGAATGTGTCAGATTTTTGAAATGTGCATCTGTGATATTTTGCATGTAAGTTTCAATTTTTCTGGTATTGCTGCATGCTGAGTCTGACTTCTTGAGTTAACTTTCCAGTTCAGTATTTTGCCTTCATATTTTTTGATTTCTAGTTCATTGTGTCATGTCTGTTGTGACGTGTTTTTCATGTGTAATCAAGGTGCAGTATTCTCTAGCGTGTAGTATTTGCAGCCCTTTTTGTTTTGCTTTTTTTTTTCACAAGGTAGTGTATTGGTGTTTTAGAGCCTAGTGTAATTACAGTTCTGCCTTTTCAAGGATAAGGTTGTAGCTCATCCTGTCCTTGGAATTAGTGCTGCTATGGTTTAGTAAGGGTATGAGTGTGTTTTTGCACAAGTTTGTGTATAGCATTTTGCAGTGGAGAGATTGTGGGATAATGTAATTATATTTAAAAATATCAATTTTTCCATTAAGTATGTATGTGGTTATACTGATGCAGGGCAGCTGTTGGGCAGACTACTTAGAAAACCATCATCAAGTGAATTCTAAGGCATTATTTTGTAGGATCCCAAGAGACACTACTCATATAGACAGTGCATGCCCACCCATATTAGCTCTGGGCCCACCCAAAATCTCAGGTCTGGCTACGCCACTGAAGGGGAAGGGGGCAGTGGCACTAGAAATATCCCACACCTTCCACACCAACAGCCAGCCAATGCAATTAACGCACATGATGTAAAACACACCCACCTCCTGCGCACGCCCTCAAATCACTAGCAATAAATGAACATTTAACATAGCATTTACCGACGAATTCCGAGGCGACGGAGACAAACATTTCGCGAAAATAATTGACGAAATCCGACATCAACGAAAACCGAGGTTTCACTGTATTTACCATTTACTCATTGTAAACAGTTAGAATGTGACACTTTTCTCTCACTTTCTATGTCTTTTCTGACCCTTGTTTTGTATAAATGGAGAAACTGTGCTCCTAATTGATTACTTGGTGCCCTAATCTTCGTTTTGAAAGCTATTTAGTTTTCTTTGGACAAGTGTAGAACTTTCTTTTCACTAATTTGCATTGTTAAAATTCGGATGCTGATGTGATTTTATATTTTCCTATTTTGTTTTTCCATAAATGAAATGTGCCTGTCTAATGATTTTAAGCAGAAGCTTAAACCTGGTTATCCAGAGAAGTGAAATCTACCATGATAAAGATTTACAGTTATGTTTTGAATTGTAGGGAGTCACATTGTGAAGAAGATGGAAGAAATCTCCCCTGTCATTTAGTTGAACATCTGTGTATCCCTGACAGGATATACAGATGTTCAACTAAATGATTTGTCATGAGCCATTTGCTGCCAATGTGCAAGTTGTGTGTGCATTGTTTAACAGTACATATTGTAAATCACATGGCAGGAGTGCATGTTGGTATACTAAGCAGCATGTCTAGAAAGTACACTGTAAGTTGGTCAGAAGGTTTGTGTAAGTGAATATATGTGGAAGTGTTTGAACAGGTATATGTATATGAATTATGTTATATTCTTTTGGGATAGGCCAGAATAGCAATTGGTTTTATTCTGAATTTAATATAACTAGAACTGTATAAAGCATAAAATCTGAGAACAGCATTGAGCTAATGGTATTTTGTTAAAGAATTGGGCAGACATTAAGTGAATTGTTATCCTTTATGACCTGAGGCCTAAACAGAGGCCTCATTGCCCTGCTCTGTTTCATTGATTTGTTGTTTGGAGTCCTTTTTCAGGTTCGTCAAACTGTCCTTTCACCTTAGTTGACACCTTCCACTACAAGCAGGACATCACATCATTTGAACCCTGTGTGACCACTGCCAGCGCTAGCCTTCACTGCATTTGTGTTAGGACTGCTGCTTCCCAATTCCAGAACCAAGCCTGACCACTGCAGGCTCCTTTGTCATCCGGATTGTCTGCCTATCACTGCAATGAACTTTTTAAAGTGACAATTCCTGGACTGCTTTCTAGTTGTGTAACTTTTACAATTACGGACTTTTTCTTATTTTCTTTTTTTTCTGTACTTAGTATTTGGTTTTCTCTGTATTGCTCTTGTTTTGTTATGGTGTCTTCATGTATTATATCATGTTGCAAGAAATATGCTACTAAGGTTCTCATTGTTAATGGTCCATTCATTCCTAATGACATGCTTCCTTTAATTAATGCTACTCCTTTGTAATATCAACATCTTCTACACCTCATTTTCGTCCCATTACTTATATTTGTATTATTAATTTTACCTATTTTGTTTTTTGAATCCTTGTGTCCTTTGTCTCAAGCACTTGTTATGACACTCCCTGAAGAACCCAGTCCATCACCATCTTGTGTGTGAAAGGCCACAAGCTCTAAGACCTTTTGGCCTTTGAAGAGGGAAATGTATATTCCTTCCTATACTAGGCCTGTAATATGGCTCTGCTGGCCCTCAGCATTCCTTGCTTTGCTGTCAGTATCTTCCTGCAGCTGCATGTAAGCTACAGTGCTTTCTCAGTAAATGGAAAGTACGTTAAATGTCAAGGTGACAGGAGGAACTGAAGCTATGCGGCCCATGTATGGCAGATACAATTGGATATAACCATGGTGGTGATGAGACACTGAGGACCCTGGGTAAAATTCCAAAATTTTTCTAATCAGTTCAGATAGTGGAACTTAAATCACAACCCAAGAGCGGTCATATGTTAAGACAATTTAGGAAAGATAACCTACCTTGTTATTTTTTGGGTGATGGTCTCCAGAATGGTTTACTGAGGCCTAGCTACAAATTCTATCATTTATTTGAAAGGGCAAGTTTATCATTAAAAAAAAAAAAAAAAAAACAGCTTAACTACTTTTGTTGCAGTTTGAAGTGTTTATTTAAAATGGAGAAAATACTATGAAAAGGGTAGATGTAGAAATCAATATGACTTTTATAATAACACAAAATACTTCTTTACAAATCTATAAGTTAAGATTGTTTTGAAAAATCTTTACTTTACAATTTGGTTTATTTAAAGCACAAGGTGACATTCTCAGGTAACAGCAAAACAAGGCATGTGTGTATTAGACTATATTTACCCCACATTTTGGTGTGAATGGTAAAAACCAACTAACAAACCCACCCTTGCATTTTACAGCTATCGATTTACTAGCAACTGTTCCATCCACTGCTATCACTTCATAAAGGGAAAAAAGGGTACTGCGTGGGTACAGAAGTGCAATGGTCTGTAGGACAATTGGTAACTTTCAAACTTTACAAAGTCATTACAGGGTCAACATTGAGTTTTGTGTCAACACCTTAAGAAAAATTAACTTGGCCTTTGGAAATACATTACTATAAGTAACAAAGAACCAACAGCAAGCCAAGCTATGACTTATGTTTTTGAGATGGCTTTCTTTGGCTTTTGTTTGCTCTCTGGTTGACTGCTCTGGAACTAGGCAGGATTGATTACAAAAGGTTTATATTGTGTGTTAGTGTCTCTAGCTGTAGCATTTACATGAGCAAAGCTGAAGCTAGTGTTGGTTTTATACAAGCACAAGGCATCAGTTCATGTCTCAGCAAGTTCCACATTCCACTGATGCTCAAAGTTTTGTAGGGAAGACTTTTCTAGTCATTCTATACAGTTTTTTCTTTCTTCCACACGTCTGTATGTGATGCAGGCTCTCCTTCCCATGCAATAAAGATCCCCCCCCCCCCCCCCCCCCACAATCATCTTCATACTACTGGACTTCCCCAACTTTCCAGTGCAAAGTCTTTAGATTAAAGGTGGCAGATGTTAGGTCTCAGGTTTATTTTAGTTGCTGCTGCTTCAGTCTGACGTGTGGTTGCTACTTAACTCACTGCTCCTCCATGTAACCTGTATCCAGCAAGGACGGAATTTGCAAATCTCTGTTTTGTGCTCTTGGTATGCTGGTACTGTTCATTATTGCACAGTCCCTTTCAGTAGGTGCATTTTTAGACTGAAGCCTAGCTGAAGCATTTATCAATGGGGTGGAAACTGCTTTTCATAATTCATGCTGCCAGAATTAAGGCAAATACACAAGCACAGGAGCTGAAGTGTCAGTATCCATTGCAAAAAGCCAGGAAGGGAGTTATGACTTCACTAGGTGTACTACTACTCTCTGAAAAAAGGATAACCTTCCCTGCTAGGTGAGGTGCTTATACCATGTCAAAAGCTGGTTTTGCAAGGTCTTAGTTCTCCCACTGTCTTGCTACATAGCTGAAGCGTCTGACAGTTCTGACTTTATTATACATTAACTGTAGAGAGTCTCTGGGTCCACTATAAAGACATGGTCTTCTCTTCATATTCCACAATTAAACGCTTAATATGTGATAATTTGTGATGTAGATACTCGCATCGTCTCTTTTCTTCCCTGTATCCAGGATATGTCTGAAAGAAGAAAAAAAAAAGCTGATACCTGTGCAAATTATCAGGCAGTGTCTCTCCTTCTTCCCCCACAGTTCCTTCCATAGTTTGAGCCTGAGCATTTTGACCCTTTTTCTGGTTGCACATAGCACATTCATCCCTTCCCTCTGAACCTAACCAGAACAGCTTTCTCTAACCCCCTACCCTCAAGTCCTTCCCAACCCAGGTTGCTCCAGCTCTCCCTATACCAGCTGCTCTTGTTCATCCTGTGCTCATGTGTACATTCAGAAATGCCCTATCCTACTCCTCCCATCCTTCATTCATGCATGTGCCTGTATTCTCTCAGTCCTCTAGCCACTCAACTCAGTCATTAGAGGCAGACCAAACTTTGGTTTTGGTTTCAGCTCCGAAAAAAGGACTGAAATCTGGGTTTGGGTTTCAGCTGAAAATGTCTGTGCATTTTTGGCTGAAACCTGAAGCTTGCTCCAGGTCTACCTTAGGTAGGGTTACCATTTTTTGTCCTTAAAAAAAAAAAAAAGGACACTTGCCCCGCCCCATTTCACGCCCTCTCCCCACCCCTTTCCACACCTCACCCCCTGTCACATTTTCCCCTCCCCCTGGTCACCACCTCCCCTCCCCTCCCCCCCCCCGGCCCCATCACCACCTCTCCCCTTACGATCTTCCCTGGTGGTCTAATGACTTCTTCGGGGCAGGAAAGAGCCCCCTCTTTCCTGCCCGGCGTGCTGCTCTGCCTCTGCATCCTGTACGCTGCCTGTGACAGTCTCAGCGAGATTCCAAATGGCCGCCGAGAATTGAAGCGGCCTCGCAAGACTTCAATTCTCAGCGGCCATTTTGAATCTCGCCGAGACCGTCACAGGCAGCATACAGGATGCAGAGCAGCGCACCGGGCAGGAAAGAGGGGGCTCTTTCCTGCCCCGAAGTCACTAGACCACCAGGGAAGATCGTAAGGGGAGGGGAGGTCTGCCGCAAGCACGCATCAGCCCGCCCATTTGTCCAGAAATCCGGACAAATGGGCAGGCTGGCCAAAACCCGTCTGGACACCCGGACATGTCCTCAAAAAAAGGACATGAATGGGTAAATCCAGACGTATGGTAACCCTAACCTTAGGAAGGCCTAGTGCTGTCTTCAGGATCAGGAATGAACACCATTTGTTCCTGCCCCTACCACTACTCTATATGCAACGGCCAGCAACCATTTTGTGATTGGAACTAGCACAGGCAGCAGACTTGCTCCTGTCCATACTTACATTAAGTACATAAGCATTGCCATACTGGGACAGACTGAAGATCCATCAAGCCCAGCATCCTGTTTCTAACAGTGACCAATCCAGGTCACAAGTACCTGGCAAGATCCCAAAACAGTACAATATATTTTATGCTGCTTATCCTAGAAATAAGCAGTGGATTTTTCTCCAAGACCGTTTTATTAATGGCTTATGGACTTTTCTTTTAGGAAGCTATCCAAATCATTTTTAAACCCTGCTAAGCTGTTTTTATTACATTCTCTGACAATGAATTCCAGAGTTCACCGAGGGAAGAAATATTTTCATCGATTTGTTTTAAATTTACTACTTTGTAACTTCATTTCGTGCCCTCTAGTCCTAGTGTTTTTGGAAAGAGTAAACAATCGATTCATGTCTATCAGTTCCATTCCACTCATTTTTATAGACCTCTATCATATCTCCCCTCAGCCGTCTCTTCAATGGAGGGTTAAGTGACTTGCCCAAGGTCACAAGGAGCCGCAGTGGGAATTGAGCCCAGGTTGCCAGGATCAAAGCCTGCTGCACTAACCATTAGGCTACTCCTTCCATCCCTTTTATCATTTTTGTCACCCTTCTCTGTACCTTTTCTAACTCCACCATATCTTTTTTGAGATGTGGTGACCAGAACTGCACACAATATTCAAGGTGTGGTCTCACCATGAGGTGATACAAAAGCATTATAATGCCCTCATTTTTGTTTTCCATTCCTTTCCTAATAATACCTAACATTCTATTTGCTTTCTTAGCTGCTGCTGCCGCACACTGAGCAGAGGGTTTGAATGTGTCATCGATGACGCCGAGATCCCTTTCTTGGTCCATGACTCCTAACGTGGAACCTTGCATTATGTAGCTATAATTCGGGTTCCTCTTTGCCACGTGCATCACTTTGCACTTGCTCACATTAAACGTCATCTGCCATTTAGACGCCCAGTCTCGTAAGGTCCTCTTGTAATTTTCCACAATCCTCTTGTGAGTTAACAACTTTGAATAACTTTGTGTCATCAGCAAGTTCAATTACCTCACTAGTTACTCCATCTCTAGATCATTTATAAATGTTACACAGCAACGGTCCCAGCACAGACTACTACTACTACTATTTAGCATTTCTATAGCGCTACAAGGCGTACGCAGCGCTAAACCCTACTATCTACCTTTCTCCATTGAGAATACTAACCATTTAACCCTACTCTCTGTTTTCTATCTTTTAACCAGTTTTTAATCCACAATAGGACACTACCTCCTATCCCATGACTCTCCAATTTCCTCTGGAGTCTTTCATGAGGTACTTTGTCAAACGCCTTTTGAAAATCCAGATACACAATAATCGACTGGCTCACCTTTATCCATGTTTGTTCACCCCTTCAAAGAAATGTAGTAGATTGAGGCATGATTTCCCTTCACTAAATCCATGTTGGCTTTGTCTCATTAATCCACGCTTTTGAATATACTCTGTAATTTTGTTCTTTATAATAGACTCTACCAAGTGGCCTGGCACCGCAGTCAGGCTCACCAGTCTAATATTTCCTGGATCACCTCTGGAACCTTTTTCGAAAATTGGCATTACATCGGCCTCATTAGATATTACGAACAATAGCTCTGCAAGTTCATTTTTCAATTCTATTAGTACTCTGGGAATGAATACCTGCAGTCCATGTGATTTGATACTCTTCAAGTTGTCAAATTGCCCCATTACATCTTCAGGTTTGGAGAGATTTCATTCAGTTTCTCTGACTCGTCAGCTTTGAATATCTTTTCTGGCACCACTATCTCTCTACTACTACTACTACTACTATTTAACATTTCTAAAGCGCTACTAGGGTTACGCAGCGCTGTACAATTTAACATAGAAGGACAGTCCCTGCTCAAAGAGCTTACAATCTAATGGACAAATGTACAGTCAGTCAAGTAGGGGCAGTCAAATTGGGGCAATCTAGATTTCCTGAAAGGTATGAAGGTTAGGTGCTGAAGGCAACATTGAAGAGGTGGGCTTTGAGCAAGGATTTGAAGATGGGTAGGGAGGGGGCTCTCCCAAATCTTCCTCGGAGAAGACCGAACCAAAAAATTCAGTTAATCTCTCCGCTATGCCTTTGTCTTCCCTGAGTGCCCCTTTGACCCCTCGGTCAGCTAGCAGTCCGATTCTTTTGCCAGATTCTTACTTTTAATATACCTAAATACATTTTTACTATGTGTTTTTGCCACCAATACAATCTTTTTTTCAAAGTCCCTCTTTGCCTTCCTTGACAGCGCTTTGCTTTTAGTCTTTTCTAATTTTTTTCAGGTGGATCCTTTTCTGAAGGATTTTCTTTTATCTCTAATAGCTTCCTTCACCTCATTTTTTAACCATGCCGGCTGTCGTTTGGTCTTCCTTCCTCCTTTTTTAATACACAGAATATATTTGGCCTGGGCTTCCAGCATGGTATTTTTGAACAGCATCCACGCCAGATGTAAATTTTTTACCTTTACAGCTGCTCATCTTTCAACAGTTCTTCTCATTTTATCATAGTCTCCTTTTTGAAAGTTAAATGCTAATGTATTGGATTTCCTGTGTGTATTTACTCCAATTGCTATCAAATCTGATCCTATTATAATCACTGTTATAAAGCGGCCCCCATCACCATTACCTCCTGCACCAGATCATGCGCTCCACTAAGGACAAGGTGTAGAAGTTTTCCTCCTCTTGTTGGTCCTTGCTGGTTCCAATTGCAAAATGGCTGCTGGGACTTCCCGCAGTAGTCTCACAAGGCTGCTAAGGTAGGTCCTGACAGCCATTTTGCAATTGGAACTAGCACAGATAGGGGTGTGTCTCCTGCCCATGCTAGTTACAATCCCAAAATAGCTGCCAGGATCTGATATGGCAGTCTCGGCTGCCATTGCACATGGAGCAGTGGCACGGGGCAGGAATGAGTGGCATCTGTCCTGGCCCTGAAGACACCCCCCCAAAGACCACCAGGCCTTCCTCTGGTAGCCCCAGGGGAAAGGCCTACAGGGGCAGAGAAAGAGAGGGGGGATGGAATGGAATGGAAGTGTTTTGTTTAAAATTTTGGTTTCTGATAAAACAGAGCAGCCTATTTTGGTTGCAGATTTGGTTTTGGCAGAAACTGCAGATCCTGGGCTCTATCAGCTATCTCCCTAGTTCAACTTCCAAATAATCCCCCACCTTAGCTTTCAAGTTTGCTTCCCTTCCTCCCTTTCACCCTCACAGCTGTCCCCACTTTCCTTGGTATGTTGAGTCATGTCATCTGCTGGGACTGTCTTTATAAACCAACCCAAATCAGCATTTACCAGCTGCAGCTGCTCTCCTCTTACTGCTCTAACTAGGGGTGAGAGAGGGGCAATCAGTCAACTTGATGCTTTCAGATGGCCCCATGGTGGCTCATTGCTTTGTCAAGCCCTCTCCCACTGGTTTACTGAGATGGCCAATATTCACACCTGCTAACATTTACCTCTGCATTTTTCCACCTCAACACCTATGCTCTACCTTGTACTTTGAACCATGTCACTCTTACTTCATATTTAAGTATTCATTTCACATGCTTGATATACAGAATGGGGCAAACAAAGGCTTCAAATAGAGCTAGTGACAACATAGAGCCTTGAGGAACTCCAGAGAGAAGAGGAAGAGAATCTGTGGATTCATTGTGAAAAGAGATGGTAAGAACAATTGGCAAGACAACTAGTAAACCAAGAAAGGACAATGTCTGATAGCAATGGATTGCAGTCGCTGAAGGAGGAGTGTGTGATCAATAAGGTCAAAAGCTGAAGACAAATCTAAGGAAACTATAATTATAGAGCGACATCGATCTATTGAGCAACAAATAAGATCATATAAAGAAAGCAGAAGGATTTCACTGCTATGATTTAGTGTGAACCCTACTTGAAATGGTTTAAGAATATTGATAGATTCAATATGCTGAATAAGTTGATTGTGGACCACTTTCTCAATGATCTTTGAAAAGAAAGGTAAATTAGAAATGGAGTAGAAATTTGAAGAGACGGAGGGGTCGAGATGTGATTTCTTGAGTAATGGACGAACAGCCACATGTTTCCGTAAGGATGGGACAGTACCTATCGTGAGAGATGAAAGGGAGAAGCGGAAGGATAATTCCCAGGAGAGGCATGCAGATAATGCATGCTCCAGCCAGTGCTCAAGTGCAATAGGCAAAGAGATATTTCACTCAATAGGTATAGTAGTGGGACTACTACGCTAAAGGATTCTTTTAGGGATGAGAGTCTCATTTAAGATCAATGTGTGCTCCCTTCAGAGGGATGCAGGAACAAAACCTTTCTTCCCTTCCCATCTTCCTCCCCGCAGGTCTTACTTACAGGATCCTGCAGCCAGCCTGACAGTAATTCACAGTAAGAGACTGTCTCCGTGGTCTTCCTCCTGTCTCGCTGTCTACTGCAACTTCCTGTTTAGCGTCAAACAGGAAGCTGCAGTAGAGAGGGCGGGACACTGCAGATGGAAAGCCACAGAGATGGCCGCCAACAGTCTAACTGAATCGCTGCAGGAACCCAAGGAGTTTGGATAAACATGAGACAAGATGCTGCATCCATGTTGTTGTTCTTTAGTGCTGGTAGCATTTTTATTTATTCTCTCTCATAATATTTTCAAACATGCCAGCTTGTGTGCAGCATATGAATGTACACAGAGGAAGTATAATAACAGAATAACTTTTTATAGATAGAGGAGTAATTTGTTATAAATCATAATCAGTGTGTCATGTGGATGTTACTGAATTCTACTATTCTGTATCACTGTATTTCCAGTTTTGGCACAGTATACGTCATCACAAACAAAATATAAGAAAGCCAGTGGACTGCATTAGGGGCTTATAGCCCATTTAAACAAATGAGAGATCTGCATGAAAGAAAATATTTATTTTTATTTTTCTGACTTATGAAAACCACTTGTCCCTGAAACATGCTCAAAATAGAATAATCCATTTGTCCAAAAGTGATGCAGTGAAGATGTGATTTGATGTGCCCCAATGATAGGAGAGTTTAATTTTACTTCCAATCTTTACAACACCAGGCTTCCCAAGACGAAGCCATCAATAAACAGGATATCCACCTTTTAAGGCACTGCCTATCCAACTCAAACAGCTTTTGACTTTTGACAGATGGATCGCACAGATAGCTCGGGGGGGGGGGGAGGGGAAGACACACCCCATGCTCTTTTTTTTTTGGCTGTCAGGCTATTTTCAGCATTAACTCATAAAACAATTTGCACACAGCAGGTCATTCCTTAGAGGGAACACTAGATGAGACCCAGATACTGTACATTACTAACCAAGATGATTTGGGGGGGGGGGGGAGATGAGATGAGAGGGGGAACACAACTTTTCTTATATTATTTAGAATATGGCCACTGAGAAACTGTACTTTTCCTCAGAATGGTGAAGAATGGCAGTTGCATACACTAATGTTATATGTAGGGTTACCATATGTCCTCTTTTTGGACTTCTTCAGATATGTCCTCCACGTTTTTTTAATTTTTAGGACAATATCCTCTCTTTCTTTTATGTGCCTATGACCAACACATCGACCCATGTAACGAAGAGGAACTATCTCTGGCCTATTAGTCAGTCTGGACACATGGGGGTGCTAATGAGACAGAAAGATATTGCTGATCTCCTCTGTTTCCTTCAATGAGGTTTAATAGATAGGAGATGAAGTGATGTCAGAATGCTGAAACCAATTAGTTTCCCCTTCCCAGTGCAGCTGTCATCCCCATTCACTCAAAACAAAGCAAGCAAACCTGTGAACTGCTGCATCCACTTTGTCGTTCTTTACTGTTGGTAGCATTTTTTAAAAATCTCACTTATATTTTCAAACATGTCAGCTTGTGCAGCATATGGATGTACACAGAGGAAATATAACGGAATAACTTTTCATAGGTAGAGTAGTAATTTATTATAAATCTTAATCAGTGGTCAGTTGGAGGGGCTAGTTACAGGGACACCCTAGCATGTGTTATATTCGTGCAGAGATTTTTTTCTCCTGGTAATGGACCACTAAAACAGACATCATGTTATGAGAATCAGGTGCTCAACATTCAGAGTTTTTATCTATTTATTTATGGCATTTATATCCCACATTTAACATGTATTAGGTTGAAACCAGGGAGCATTTGAAAGCTTTTTTTTTTTTTCCTGTGCCTAGATCAAAAGAGAAAGATGGTTTATGGGAACTTGCTCCTTCTGTTTTGAAGAATGCAGTGATATATTATAAAAATGCACTTAATATTGTTTATTACTATTATTTACTACTGGTTGATATACAGCAGAAGTTAACCAAGTCAACTTCATGCTTTGTAATATAATTTTTAATAGCATTTTCTCAGTTATTACCCAAATACAAGTACAATTATAATGTTAATAATACAACCAAGTCTGCCTATTATGGTAGTTAGGATAACCTGGTCCTGGAGTTACCCAAGGCAGTCAGGGTTGTCAGGATATTAACAATTAATATTAATGAGAGAGATTTGCATACAGTGGAGGCAGTGCTTGTTATGAAATGCTTTGAGTCCTACTGATCTGTACATCTGTTGTATTATTTTGGCAGGCAGAAATAGTCTGGTGGGCTTATAGGGAGGGTGTGGGGGGGGGGGAAGATGGGAGGGGTAGGGTTCTTGGGGTATGTTCTCTGTAAAAGTTTTTATTGTGCCATGTTGGATGGTTTACTGTTTTTTTCTTGTTCTATATGAAGCTTAGCAACCAACATGTTTTGCTTTAAATAAAGATGATTAAAACATAAAAAATAACTTTTGGATGTTACTGAATTCTATTCTGTCTCACTTTATTTCCAGTTTTGGCACAGTATAAGCCATCACAAGAACAAAATATAAGAAAACCAATGGGCTGCATTAGGGGCTTATAGCCCATTTAGTTATGTTTCAACAAATGAGAGATCTGTTTGACAGAAAATATTTTTATTATTTTGAATTATAAAAACCACTTGTCCCTGAAACATGCTCAAACAACAGAATAATCCATTTATGTATCTAAAAGGTAAGCTTCTACAAAACAGATGAAGATGTGATTCCATGTGCCCCAATGAAAGGAGAGTTTAATTCTACTTCCATTTAATTTCAATATATTCCATCATCTTTATAACACCAGGCTTCCCAAGGCAGATTACAACAACAGGATATCCTCACTGAAATTTGGCCATCTGTATTGTATACAGTATATTTATTTAGTTTTTAGTGTAGGAAAATAAGCACAAAATACAGAGTTTAAAATTGCTGTTTCTACCAGCTATAATTTTTAAGCTGTTTTAGTGATACTCAATTGTTATTTCATGATAGTTATATCTACATATGGGAAGCTTTCGAATAAATTAAAAAGCTGTCCAATAAGTTTAAAAAAAATTTGTCCTCCACCTTTTAAGGCACTGCCTATCCAATTAAAACAGCTTTAGACTTGTTACAGATAGCCCAACAATTAAAAAAAATGACAAAGTGGATGCAGCAGCTCATAGGTTTGCTTGCTTTGTTTTGAGTGAACAGGGATGACGGCTGCGTTGGGAAGGGGAAATTTAGACTGTCCTATTTGGCTTCCTTGCTTACAGTGGACTAGATAGGCTCACTTCCGCTCCTGTCTATTAAATAACCTTGGTTTCCTTGCTGGTTGAATTCAAGGAGCTTAGTTTGAGATTGAGAACAGGCAACAGCAGATTTTTTTGGTTTTGTTGTTGTGATATATACTGTCGTTTTATGAGTGGCTCTCCTCCTTTGCAGCTGCCACTATTTGGACCCTGAAGCAGCTTTGCTCTATAAGGCATGAGTGAAACGCTGGCCATCGTCTGTCTTGGAATTTGTTGGTTGTTATGCAAGAGAAGTGACTGCAGGAAGGAGTATTACCAAGCTAAGTAAATTCCTTTCAAGCTACTCGCTTTAACCCATTAGTGTTGTTTCAGCTAATATATCATGATTTGATGATTTGTTTAAGTGAACTAGGACTTAACTTCGCAATAATAACATTTCTCATCAGTATTCTTTGATCTCTGGGTGACGCATAGGAAGGCTTGCATACCCTACCCATCAATAGTGGGCAAAAAAGTGAGACCGGAGCTGCAAATCTTTGCCTATAAGGCGGTGAATCTAGGAGATGGTGAGGCAAATGGCGGCAGAAGCATCGGAGTCGCAGCGAGATGCGCACGACGATGGTTCCAGTGAGTGTGCATTTCATTCGCTTCCTCAACAGGCACCCGCTACTAAAGAGGAATTAAACTTATGGATGGCAGATCTTGAAGCAGTAATCTTAAGCGTTGTTAGATCTACACGCAGATGTAGAGGGCCTGCACAAGAAAACAGACTACATGGGTCAGCGGCTTAATGATTTTGAGGAACGCGTCACACGTGATCAAGATGGGATGGATTTGCATAAACAATGAGATGCCCTTGATACAAAATATGAAGAATTACTTTTAAAAGTAAAGATGGGGAAAACTATTAGTTGGTTGATATTCGGCAGAAGTTAACCAAGTCAACTTCAAGCTTCCTAATATGATTTGATAACACCATTTTCTCAGTTATTAGCCAAATACGAACACAATTATGTTAATTATACAACCATGTCTCTGCTTCTGACGGTAGTTAGAGTAACCCATACAATAATAGCCACAGTTTGGTCATTGTCGCATGTTCTTTGCTTAGGTTTCCATCAGAGCCCTTTCTTCAACAGTGTTGGATTTCTGCTATTCGACATATAGATTTTGTCCCTTCATGAACTACAGTTTTGTGCTCAAAGCAGGGGCGTAGCCAGACACCCAATTTTGGGTGAGCCTGGGCCCAAGATGGGTGGGCAGAAGAACTTCACCTTGTCCCACAAGTGATTTGGTCTCTCCCTCTCTCACCTGCATCCCATATGGTTCTCAAACATACCCCCAACTCCCCTGCATACTTTTTAAATAGCAGATTTTCACAAAACTCTGGCTGTGAATACACACTGCTCATGTTGGCCCCACAGCCTTCCATCTGATGCAACTTCCTGTTTCCGCATAGGAGGGAATACATCAGAGGAAAGGCTGTGGGGCTAGTGCGAGCACTATGTATCAGTTGCTTAAAACGTATGCAGGAGGAACAGTTGTTGGGAGTTTTTGGCTGGTGGGGCTTGGGGATCCCTGCCAGCCACATCATAGGTGTGCTGCTACTGGGTGGGCCTGGGCCCACCTGGGCCACGCCACTGGCTCAAAGCATTTTAGGGAAGAGGACGTTGACAGAAGCAGCTTGGTAGCTGTTTGTTTGCGTAAAGGTGTTGTGCCAAGCATATTTGATGAACCTCCAAAGTCACTCTTCATTTAATAGACCACCCAAACCAAATCCTGATAAACAAATACACTTGCCACTTCCTGAACCTGCCACCAGTGGCGTAGCTACAGGTGGGCCTGGGTGGGCTGGGGCCCACCTATTCAGGGCTCAGGCCTACCCAACAGTAGCACACGTTTAGTGGTAGCTGGTGGGATCCCAAGCTCAGCCAGCTGAAGACTTTCTCCTGATGGTAATGAAAACACTACTCTCCACGATACTGACACCAGCGCATGCTGCTGCTGACTGCCAAGGTGGAAAGAAGCATTTTTCCACCAGCTGAGATATTTTTTGGGTGGGTTTGGGGGGGAGAACACTTGGTGCCCACCCACTTCTTGCCTAGGCCCACCCAAAATCTGTTGTCTGGCTACGCCCCTGCCTGCCACTGCAGAGACAGTCCTGTTGAATAATCCAGATAACATCCCAATCATCTAATACACCACCCATACTAAATCCTGATAAAAGAAATACACTTGCCACTTCCTGAATGTGTCACTATTGACGCTGGTTTGTGAAATACTACTATTACTAATCCAGATACACCACAAAAGCAAGCTCTAAAATGGAAACTTGAACATGCAGAAACAGAACTTTCTTCAGCACGTAAGAAATTAAATTACTGCTACAGGTCAAATGTCAGTCACAGAAGAAAGCAGCTCATTTCAGTGCAGTCATCTGATCTTAAGAAGCATGATATGCTCTCCAGTGACAGTCTGCGAATCCATGAAAACTGTGGTGGTGGCATTGGAAATTTGCTTAAAAGACAGACTGCCAAGATTTTATTATGCAGGCAAGCAATATACTGCCAAAATACAAAAGAGCAAGTAGCACAGTATTAGCTGCCAAGTTCATACAAAGCTAATTATTTTCAGTGGAAATTAAATCTGTTGGCTGCCTGCTACATGAATATTCCATCAATCTTTCATTATTGTTACTAAGTATTACATATTTAGGGCATATGCCTTAAACATAGATTGTTTAAATTAATTTATCTAGATGTACATAAGTATTGCCATACTGGGAAAGACCAAAGGTCCATCAAGCCCAGCATCCTGTTTCCAACAGTGGCCAATCCAGGTCACAAATACCCGGCAAGATCCCAAAAATGTACAAAACATTTTACACTGCTTATCCCAGAAATAGTGGGTTTTCCCCAAGTCCATTTAATAACGGTCTATGGACTTTTCTTTTAGGAAGCCGTCCAAACCTTTTTAAATTCCGCTAAGCTAACTGCCTTTACCACATTCTCTGGCAATGAATTCCAAAGTTTAATTACACATTGAGTGAAAAACATGGAAAAGAAAATAAGATGATACCTTTTTTATTGGACATAACTTAATACATTTCTTGATTAGCTTTCGAAGGTTGCCCTTCTTCGTCAGCTAATCAAGAAATGTATTATGTCCAATAAAAAAGGTATCATCTTATTTTCTTTTCCAAGTTTTATTTTGTTTGATTTCTATTGATAACCTTAAGAGTGGACTAACACGGCTACCACACTCCTCTACATTGAGTGAAGAAACATTTTCTCCGATTCGTTTTAAATTTACTACATTGTAGCTTCATCGCATGCCCCCTAGTCCTAGTATTTTTGGAAAGCGTGAACAGACGTTTCACATCTACCCGTTCAACTCCACTCATTATTTTATAGACCTCTATTATATCTCCTCTCAGCCGCCTTTTCTCCAAGCTGAACAGCCCCAGCCGCTTTAGCCATTCTTCATAGGGAAGTTGTCCCATCCCCTTTATCATTTTCTTCGCCCTTCTCTGCACCTTTTCTAATTCCACTATATCTTTTTTGAGATGCGGCGACCAGAATTGAACACAATATTCGAGGTGCAGTCGCACCATGGAGCGATACAAAGGCATTATAACATCCTCATTTTTGTTTTCCATTCCTTTCCTAATAGTACCTAACATTCTATTTGCTTTCTTAGCTGCCACAGCAGCACACTGAGCAGAAGGTTTCAACGTATCATCAACGATGACACCTAGATCCCTTTCTTGGTCCGTGACTCCTAGACATACACTGTTAAACCCAAAGGCAAAGGGTGATTAAAAATTTGGTATTAACTGTGTTGTTTATGACTTTACTTGTTTTGTATTGCTTGGGTCCTAATGATCTGTACATCTGTTGTGTTATTTTGGTGAGTGGAAACAGTCAAGTGGGCTTATAGGAAAGGAGGGGAAGGGTTCTTGGGGTATGTTCTCTGTAAAAGTTTTTATTGTGCCATGTTGGATGGTTTACTCTTTTTTTCTTGTTCTGTATGAAGCTTATCAACCAACGTGTTGTGCTTCGAATAAAGATGATCAAAACATAAAAAATAAGTTTGGGATATTACTGAATTCTATTATTCTGTCTCACTGTATGGCACAGTAAAGTCATCACAAGGACAAAATATAAGAAAACCAATGGACTGCATTAGGAGCTTATAGCCCATTTAGTTATGTTTAAACAAATGAGAGATCTGCATAAAAGAAAATATTTTTTATTACACTGACTTATGAAAACCACGTCCCTGAAACATGCTCAAAACAGAATAATTCATATGTACAAAAAAGATGAGTTGAAGATGTAACTCCATGTGCCCCAATGAAAGGAGAGTTTAATTTTACTTCAATCTTTATACCACCAGGCTTCTCAGGGCAGATTACAACAGTTAAGATGAGCCCATCAGTAAACAGGATATCCTCACTGAAATTTGGCCATGTAGTACTGTATTATAAAAATGAGAACAAAATACAGCCTTTATTAGTGCTGTATCTACCAGCTACAATAATTTTTTGAAGCTGTTTTAGTGATACTCAGTTTTCATTTCATGACCTTTCACATAAATAAAAAAAAGACGTAAGTATCCAACTGGAACAGCTTTTGACTTTTTACATATGGACCATGCACAGGCAGTCCATTATTTCTAATAATCTTTTACTATTGCTTTCAATAGCGTTTACTATTGTTTTGGGTGTACTTGTGACTCCACCCAGTGGCGTAGCAAGGGCGGGGCGGTGGGGGCGGTCCGCCCTGGGTGCACACCGCTTGGGGGGGGGGGGTGTCGGCTCCGCTGGGTCCTTGCTCCCTCTGCCCCGGAACAGGTTATTTCCTGTTCCAGGGCAGAGGGAGCAGGGAACCAGCGGAACCGACACCCCCCCAGCGGCGTGCACACGGCAGGCAAGAATGCACTTGGGGTGGGGGGGGAGCTTGGGTGATGCGCTGAGGTGGGGGGGGGGCTTGATGCGCCGAGGGGGGGGTGTCATGCTGCACCGGGGGGGGGGTGCGCAGCGGCGAACCGCCCCGGGTGGCAGCCGCCTTCGCTACACCACTGACTCCACCTACTGGCTTCAACCCATATAATGGGCTAGATAGTCTCGTACCATCTCCTCTTCTCAACCTAACCTCCTTGGTTGAATCTGTCAAAGGAATTTTGTTCATGTACCACAATTTTAAGTATATATCATGCAAAGATTCACATGCATCTCAGAAGCCAGCCAAAGTTGTTGAGGGATACCTGCTCTTCTGATAAGTACGCTTAGGCTCACACTCAGTCAAACTCAAATCCACAAGTTATAGGTTATTGTTTACTGCTGTACTGTATGTCAGTCACTGTTTGATGTGTGTTCATTAACTAAAAGTCATTTACACATTTCCTACGATTGTTTCTTTATTAAACAGAACAACCATTTTAAGTGACCAAATTCTGCGTGTACTAACTGTTATTCTTGACAATAAAAAGACTTAAACATAAACAGAACAACCATTTTTATATTTGTGTCCTCTCTTTATCTCCCCAAATATGGTAACCCTAGTTATGTGTGTTTTTGATTAGCTAGATCCTACCTCCAGTCTCTACTGCTAGTTACAATGGAAGCTGCCAGGCTCACTCACAAAAAGTGGGTGGAGTGGGAATAGAGGATTACAGCCAAGTTTTGAACGCAGAAAAATGTCCAGACCTATTACCCAGACAGTTGGCAATCTTAAACTCCTGACTCATGAGCACATCCACTCATGGCTCCTTAAACATGTGGACTCAAAGTATGTACCAAGTTTGCCAATCGCTTAATCTGGCCTTGGCCACAGCAGTACAATCTACACCTTAACCATTAACAAGACTAACTGTATTTTTGGTGTAATTTTCACAGCAGAATTCAAGAAAATGAAATAAAGGGACAGGGGATTATTTACATCTCATGTGTGTATCTGTAGGGTCCACAATAAGTATAGAATATTTCTACTCAAAGTAACACAAATGATTTACAAAAGAGTGGAGGAGTGGCCTAGTGGTTAGGGTGGTGGACTTTGGTCCTGGGGAACGGAGGAACTGAGTTTGCAGCTCCTTGTGACTCTGGGCAAGTCACTTAACCCTCCATTGCCCCACCATTGCCCCATGTAAGCCGCATTGAGCCTGCCGTGAGTGGGAAAGCATGGGGTACAAATGTAACAAAAGAAAAAAAGCACAGTGGGGGGTGGGTGGGGGAGGGGGGAATGAGGAGGTGCAATCCTAGTCATCTTTCTGGGCAGATTAGATGGATCAGGCTGGTCTAGGGTTGATATCTAAGTGTAGAGAGGAAGAGGAGGATGAAGTGAAGGGAAAGAAGAAAGCAAAGGTCAAACACTTTGGCTTAGTATTTGCACTAGAAGGAGCGGACAATGATAAAAATACAAGGACAAAGTACAGCAAAAATGCGTGTTTACCTTTTTGAATTTTGTGTACTCTGCTAAGATTTTATCTTCAATCACCTGAAATGCAAGGCATAGAATCAGAGGTAATTCAACAGTGAAAAGTGTTTGATATTTTAAGCCCCAACTTCCCTTCTAGGTAGGGTTACCATAAGTTCTCTTTTAAAGAGGACATGCCTTCCTTTTGAACTTCTTCAGATGTGTCATCTAGGTTTTTTAATTTTTAGGAAAATGTCCTCTTTTTTTCTGTGCCTATGACCAACACATAATGAGAGAAACCATCTCTGGCGTATTAGTCAGCCTTGACACACGGGGGTGTTAAAGAGAAAAGCATTGCTGATCTCTCTGTTTCCCTGCTGGTTGAATCTGTCAAAGGAATTTTATTCATGCAGGCACAACTTTAAGCATATGTAAAGGCTTTCACGTGTATCTCAGAAGCCAGCTAAAGTTGCTGATGGATATCCACTCTTTTAACAAGTGCGCTTGCGCTCAAACTCAGTCAAACTCAAATTTGGAGGTTTTTGAAAAGATTGTCTACTGCTGTACTGTAAGTCGGTCACTGTTTGATGTGTGTTCATAAACTGTACAAAAGCCATTTACACATTTGCTATGATTAAATATTTATTTTACAAAGGTAGCAATCATTTTTATTTTTTGTGTCCTCTATTTTTTGTCTCTGCGAATATGGTAACCCTACTTCTAGGGAACATAGCCAAGAGATTAACCTTGTGATTTGTACGGAGGATGCACACTTAACTTTAAGTTACTCCACCCTCGAGTCCCTGCCCAGTTGTTTCATCCCAGTTATTGTACTGTTTTTTTACAATAATTTGCAGCTATCTTTTCCCACCTTGTGTTCTGCTGTTCCCGGCTTCAGTTTCTTCATTTTAGATCCCAGCTGCATAAATCTCTCTGATACTTTGCCAATCTTTGCATGAAGGTTTCGGTATTCTGTGTAATCTGCGCTAAAGTCTTCTTCATACACTTGCTGCTGATCCACTGAAGTAATTGAACCGTATTTGCTGAGAACAGTGGGGAAAACACTAGGTGAATGAATCAAGCAAGGCACTAGATTCCTTCTTCCTACCCCTTGTTTTGTCTGCCTGTAGCATGTGGCAGCCAGTAGGTGGAGCTGCTGCACGCAGCTGACATCTCATTTCCAGTAGTTCACTAGAGGCAGCAGCTGGTGTGAAATACCCAGAGAATACTCAGCACACAAATACTTTGAACAAACTGCTCCCTTAGCACCAGTCTTGGGAGAAGGGGAGGGAAGGGGGGGGGGGGCTCCTGGTAGGGTACAGCATGCATTGGGACCACAGGCAGGTAGGGGCTGAGGTTGTTTTCAAGTTTTGCTTCAACTCCAGCTTGCAAAAATTCTCTTAATAAAAAGCTGCTGGTACACTGCAAGTTCAATGTACTCAGACAACCCCAACGTTTTTTAACAACTTATCACTCAGGCTTCACAATGTAAAGGAAAATGATGAACTATATATAATTTCAACAATACACATCACTTTTTATCTATTAAGTAAACATTTATTAATCGTACAAATGCATTAATATCACCCTATACACACCATACTGCAAACATTCTTATGTCCGTTTATCCCTTCCAATAATATATATATCTCAAAATTACCGTGTTTCCCCGAAAATAGGACATCCTCCGAAAGTAAGACCTAGTAGAGGTCTTGCTGCAATTTGAAAATATAAGGCCTCCCCCCAAAATAAGACCTAGCAGGGGAGGCCTTATTTTTCGGGGAAACATCGGGGTCACCCCCCCCCACCCGAGATCGCCGGCTCCTCCCCTCGATCAGCGGCTCCCCCCGCCCTCAGTCGCTCCCAGAACTAACCTCTTAACCGCTTCCTTTCACCTTCGCACTCGCTGCAAGCAGCAGGGCTGGCCACTCCTTCCTTCCGTGTCCCGCCCTCGCCTGACGTTACGTTACGCGAGGGCGGGACACGGAAGGAAGGAGTGGCCTGCCCTGCTGCTTGCGGCGAGTGCGAAGATGAATGGTGAAAGGAAGCATTTAAGAGGTTAGTTCCGGGAGCGACTGAGGGCAGGGGGAGCCGCCGATCGAGGGGGAGAGCTGGCGATCTCGGGTGGGGGGGTGACCCCGATGTTTCCCCGAAAAATAAGGCCTCCCCTGAAAATAAGACCTAGCAGGTCTTGGGGAGCAAAATTTAATATAAGACAGTGTCTTATTTTCTGGGAAACACGGTATATAAATTTGAATGCAATCTGCCGTACTGATGATCAAAATTGGAGAACTGCAGCTTTAGTTTGTACTTGAGTTCACAGCAGGCACTGTAACCTTGAGGCTGATATTAGTAGAAGTAAATAAACAGAAGATACACCCAACATTTGAAAGAGGCCATGGAACTTTCGGAAAAGCTCCAGGGACATTGCATGGACAACATAAGCCAAATCGTCCTCCATGAAACGTGCACCAATGAGAGCTGCTCAGCTATAGCCCTCTAGGATAAGACAAACAAATATGTTAGGTATCCGTACACCAATCCCCTCACCACCCCTGGGGCTGAAATATGAAGGTGTAAAACAAAACATACTTACAGGAAGTAATCCGGCATTTCTGCAGAGGATGGAGGAGATTCGGTGGGCTGTGCCTTGTCTGAAAACCAAACCCAACATGACTTATGAGCTTTTAAAATTCGTCAAGTGAAAATAGGGGAGGAGGATGTGACCCCTCCCCATGCTCTACAGGGCCCTTTGCAGCTGTGGTTGCCTCACTCCCAGTTCTGACATTGCTTCCTATTCCCAAATGGTCTCCGAGCCAAATATCAGCAGTGGGCCAGGTGCCGAAGCAGCAGCTCATCCATTTCAGGTGAACTGCCCTCTTTCAATTTGGAACCAGATTCCCCTCCAAGTGCCTGACTGGCTTTGTGCACCATAACCGACCCCCGTGTTAATGCTTCAGAACAGTTATGTGATAAACTCAGGGCCAGATCAAGGCTTAGGGTCCAAATATTTAGGGGACCCTTTCAGATGTGCTGAGGACTCAGGAGGTTACGGTTGCCAATTCCGGCTTTTTTCAGGACTCTACAGATTTTTGTTAATATCTAGAAGCCAGAAGGCTAGTTAAAATGTTCATTTTACATATACCATGCAGGACTAACTTGACCATTAGCCCTTTCATCCTATAATCTCACACGCAAATTTACATGCCTTGGGCGTGCATAGTACGCACATAAAAGTTAATTGCTTAATTGGGCACAAATTGGCACTAACAATCAGTAATCGGCAACAGGGGCATAGCTACGTGGGGCCATGGGGGCCTGGGCCCCCGTAGATTTGGCCCTGGACCCCCCTGCTGATGACCCTCTCGACTCCCCCTCCCGCCGCCAACCCGCCGTCACCGTCTGCTACCTCTGCTGGCAGGGGACCCCAACCCCCGCCAGCTGAGGTCCTCTTCTTCCTTCGTTCAGTTTCTGAGTCTGACGTCCCGACGTCAGACTCACAGAAACAGAACGAAGCCCTGCAGATCGCAAGTCTTCGTTCTGTTTCTGTGAGTCTGACGTCCTGCACGTTGTACGTGCAGGACGTCAGACTCAGAAACAGAACGAAGGAAGAAGAGGACTTCGGCTGGCAGGGGTTGGGGTCCCCTGCCAGCAAAAAGGTAAGCGATGGCGGGGGAGGGTTGGCGGCGGGAGGGGGGGTCGAGAGGGTCGGCAATGGTGGGGGGGGGGGGGTCGGCGGCACCAAGGGGGGCTAAAATGTGCCCCCTCACCTCGGGCTCTGGACCCTCCTCCCGCCAAAGTCTGGCTACGCCCCTGATCGGCAATAATTGGAATTGGCACTAATTTGCAGTTACTTGTGTAACTCCAAGAAGAGCGTGGACATGGGAGGGGCAGGGGGAATGCCCAGCACTTATGCACTGAGGTTTTAGAAGACTTCCAGTTATGTGCGTAAATGCAGACTTACACTACAAATGTAAAATGGCAATTATGTGCATAATTACTGTTATAGAATTTGCAGTTGGCATACACAGTTTAGGTGCCTAACTTTAGGTGACCTGTAGAGAATCACCCCCTAGGTGGGCTAAGTATTGTCTAGGGGTAGCACCCAAGGACTCTACTAAAGACTCTTCAATGCCAGAGCGGGGCCTTGCGCATCCATGGTTGCAGCCTGCTTGGTCCTGCTCCTTCTGAACATCCTGTTTTTGGAGGGGTCAGGACCCTGCAGGCTTTGAACATGTGTGGATGCTCAAGGCCTTGTGCTGTCCATGGTGAGTCCTTTAACACAGACTGACAACCCCACTGCTGTTCCCTCAGAGGGGATTAGGGAGGGGAAGCTACTGATCACTTCATGGAAAGAGGCAATGGGAGATGCTGAATACATCAGAGACGAGGGAGAGACACCTTCGGGAGGTGGGCAATGGGGAAGTGAAGGGAAGAGAAGGAGAGATGAAGGACATGGAATGGGGCACATGACTGAATGTTGGCCAAGGATGTCAAATAACCTGGGGTGGCCCTTGTACCATGACAGGCATGAGTCTTGTTCATAAGCTGGGGTATGCGGATCTCACTCTCTCTCAGGGTAGAAGCAGTGGCATAGCTAGGAATGAATGGGCCCCCATATAGCACTATCGCTGTCCACAATAAAAGCACACAAGTCTCCAAAATTAGGGCTGGCCCCACCAATGACTGACTATTTTGCGCATGGCCCCACTTTTCAGTCTTTATTGACTTATGCACATGAGGCCCTGCACACAGTCCCACATCCCACAATTAAACTCTATAGTGTAGTAAGAGCCTGTTCATGGCATTCATTCCCATTTCACATTACTATGACAGACTGCAAAACCAGTTGGGCAGTGCAGAACATTCCTGTTGGAAGTCTATGTGTGCAAGTATTAGTCGACTCTGTGTGTGTGTCCACTGTACTTAGCAGGTGCATACCGATGATGGGCTGGAGAGGGCCTTGTTCAATTATTTTATCAAAACCAAGAACGACTCACTGAGTGGCGTGCACAATGCTGCTGAAAACTTCAGCTTCCTGAGCCAATTACTTATCGTTATATTTCAACCTAAGCTTGCAAGAGTATATCGGAGAGACCCCTTCAGTTCATTTCAGTATATGTAAAGCTTTGTGCATATCATTCTGGTCTATATTAATAGGGGTTCTTTCCTAACACACTGAAGGGTTCCAGCGAGGGACTGAATTCATTAGGCTGGGACGGTGGCTGGTTGCAGTGTTGTGTACCGGAGCACCTGAGACTTGTGTTCAGTTCTGCTGCTGCTGGTTGGAACTGCTGGGCATTTGAGAGTTGAAGGGGAACAGGGAGTATAAGTCAAGAGTGGAATTTTAAAGAGACTTCCAAGCAAAGAGCTCTAGAGACAGGGGAATTAACATCAACCGAGGCAATTACACTGCAGACGGAGGGAGGAAAGCAAGGGAAAAGACCTGAAAGAGAGTTAAAACTAAGCTTGCACTGCTTATTCCTTTGAATGTAGCATAGACACTTCAGTCATTTCTATCAGTAATTTATGCAAGTTAAACTCAATGAATGGCAACGTTAGTCTATCTCTGTACGCTGCGTTTCAGTTCTGAAAACCAATATGCCTTACAAATAGAATTCACTTATTGTTAAACTGCACTACAGTTTGTACCTTCTGGATAGGAAAGGTAACGTTCAAGCCTGAGGGCTGCTTCTTCCTCCCAGTCATCGTCTTCTTCCTCCTCACTGGTTTCTTGCTCCTCCTCTTCCTCCTGCTCTTTGTGTCTCTTTGGTTTTTTATTTGACGGATAGACCTGGTTTGGCAAGTCCTGAGGCTTGCGGTGCACCTCCTTCAACCTCCTGTCCTCCTGCTCCACCGCATTCCGCTGCCTCTGACTTTGTGTTACAAAGCCCTTGTGGCTCACAAGCGCAGAGCATGGGGGCTTTGGGGTCTCTGTGGTAAGGTGAAGACTGGGAATGGCTGGAGCTGGCCACCGTTTGTCCATGGTTGCCTGTGCAGACAAATGTAATGCTTTCTGTTTTTTCCTTGTGTGTCTGTCTCTGCTCTCTGAAGGTGCTCCGCATTTCTGAAACTAGGAACGAGAAAACAGGATTCAGATTGTCATTGGTGTTTCTAGTTTAGTAGGGTGTTTGCATGCCTCTCCAGTGATGCATGAGCTTCCCAGGTACTGGTGCATGCATCATGAATACTGCCATCTAGAGCGAAACACGACTTTTGGCGCCAGCATTTCAGCCCCGCTGTCAGTGTGCAGAACATTTGGCCACACTGGAATTTTGTATACCCCAATGCATTGACCTCCAGTACTCAGAAACAGGTCACGTGCCTGATCGCTGCTGTAGCCAGGCGTCCTTGAGCAGAAGGGAAATTTGGGCTGCCCCAAGTGGTGCCTGTGAAAAAGGATGGTTCTTCAGGAAGCCTGTTCTATACTCCCTCGCAGGCACTGCCTGAGGCAGCCCACATTTCCCTTCTGCTCAAGAACCACCAGCTGCAGCAGTGAGCAGACACGGGTCTTGCTCTCGAGCATCAGAGGTCAGTGTGTTGGGGGCAGGGTGGGGGGCAGGAGACTTTTGGATGCCAAAATTCCAGCGTGGTCAAAATTATTGCAGCCAAAAGATCTGCGCCCTGACCGCAATGCTGAAATTCTGGCGCCAAAACGGAAGCACCCAAAGCTCATGTACTGATCTACAGATTAAGACCCACCTCCAGAGTCACTGGTGCTAGAAGTATACATAGGGGGAAATTCTATAACCGGTGCACTGTGAGTGACTATTCTGTAACCGCAACTACATGCCAAGATGCCACGACAGAATACTAGTGTAGAGTGGAGGAGTAGCCTAGTGGTTAGTGCAGCAGGCTCTGATCCTAGTGAACTGGGTTCAATTCCCACTGCAGCTCCTTGTGACTCTTGGGCAAGTCACTTAACCCTCCATTGCCCCAGCTACAAATAAGTACCTGTATATAATATGTAAATCACTTTGAATGTTGTTGCAAAAACCACAGAAAGGCAGTGTATCAAGTCCCATTTCCCTTTCCCTATTTGAGATTCTGGAATGTTGCTACTATTGAGATTCTGTTGCTACTATTTGAGATTCTGCATGGAATGTTGCTATTCCACTAGCAACATTCCACGTAGAAGCCTGCCCTTGCAGATCAGCAACGCGGCCGCGGAGGCTTCTGTTTCTGTGAGTCTGATGTCCTGTACGTATGTGCAGGACATCAGACTCACAGAAACAGAAGCCTGCGCAGCCGCGTTGCTGATCTGCAAGGGCAGGCTTCTACGTGGAATGTTGCTAGTGGAGGAGTAGCCTAGTGGTTAGTGCAGCGGACTTTGATCCTGGGGAAGCGGGTTTGATTCCTACTGCAGCTCCTGGGCAAGTCACTTAACCCTCTCTGTTGCCCCAGCTACAAATAAGTACATGTATAATATGTAAACCACTTTGATTGTATCCATAGAAAGTCCTTTTTTTGTTTTTTTGAGTGGATTAGCACACCTTACATTTACACTCCAGCAGTTACACCAGCCATAGAGATAATTTATACCAACTGAAACCTGATCTTCATTAGATGCGGATCCCCTACATTGTCTAATTCTATGTGCACCTGTAGTGAATGCCCCAGGCCTGCCCATGCCCCTCCCAAGGCCACACCCCCTTTACAGTTGCACACTTAAGGTTTTACGCATGCATCTTTATAGAATAGCGCTTAGCAAGAAGCGCACGCAAATCCAACTTTTTGCCAATTAATGTCAATAACTGATTCTTAGCACACAATTATTGGCGTTAATTAGCTCATTACTTAAATTACACGCACAAATTAGGCATGCACTCAAATTTGTGTGCCATATATAGAATCCAAGGGATAATGTCTTGAATTTTCATAAAAATACTGTCATGCTTCAACACTCAATCCTGTGGTCTCGGCATGCTTGCACAATTATCACATACAGACTAAAGAGCCCTTTCAAACTTCATCTAGAATTCTTTCCTCCAAAGCTAATTTTGTGATGCGGCTCTCCTGCATTCACTGCCCCCCAAAGCTTGGTTGCTGCACGGACCTCTGTAAAACACCCACATGGTCTCAAATCATCAAATGAAATTCAATCCCAGACAGCCAGGATTTTGGCTTGTTCACAGATGGCACAAAGTAAATTAGAAATAATGTTTACCACTTCTGTAGACTTAAGGGGGAGCTCCTGCAGCTTCCGCAAAGGAGGCGGTGGCGGCTGGAAAGTGTGAGTTGATACACCATTGGACTGTTTCCTGGGGCAGGACAGGAGAAAAGAGAAAGTCCAATGAGAGGGACAAAGAGCCTTTTGCATCATCTTTGTTAACCTTAGCTGTGATTTAGGTGTAAGGTGATGCCAAAGTCCAGTACTGGAACAACAGTGCTGTAAGGCTGAGATAGGACTGCTTGTGGGGCTCCATACTAGAGTAGCAGGAGATGCTGTGGTTTCAGAGTGGAGTAAAGAACAGTGTGGGCACTTTGGGAGGAAGGGATTCGAGCAATACTTAGCCAAGCATGTTCTGAAATGCACATGTAGAGAGCTGTGGGAGGTGGTACAGAAAAAGAGACAGATGGATGCAGAACTGGTGAAGCAAAGAAGGCCTCAGCCTCAATTCCACCCAAGCAGCCTCTGTATAACAGGGGTTCCCAAACCTGGTCCTGGAGGCACCCCAGCCAGTCAGGTTTTCAGGATATCCACAATGAATATTCATGAGCAAGATTTGCATGCACTGCCTCCACATCTCTCTCATGAATATTTATTGTGGATACCATGGAAACCTGACTGGCTGGGGTGCCTTCAGGACCAGGTTTGGGAACCACTACCCTATAGCATAGGGGGCCTGAGTCAGAAGGGACCCACTTGAGGGCCCTTAATTTGAACTTAGCCACATGGAAGTCTATATACCTGAGCAATTTTGTACCACATCTGCTTGTAGCATTTTCCTCTTACTTTCCTGGTCACCAGTGGCGTTCCTAGGGGGGGGCAGTGGGTGCGGTCCGCCCCGGGTGCAAGCCGCTGGGGAGGTGCCGCGCGCCTGTCTGCTCCGCTCGTTCCGTGCTCCCTCTGCCCCGGAACAGGTTACTTCCTGTTCCGGGGCAAAGGGAGTATGGAACGAGCGAAGCAGACAGGTGCGCGGCACCCCCACAGCAGGTAAAAATGCACCCGGTGGGGGTGTCCTTTCGCTGAGGGGGGGAGGTGTGACCTTTCACAGGGGGGAGGTGGCCTTTCGCCGGGGGGGGGGGGGGTGTGGCTCTGCACCCGGGGGGGGGGGGCGCATCGGCGATCCGCCCCGGGTGTCAGCCACCCTAGGAACGCCACTGCTGGTCACTAACAAAGTGCTTATTTACATATTTATAAAGAAGTTGATTACAGAACAGTGCTGTCAACCCTCTCCCGGAGGCACACCCTGCCAGTCAAGTTTTTAAGATTACCATAATGGTTATGCAAGAGATAGATCTGCATGCATTGAAGACCTAACATATGCAAACCTCTCTCATGCATGTGAATATCCTGAAAACCTGATCAAGTAGGTGTGCCTCCAGGAGAGGGAGGAGAAGCACTGCTCTAAAAACAGGAAGTGAGGGCTGCTGAGGGTTCTAGAGAGAGATTAACCTTCACCCCCTACCTCAAGGCAGACCTCTGGGAAAAGCAGCAACAAAGAAGGATTTCCCCACCTGTCCATGCCCCAGACACTATCTGATATTACAGCTTTAAGCAGAAACCTAATTGGCTCTCTGCTTTATTGGTAACTCAGGCTCAAAATCTCTTTCTAGCAGGTAACCAGAATTCTTCCTCCCTTAAGCAGAGATGCCAAGAGTGAACCATCCCAAAGCAAGAGAGTTGCCCAGATGAGAAAGTGAGATTTTCTAGATGGCTGTCCATGGTATTAATCTAGAAAAATGTATCATGACGCTTTGAATATGGAAAAAAAATAGCATGAAATATTTGCTTTTCTTTGGAGCCCCTGAAAGGATGCCGAGTGGAGACAATGTTTTATTTATTTTAACATTTTTAACTTGCTTGAACCTAAGAGGCTTACGTTACAAAAACATACATAAAATAAGAGACACATAATCCCCGCAATTCACAATTTAAAATCGATATGGACAAATTCTCTGGGGATAAAATTATGTGCACAGGTTTCACAACATGTGCAACTAAAGAGGTGGGAAAGAGGAATGGGAAGGCAAAGGATACAGGAAGATATGCTCAGATTTCTTCCTGTAATCAGGGCCCCTGGTTTTCATCCTCTTAGGGTTCCCTCTCATGAAAGTGGTGATTAGGATCAATCCACTGGCACAGAGACTCTAATGAGTGAGAGTAAGATCCGAGAGAGTAAGAATGAGAAAACCTTCAAATGAGCGTGACACACTCCTAATGAGAGAAGGGCCTTCCCGGGAACACTTTGTAATGTTCTCACTGGAGCAGCGAAACGCCTTCCGGTACTATGTAAGCCACATTGAGCCTACAAATACGCGGGAAAATGTGGGATACAAATGCAAAAATAAATAAATAAATAAATCTCTCTTATCTGTACCCTTCTCCTCCACTGCCAACTCCAGACTGTTCCTTTTATCTTGCTGCACCATAAGCCTGGAATAGACTTCCTGAGCCAGTACGTCAAGCTCCATCTCTGGCCATCTTCAAATCAAGGCTATAAGCCCACCTTTTTGAGGCTGCTTTTAACTCCTAACTCCTATTCACTTGTTCAGTACCCATGTCTGTTTTATCATTCCCACCTTAAGTAATTCCCTTATTTGTCCTGTTTGTCTGGCCTAATTAGATTGTAAGCTCTGTCGAGCAGGGACTGTCTCTTACATGTTTATTTGTTTTGTTGCATTTGTATCCCACATTTTCCCACCTATTTGCAGGCTCAATGTGGCTTACAATGTTCCGTCATGGCAATCGCCATTCCAGAGTAAAAGATACAATTGGTATTATATAAAGAACATGGATGACATAATAGAATTAAGCAATCAGGTATAGAGAGATCACATTCGGAATATCAGGTAAGTGGTGATGCGTTACTGTTCCTATGATGGATCATTGTGCTATGCCTTGTTGAAGAGATAGTGTACAGCGCTGCGTATGTCTAGTAGCGCTATAGAAATGATAAGTAACAGTAGTAGCCTTTAAATGATAGTGAAAGAAGTGGGCTAAGAGGGTGTATGAGCCTTTAAATGAGTGCAAACTCCTAGTGAAAGAAGGGGCTAATAGAATGTGAGAGCCTTTGAGTGTTATATACTCCAAATGAGTGAGAGAAGGGGATCAGAGAGCGTGAGAGTGAGACAGTCTTCAAACGAGTGTGACACACTCCTAATGAGTAAGAGAAGGGGCCAAGAGAGTGTGAGAGTGAAAAAAAATACTTCAAATGAGTGTGACAAACTCCTAATGAAAGAGACTTGGCATCTCTGCTTAAGTGACCTGTGTTAAATTTAAGTCACTAGAAAACGGTGAGAGGAAGAAATCCCATCCCAAAGTACCGTGTCCCATTGTTATAGCCCATGGAAGCAAGATAAATCAGTATTGGAGTTCTCACATTTAACTTATTTATTTTGATTTGATTTCATGCCTCCTCAGATAAGCTCCAGGTGAAAGTACCCCTTTGGCTAGCCCATAAGATTATGACCGTGCAATCATCAGCTAGCTTGCTCTGCTGCAGTGCAGGAACAAAGCAGTATGTCAGCATGTCCACCTGACTGCAGGAACAGGGGACATGGCGACATCACTGAGTGTTCTGCTGTGCACATGGCTGCCCCAGCAGCAGCATGTTCTTTACAATGAGCTAGTGCACAGCTCCGCTTCAATATGCTGAGGCACAGTTTGTATTCAGAAAATAGCTTATCAGGGGGTCCCAGGAGCCCTTTCCAGCACATCATTGCCATTGTGTTGTTAGGTGGATCCTTTCACTTGGATGCTCAGCAGCTTTTAAATCGGAGTTTGAGAGTTTCTCATGACAATCTGCGAAGCCCACCGCCCGTTCCCCTGTACCTGAGCAAAATCTGTGCCACATGCTGCTTCTCCTCAGCTGTGTATCCCAGCCAGTTCTTCTGCACCTGAGAGAAGAGCTCTTCCTTCAAGGTATAGCTGCTTTCCTTGCGACTGAACCTTCCTACCTAAAGCACAAGAGAGTGCCATCCATGGAATCCAAATTCACACTACCATTGTTTCAATATCTGCTGATAGCTTAGTCCCCTGGATTAAGTAAGGCTTCCAAAATAATCATTCTACATGCCACATCAATCCAATACTGAACTGTCTCAGACAGGTCCCACAGGGTCCAAAATGTCTACATATTTGTATATATGGATCAACGAACACAAAGCATGGTTGGAACCATTTTGTGAGACCTGAATGAGAAGAGTAAAAGTATCTGGACGGACTCAAACATTTCCACAGAAGTGGTCTCAGTTAACTTAGATTGGAAGTTAACAATACATTAATTTAAAGAGTTTATGGAACTATTTTCAGTTTTGGTTGTAGGAAAAAAAAAAAGGATTGAATAACCTTCTGAAACCTGTTCAGTGCTAAAGAAAATGTCAAACCTTAGAAACTTGGATGGATTTTCTCTGGGAAAGGTCCACAGCAGGGATCCCCAAGTCCAATCCTCGAGGGCCGCAATTCAGTCTAGTTTTCAGGTTTTCCACAATAACCCGAATTAAAAGGTACTGATTTCATAAGCTAGTCAAAAAATGTATTTAGCCCAATAAAAAAGGTCCATGTTTGATTTTTTATTGTTTCATTTCTATTTATTACCTTTAAACGTGGACTAACATGGCTGCCATACCAACTTATCCACAATGAATATGTATGAGATCTATTTGAATTCACTCCTTCCACTGTATGCAAATCTCATGCATATTCATTGTAGAAATCCTGAAATGATTGTGGCCCTCGCAGATCAAGTTTGGGGATACTTGGTCCACTGGTTGATTCAGAGTAATCTTTTGACCATTTTAGTTTGTGGCGAATGGATGTGGTCCTAGGATTTCTTTATATCTCGAGAACAGATCCCAAATGGAAACACTGGGGATGGGGAACAGTTCAGTAAGCCTAACCTTAATGTCAACACGGAGTGTCTCTCACTCACCATTTCCAGCACAGACTGCAGCTCTGCCTGGTCCTGCAGGTTAACGTTCGCCCGTTCCAGTCGTAGGAGAAGCTCCAGCTTCTGATGAGGCCTCAGTGCCAGCAAGTGCAGCAGCCATTCCCGAAGGGGCCTGGGCTCGCTATTGTTCAGAGCAGGATGGCTTTTCCTGGCTGCTGGCGTCAAAAAGATGTGTGGGCGTTTGATAGAAGTGCAACCATCCTCGGAGGATTCCAGTCCGTGTTTCTTTGGAATCTTCACACATTTACCTAAAATGAACACAAAAAAACCCCACAATCTATAATCTTCCTATTTTCCACTAAAACAAATTTTGTCCTATGGAATTTTGCTATGTCCTCCAGAACTTCTGTTTATCTGATACTTGGTGTCTGACAAGAATATATCTTTCTTGCTTTTGAGTGCTCCCGCATTCCTTCATACATACACAGAATGCAGATCCTGAATGATCACAAAAGGTCTTGGAGAATACTGGACTCTGCACCAACATATGGATTTTCCACCAAAAATGATGTACAGGAGCTCTGCAGCCCGTGTGTGGCTTCTTCAGGGGAAGGGACTGAAAACTTCACATAATTGCGAACCCAGGCAAGGAATTATGTCCCCAGTTTCAAAAATTGGAGCAACGATTTTCCTCTTATGAGAAAAGACTGGAAACTGTTGACTCTGAACTTAAGCAATTAAAAGAACGGGTTGGAAAACAGGAGAAAGATTTGGAAAATATTCAGAAGATACTGGCAATTATAATTAAAGATACAACAGATCTTCGTAGGAAGGCAGAAACCCTCGGGAATATAATGAGAGCTAATAATTTGCGTTTTTTGAACTTTCCTAAGGTCTTTTCTGTACCTCCTAGAGAAATGATTAAACACTATATTAGGGAAGTTCTTGGAGTTTCGGAAGATAATATTCCTCCATTTTCTCAGGTGTACTACCTTCCAGTAAAACGTTTGGAGGATCAACAAAAAGATTTGGTTCAAGATAATTTACCTTTGGATGTCTCAGATATTTTAGAATTTTCAGACACTGAAACTGTGATACCTTCAACATTGCTTGCTACTGTTACTCTTGCCCCAGATAAAGATTGGTTGATGAAATTGTTCTTTAAAAACAGAGATAAATCTTTTTGGGGTCTTAAAATCCAGATATTTCCGGATGTAACAAGAGAAACTAAGAAGAGACGTCAACAGTTTCAATTACTTAAACCAGGTGTCTTTCAGATTGAACCTTAACACAAAGTATTTAGTACAATCAGTTTGAAACTGTAAGACTCTTAAGGAACATTCATCTCAACCCCTGAGGAAGGCGCTGTCGAGCACCAAAACATGGCCCGTGTCGGGTCACTTTCAATAAAGATTGTACCATCATTCTAGCTCTGGAGGCCCTTTTGTGCACTTTTTTGTTGTTCGATTATTTGGATCAACATAATATTTTACATTCATCACAATCTGGATTCAGATCAACATTTAGTACCAAAACTATAACTGGTTCTTTAATGGACAGTATTCGTCAACTACTTTGTAATAGTAAAAAAGCACTGATCCTTCAATTCAACCTATCAAGTGCCTTCAACTTGGTGGATCATGAAATTTTATTGCAAATTTTGGAATACATAGGTATGTCTGTCCATATAAGGTGGTTTCAACATTTCCTAAAACATTGATCATATAGAGTTAAGATGCATAATTGTTTTTCAGATAGCTGGAGTATTTCTTGTGGTGTTCTGTAAGGTTCACCTATATCTCCATTAAATGTATTTGTGTACTCACTTGGGGACTCTTTTACAAAGGGTGCAGGAGGGCTAACGCCAGGGAAGTGCATCAACTCAGAAGTAATTCAGAGTTTTGGATGCACCAAATTTCATGGTAGAAAATAATTTTCTATTTTCTACCATGGGAGGGGGGGCGGTTTCCCAGCAGTAACCGGCAGCGTGTCCACATTGGTACATGCTGCATGGTTACCACATGGGTAGCACATGAGCCCTTACCGCTAGGTCAATGGGTTCCCGTAAGGGCTCAGGCCATAAACAGTCGCGCTCTAGTTTTAATATTAGCGCAGGCCCATTTCCCGGCCCATTAAAAAATAGTCTTTTTCTCAACTTCGGTAAAAACTGGCCCAGCGAACGCCTAAAAGACCCGCCCACACTACCGCAGGCCACTTTTTACTGTGGTTTTGTAAAATGACTCCTTGGTTTTGAATTGGAAAATTTAGGCATTTATTTTTGCAGTTATGATACCTATTCATCATCTTTCATTTTCATCAGAATTTAACATAATTTCCAAAGTTATTAGTACCATCGAAAAATGGATGGCATTGCATTGTTCAGTTAGTGTTATAATTGATCCATAATTCAGTTACCTGTTATTGTTTGCTAATTGCACATTTTTTGTCCACTGTTCCAAGTTCTGAGAATAAACAAATTTCTTTGTTCGTTCTGCTTGTCTGGACTGATAAAAAATCCTGGTGGTTTGTGTTGGGTCTACGAGTGCTTTCTGGGAACTGTGGGACCACTGGGAGTGTGTCTCCAGTAACCTAGAAATCACTGGGGATAATTTGAGTGCGGGAGACTCGCCCAGAGGTGGTTGTGACCCAGGTGGTTGTGACCCAGTCAGTGGGAGGAGGGTGCTAATGTACAGTACAAGTAGCAGGTGCAGGCGGACCTGAGCTATGGAGCTGTGCTGGGGATAGACCCTCTAAAAGGCCTTGGTGTAACCCAGGTGAGTGGCTAGGCGTTTCATGACAGGTACCCAGGGCCGGTGAGCATGCGTGACATGAGAGAAAAAGCAGCCGCAGGGAAAGGGCAGGCAATTGCAGCAGAGTGAACAGCAGGCTGAAGGAAGACTTCTTCTGCTGGTGGGGCCTCAGGATCCTTGCCAGCCAAGGTATTTGTAGTTGTGGGGGGGGAGGGGGCAGCAGCGATCCTAGGAGGGGCAGCACTGGCAGCAATCCTGGGGAGGGGGTGCGTGGGCTTTGCTCCAGGCCCGGCGGCAGCCCTGCTCCAGGCCTCGCTCAGTCACTCGGCGGCCCTGCAGGTACCAAATTCTGTAATTTAACTACCTGATAACTAAAGGAAGCAGTAAAAATCTGTTTATATCCTATGAACATGTCTGAGTGAGAAAAACAGTCATAATGGGGAAAAAGATTATTCTGCAGAATTTGATAAAGACACAACCCCACTTATTGGCACTGAAGAAATGCTTTGCATAACCTTATGCCCATGGAGCTACAGAAAGCAATACAGGAGGATTATCTGTAGAACCTGTTGCCAAGGCATGAAGTTTGGTGATCAATATAGGGGCTGAGGGGAATAGTGAAAGTGTGTGTGGACAAACATAAGATGCCTGTTTCTGGGGGTATGGGGGTGGGGGAAATGAGGGTGCAGTACCTGAAGGAACCAATGGGCTCCCTGAGGATGTTTTGGAAACTAGGTCTGTAGGGGAGGAGGGGTGAAAGAAGTAGGTGTGAGGATGATAGAGTTAACAAGCCAGTTTTGGGCTACGAAAGAGCATAGTTCACAAATTACTGCAAGGCCCGTTCATGTGCTGTGTTGTGTTGGTTGACTGTTGCTCTAAGTTGTCCTTTAACAATAAAGAAAACTGAAAGAAAATCAATCAGTCATTCTTCATTGAAAATTGATGGCCCCAGTGCACCCTTTTTTGAAGCTGTTATCTGTGGCATATGCTTGTGGATAAATGTATTAGTTCATCTTGAATTCTGAGCGTTTGACTGTTGATGTTTGCCAGCATGAGAACTATCCGCACACAATGAAAGAGATAAGCTTATGAGTTGCATAGGTATCTTCTTCTAAACCACCTGATTGCATAATTCTTATTTTGGCCAATGAAGGGTTATCATGGCCTACGATGAATCCACACCCTCACTCGTCAGTAATGCTTAGACATTACTCCTTCCCCCTGTGGCTTACACGCTCTTTACAGCAGGCTCAGCAAACCTGCTGTACCTGTTCAGCCCAGAGTAACAGTTGCTCCCTTCTTTTTAGTTTCAGGAAAACCCAAAGCTTTCAGCCAGTCCCCTTTTGTACAGGAGCTGACTACAAGTTCTCCCAGTTAAACTGCTCAGCTCAGTTACAATTGGCTTTTGCCTCAGAGCAATTTATGCACACAGTTTGCATGACCCAAAATCTCCGTACAGAATACATTCGGGACTCTGTCATGTTAAGGCAGTGATTCTCAAACCTGTCCTGGGGGGGACGACTAGCTAGTCAGGTTTTCAGGATATCTCTAGTGAACATGCATAAAAATCTTTACTGAGTTCCCAAATTCCAATCTGATTACAATTTATTATCTACTTACTTAAGTAATCACTTTCATCAATATATATTGTATCAAACTACTTTATTAGACATATACATCAAAATACATATAATTTATACCATATAGATATTCTTTAAAATTCTAATATCCTAACCTCATCTCATTCATTCATCCAATACATGCACTCTTTCCTACCAACTACGTTGTACTCGGTTGTCTCACTTAATGCTCTTTGTTATCCGCCTCAAGGACCCTATTGGCACCAATTACACCATCATCATCAGTATCAAGTAATATTATAACATATCAACTCATGACAAAATCATTGCAGTTCTGTCATTCCTTATAATGGTCTTTAAATTCCAATAATAAAGGTATTGCAGTTCCAATTATCTTTTGTTATTGCAATTGCAATTGGCTACTACCGATCGCCATATTGCCTCAGTTCTCGTGTGTTGAAATGAGCATTCAATTTGAGTCTCAACTTTTCCAACTTATTTTGATTTCCACTTTCTTCAAACATCACTTGTACATGTGTCTTAGCTGTTATTCCATTTATCTTCCAGTCATACTCCTCGAGACACCTCTCCTTCACTTTTACTTCTCTCCTCCCACTCGAGGTACAAATCCAGACTCCTGCCACACCCTACACAAATGTGTTTCGCCGTAGTGCGTCTTCAGGGGTAGTGACCTTAACTTTCTGGTTTCTGTGTTTTAATTATACATACTGACCGGCCCTGGAGGAACCCTCGCTAGGAAAGAGTGCATGTATTGGATGAATGAATGAGATGAGGTTAGGATATTAGAATTTTAAAGAATATCTACATGGTATAAATTATATGTATTTTGATGTATATGTCTAATAAAGTAGTTTGATACAATATATATTGATGAAAGTGATTACTTAAGTAAGTAGGTAATGAATATGCATGAGACAGATTTGCTTGCCGGCACTTCCATTATATGCAAATCTCTCTTGTGCATATCCTATATAATAAAACGCACCTCCAACATTCTGAAGCCGAGAAAGTGAAGCCTTCAAGCCTTGAAGCATTCCTGCAACGTTCCAGAACTATGTGTTGTCAATTGAGAAGATGGAGCCTTACAGAGTGCATGAATGCTTCAAGGCTTGAAGGCTTCACTTTCTCACACACACACATACATACACACACACACACACACACACTCACTCTCTGTCTCTCACATACACTCTTCACTCACACAATCTCTCACACACACACTCTGTCTCTCGCACACTCTCTCTCGGACACAAACACACACACTGTCTCTCTCTCTCTCTCTCTCTCTCAATCACTCTCTCTCACATACACACTCCATCTCTCACTCACACACACACTCCATCTCTCACACACACACTCTCTCTCTCTCTCACAAACATACACACTCCGAGGAAAACCTTGCTAGCGCCCGTTTCATTTGTGTCAGAAACGGGCCTGTTTTACTAGTTTATTAAATAATATCTACCCAGGCAATCACAATTAACAATGATTAAACTTGGTAATAACTTACAACTAATCATTGTAACTAATCATCAACCCTTAACTGACATTTTTATTCAAATATAACAATGACCATAAAAATTTTACTAAAACACAACTTGTCTGTTACATCTACTAACTGGCTAAGATATATCAATTATTCAACATATCAACTTCACAATACATTTCACATATCCAGCAGTATTTCCTAAAATAGATAATTAACATCAACCCACCCACCCCAAGACTGACAAGTCCTATATAGGCTTTCCTAAATACACTACGTATCACTAATTAACTCCACCCAAATTACAACTGCTTCTGAAAAGTAAACCATTCATTATCACAGTATATCCCCAGCCTTCTACTCAGCATCAAGGGCTTCATGCTCTAGATAAAAAGGACCTCTGTTAACATATCCACTGGTTGCTATTCTCATTATATATCACACAGGATACCAATCTACCTTCTCTTCCTTAAACTTGTTCATCAAGCTTCTCTCACTGTTGGCAGTACCGTATTGGCAGTATAATTCAATCACTGAATTTCAAATAGATACATACATTAAGTTACATCCACACAGTAAATCTTAACAGGTTCTCAGTTCTTACCCTAAATCTACACATTAACTACCTACCCCCTATATCCCATAGAACAGGAGTAGGAGAAATAACAGGTAGTTGTGTAACGGGCTGCATATTTTATTACCACAAGTACTACAGCCCCTACATTTGGAACTATGGTAAAGAAACAAAGAACCCCTAAAGCTTTCAGTACAGCTTCTACCACTGTCAAGACCAAACCCTTGGACCAAGACAAGATTCTGGTTTCATGTGATAAATGTACATACATTGAGTCCCTCATGAAAGAAGTACAAGAACTAAGAGAAGAAGTGGTAAGGCTAAGAAACATCTGGGACAACCAGAAATTTGACCCAGAGACACAGGTCAAAACATTGAGGACTTCCAGCAAAGGGAGAAAAGATCTCGGGCAGATAGAGCACAGCTGGAAGCAGGTCGCCAAGTCCCACAAGATCAATCTTCCAACTCCACCTTCTATTCAGCTAAAGAATCGGTTCATAGCCCTGGAGATAGAAGAGCTAGAAACATCTAAAAAACAGGAGGAAACAATGACCAAAAATGCCATCACAGCCGGACAATTGGCCCAAAGAAAGCGAAAGGTAGTAGTGGTTGGAGATTCACTTCTAAGGGATACCGAAGCGCCCATCTGCCGGCCGGATATATTGTCCAGAGAGGAGTGCTGTCTGCCGGGTGCCAAGATTCATGATACTGTGGAAAGATTGCCTACACTCATCAAGCCTACGGACCACGCTCCTATGCTACTCATCCATGTTGGCACAAATGATACAGCTAAGTATTTATTTATTTATTTATTTATTGCATTTGTACCCCACATTATCCCACCTTTTTGCAGGCTCAATGTGGCTTACAGTATCCTACTGAACGTATCATACAAGACTTCATGGCTTTGGGTCAGAGGGTGAAGCATCTAGATGCGCAGGCGGTGTTCTCATCGATCCTCCCTGTCGAAGGTAAAGGACATCTTGGAGCTGTCCTATGGATGAATCATGAGCCCACCAGATGAACACACATACACCCCCAAATGCAAACATGCAACTTCCCCCTACAGGCATGATCTGGGGCACACAAATGGGATGAACCTCAGTCACTCTACTAGAAAGGATTTTTAAGGATGCTTTCAGAAATACAGCTCGATGTGCAGAAACAAAACTTTGCATCTTGTGTCTGTGATAATATCTTAGCCAGTTAGTACACAGAACAGGCAGGTTGTGTTTTGGTAAATGTTTTATGGTCATTATTATATTTGAATAAAGATTTCAATTAAAGGTTTAACTTGTAATCAATAATTAGTTGGATGTTAGTATGCATATTCATTAGGATATCCTGAAAACCTGACTGGCTGGTGATCCCCCAGGACAGGTTTGAGAACCACAATGTTAAGGGATCCAATGCTTAGCTCTTAATTTAAACCTTAAGAGAAGGGGGTTCTCAAGCTAGCCCTCAAGACATCTGGCCACTCAGGTTTTTAGGCTATCCACAAAGGATATGCATAAGATAGATTTACATACAATGGAGGTAATGCATGCAAATCTATCTCATACATATTCATTGTGGATATCCTGAAAGCCTGACTGGCTGGGTACATCCTAAGGACTGACTTGAAAACCAATTAGTTACTGAGGCAGAAGTTCATTGAGCTCCTCCTCTCTCTATGTCAATCTTTCCTGTTACCAGACATTGACTTGGTAATAGGAAGGATGCAGTGATGGAAGATGACAATCTCCACAGGCTGAAACCAAGAGAAACTTCGACATCTTGCTCAGAATCAGGATAGGTCAACCTTTGGGGAATGTTGGATTGTGTTGAGCTTTGCACTGAGATACCGAGTTCTCTTAGTTCTGTGGATAAACATTTATTTATTTATTTATTTATTGATTAATATATTTCAACATTTCACTACAAACTGAGTATGCAATCGGCATTACAATCAGGAAATCCATAATAAAATAAGGAAAAAAAAAACCCTTTAAGGCCTATTCGTCCACAATTTAAGGAAAATTTGATTCCAAGAATTCAGAAACATAGATAACATAAAGTATTTAAGAAAATAATCTAACGGTTGCTACCTCGGGTTAACGACCCTAGCCTGCTAATTATGGAGGGCATACAACATTCATATCTACTCTAGCGTCAAGAAATTGTTTTAACTGTTTTGGGTCTACAAATTGAAACTGTTTACCCTCAAACAGTAAATTACATGTACAAGGAAATCGTAATACAAAATTTATTCCCAATGCCAACGCTCTAGGACGCTGCTCCAAAAAAAGCCCTGCGCCTAGTTTGTGTAGGCTTTGAGAGATCTGGAAAAATACAGATCTTTGAGCCCATAAACAGATTTTCTAAATGTCTTAAGGAAAGTCTTAGTATAGCATTACGATCAGGCTCCAGGACAAAAGTGACCAGCATAGTTGACCTCTGGGTAATAATTTCCAGTGAACTCTCGAGGAATGAAGTCAGATTCATTCCATCTCCCACTACTGGGGGGTTTCCATCGCCCCCCTTTGGGTTCCAGATGTAATAGGCCCGTGTTATGGGGGGTAACGAGTCCTTATCCATTCCAAGAATATCCACCATATATTTTTTTACCATTTCAACAGGTGGAATTAGAGGAGATTTAGGGAAGTTAAGAAACCTAAGGTTAAGTCTCCTAGCCTGATTCTCCAAATACTCCATTCGTTTGTGCAGAAAATTATTATCCTTAACCAATGCAGTTTCTAAAGTTCCCATTTCTTGCAACTTAGTATTCACGTTTTCCAGTTTCGAGGATTGCTGTGCAGTCACTTGTGCTTGGAGTAGCGCAGCATCAGAAAGAGTTTTTATATTGTCAGTATTTTCTTTTAATGTAGTTTGCATAGAGGTTTGAATGTTATAAACCATGTCCCATAGTGACTCTAATGTCACAATTGCTGGTCTAACCACGCCACTAGCACCAGGGAGGGATTGAGTTTGAGCCTCAACATGAGATAGTCTAGAAACAATGTCTTGAGGTAATACCTGTAAAGCTGATTGAATTAATGCCTCTCTTGGTTGGAGTCCATTCTCTGTCGCTGCAGACCTTCCCTCGAGCAGATTAGGTTGAACCCCATTGGTATCCGTCACTGCTTGGGCTGTTAGCAACTCCCTCCCAGGCTGAGGCGGAGCAATGCACTCCACAGGGCTCAGGGAAGCCCCGTTAGCGCTCTCAATCGACGCCGACGCATCGAGAGTTGCAGAAGGGGTCGAGGTTCCCCGAGGACCCGGTTGTTGCTTCAAGAATCGCAGGGTCGTCTGCCGCCACGCCGAAGATGTTTCAGGAACCGAGGGATGTTCCTTAACTTTTCCCCTCCGTTTCCCCATCGAGAAAGACGAGGCTACAGCGGTAGCGAAGAGGCTGATCAACGGAGCTACCTCGAAAGCCAACTCAGGTGCGTCCGATCAGAGCGCCATCTTGGAATCACCGGATAAACATTTTTTTAAAATCAGATACTGACAGATGAATTAGCACCTAACTTTAGGCAATCTTTCTTGAATTGACTCTAATAAGCCTTTGCATATGGTCCTACAACCTCCCACAGGCCACACCCGACTGGGGCCCAGTCCTAGACAGCTTGGCTAATGCTGTCAGTTGATGAATATAGAAAGGGGCATTCCTAATGACAGAAAAATACTGAATTGCTCATCTGGTAATTACTCTTTCAATATTGCTACAATTCGTCTAACATCAGCAGAAGGGATTTAAACAATTCAAATAAAAACCTAGTTGAAGGGCTTCTATTCCTGTGCTTAGCAGCTGACCCCTCCTTCTCCCTCCCCCACCTTCTGTCTGTGCCCCAAAATAAACAGAAAAACACGTTAATTGGGCCTTTCAAAAAGTAATTAGTGAATAGACGAAGGGGACAAGATCCTCCGACTAGAGGCTTGTTAGTTAATTCTCAGAAAGAAGCTATAATCAGTTCATCCCCCAAAGTAGCAAAATGAAACGCCCCTCAGAGAACAACAAGTCCTGAACAGGCGAGGTTTACCCTTTCCTGGCAAAAGCCTGCGACAGTAAACTTGTGCACAGCTGGAAGAAGCCAGGTTCTGGGAACAAGCACCCAATGTCTGCAAAGCAAGAATTGCCCAGGTCCTGGAAAGGAGGCACCCAGAAGGTGGCATTCATGTCCATAAAGGAACTGGGAACAGACTGACTATATAAAAAGAAAAAAAAAATGGACTGAAAAGTAGCCTTGAGCCCTACAGATGGAATGCCAAGCTAATCTGACTGCGTAAGGCTACTAAAATGTCTCAGAGCAAGCACTCAAAGTTTTGTGAGAGGAAACTTAAACCTAAATATATACCAGCCAATATTCAGCCTTCAGCGGTCAGAGTATTTCTTAAATGCTGACCACTATGGGCAAAATTAACTCCAGTTTTTCAATGTTGGGCCATGTCTGGGCACCGATACTGAATCTCTAGGGCTGCTGGCTGCCGGAGCTTATGTGGATCCCAGACAAACTATATAAGGAATGCAGGTGTCCTCACCACCTCCAATTGCCTCCCCTTTAGGCCCCACCCGGGCCTACCTCATACATCAATGGTAGTAGTGAGTACCAGGAGACTGCCACTAGGGGTCACAGCAGCCATTTTGTAACCAAAGCAGCGACAGGCAAGTGGGCATTGCTCCTGCCTGTAGGGCTCCCTAGACCACTAGGGATATACAAGGTAGGCCTGGAAACGGGTTGGGAGGGAGAGGGAAACCGGATCATGAGCGAGAGAGAGAAAGGGCACCCAAAAGCCTAACGCTGCTACCCGGAATTTAACCAGGCACTGGCATTGTCCTAACTTTAGCTATTTACTTAACCACTTAGTAGTCTGCATATTACCTCTAACCAGTTAAGAACCAGCTCCATGTAGGCTCTGCTCAAGCTCCACTTACAGACCACCCCAGTGCAGGAGTGCTGATATTCAGACTCTCCTGCCTGGTTAAAAATCACTTTGAATATTGACCAAATATAGAATAGAGGGAGAAGAGAAAGAGACGCCAAAATGCCTGATAGACAGAAATAAGGCACAAGAAGCCTGCCTTTTTCAGTAGAAACGAACAAGCTTTCCTAGAGTGAGATTCAAAGAGGGTAGAGATTTGGGAGAAACATCAGAAAATTTTCCTTCATGGAAAGTATGATGGATCCATGCGGCAGCCCTCTAGGGGAGATGGTGGAAGAAAAGTCAGCATCAGAATTCAAAGCATCCTGGGATAAGCACAGAGGATCCTGTGCCCCAAGTGAGGGGAAGGTCTATGGCACTGCAGGATGAAGCAGTTCAGCACTGGGAGTTACATCCTTTTTCTACCATCATGTTCTACATGTTTCTATTTTTCTCTATGTATAAATATTGCATAACACTAACACTCTTACCACATCTAAAGCTTTAGACTAAAAAGATAAGACTGTAGCTGAATGAGACTACAGTAAATATTTCATAAAACAGCAATGTTGTGCCAATTTGCATCTCCTCTAGAAGGCACAGCTGTCCTATGGATGAATCATGAGCCCACCAGATGAACACACATACACCCCCAAATGCAAACACGCAACTTCCCCCTACAGGCATGATCCGGGGCACACAAATGGGATGAACCTCAGTCACTCTACTAGAAAGGATTTTTAAGGATGCTTTCAGAAATACAGCTCGATGTGCAGAAACACAACTTTGCAGAGGCTACAAGTACAGACAGTCCCACTACATGCGAACATATATATAACTGCATTCCAACACATCAACAAGCCAAATATACATACAGCCTTATGCAAACACGCAGTCACAGACACACCAAGGCATACAAACACACAAATCAACTCATCACCTACACAAAATTAGCAATCGATGTAACACACAAGTGAAAGCAAGCAGGCACACACGTTACATTTACAAGCAGTGGAGCAGATACACATGTACAGATTAATACATATCAACCTTCACCTGCATGCACACTGCAGCCACAAACCCTCATATGCACATACCAGCGTATGTACATATTCTAGGGTTTTAAACCCACATCCTAATCCAATACATGCAAAAACAGTTACGATTGAAAATATACTGCTACGAAACATGGCTGAAGAGGATTCTATGTTCCCTGTAGGAATGCAGATATGTTTGTAGGCTGCTGTGCTTACTCACTGCCTCAGCTTTCCTTCCCCTCCACCTCCCTCGCCCTCCCTGGGACAGATGTCAACAGATGGCAGATGTGCCTTAGAGGTATAACATCTCATAACAAGCTTCCAGGTGTGCTGCTGGAACCTGAAGACCTGCAAGATTCAACAACAGCTCTTGTGTTGCTCTCGTCTCAACATAGACACACGCAAATCGTATGTGCACACAAGCTCTATGTGTGGGCAAAACTTGGTGCAAAACCCACCTGGCACATTCAGCATACTCGCGGGCATTCATCAGCACATAAAAGCCCTGATACATGCTCATATTCCACAAACAACCTTTAAGTTCAGTGTGGAATACATCAGTCAAGAGTTCAAACAAACCTGAAGCGATTACAAGCCAATAAAATATAACATTACTAACAACAATACACAATCAGCCCTCTGGGCACCTTTGTGTGTATGGTACGTATAAGGCATACACAATGACACTTAATTTATCCATATTTACTGAGAACCAATCTCTTTATCTTACAGACCAGGGGTCTATTCCTCAGCTGTCAACACTAACGCATGAAGGACCTCCTCAGGGTGGAGGCTGCTACAGACCCAGTGATAAAGGAGAACTGCTTGTCACTCTGGGACGTAACTCTGTGACCCTATGCTTCTGACAGGACCCTTCGTTCCTCTCAAGCCAGTCATCTCACAGTCCTTTCTCTCTGTACCGATCCACATTGTGGAATACTCTCCCCTCTTTTTTTTAAGGCTTGGAGAGTCCTTTCTAAGGTTCAAATCTGGCCTGAAAACCTTATTTCAGGATTCATAATCCTTCCTAGCCATCTGTCTTTGTGCCCAATGATGGATCTTTCAGTTCCTGCAGCTACTGATCTAATCATCTCTCTTACTTTTCTCTACTGCTGAATTCATTGAACCCTTCAATATCTCTTTCATTTATATGTTGTAAACCACCCAGAAGAAAATGTTTGATGGGTGGTCTATCAAATGTTATTAAAGTCTAAACTTTGTAACACAATGAGTCAGGGTCAGCTGTCACTGCCCTCATGTTTATAATACAGGTCTTATTAGGGGCGGCACTGTGAGAGCACCATGTCATTATGTCATGACATGGTTAAGTTCTGAGACAATTCTTCCTTCAGGGTACCTGAAGCCCCACCTACCTGGCATGATCTTGATGAAGATCTCTGTATGGGGCTGTCCACAGAAACAGTGAGACAGTAGCCACATGGGGCTCGACAAGTATGCAAAATCCCCCTCCCCCACCTACAGAGGACAACCTCCATTCAGCACAGTACATCTTGAACAACATCCCTCCACTTCCCTAGAGGCTTCCAAGCAGGTAACTGTGTCACATTTCATCTTCCATACAATAAAACGAGCTAACTACTCAGTGACCGGCTTATGTTTCAAAAATTAATAACAGCTAGTCAACGCAATAAATGATAGATGGTGTATTTCAAAACCTACACCGACTGCGTACTTTTAACCAGCAAACTGATTGCGGCACCAGAATGAAGAGAAAGGCGGTGGGTACAGTACATAAGGAGCGGCCCCTAATTTCAGCGGACGGGCTGAGGATCAGTGTTTTCTTACCGCGATATGGGGCTCCGGGTTTGATCTCAATGGCGCTCCTACTCCATGTTTCTTTCTCCACCTGAGACACTCTGTCGCGAGTCAGCTGGTAGGATTCATCTGTAGCACAAATGGTTATTTTATCCTGAATGTTGCCTACACAATCCAACTTGTTTTGGCCGCACCTACGATAGAAAAAAGCAAAAGTCTAGGACATTATAGTCATTTATACGCTTGCTACAAATGTCTCCTGGTAGAATTACCTTTCCAGACAAAGGATGGAGGACAAAGAGTGTTTAAGTAATCAGTACACCAATATTCACATCTCTTCCTCATACTGGAGATGATCTCATTCGATGGCCACCCAGTAACACCCTCATCTTCACATATTGTCAGCACCTCAGTGCCATTCCCCACCCCCCACCCCCCACCCCCCACCCCCAACTACTTATTTATTTGGATTTTGCTCACACCTTTTTCAGTAGTAGCTCAAGGTGAGTTACATTCAGGTACTCTGGATATTTCTCTGTCCTAGGAGGGCTCACAATCTAAGTTTGTACCAATACAGCTACGCAGGCTTCTGTTTCTGTGAGTCTGACGTCCTGCACATACGTGCAGGACGTCAGACTCACAGAAACAGAAGCCTGCGCGGCCGCGTTGCTGATCTGCAAGGGCAGGCTTCTACATTGAATGTTGCTAGTTGGAATAGCAACATTAACATTCCATGTAGAATCACCAATAATAGCAACATTCCATGTAGAATCTTCAATATTTATTTAGATTTTGCTCACACCTTTTTCAGTAGTAGCTCAAGGTGAGTTACATTCAGGTACTCTGGATATTTCTCTGTCCTAGGAGGGCTCACAATCTAAGTTTGTACCAATACAGCTACGCAGGCTTCTGTTTCTGTGAGTCTAACGTCCTGCACGTACGTGCAGGACGTCAGACTCACAGAAACAGAAGCCTGCGCGGCCGCGTTGCTGATCTGCAAGGGCAGGCTTCTACATTGAATGTTGCTAGTTGGAATAGCAACATTAACATTCCATGTAGAATCACCAATAATAGCAACATTCCATGTAGAATCTTCAATATTTATTTAGATTTTGCTCACACCTTTTTCAGTAGTAGCTCAAGGTGAGTTACATTCAGGTACTCTGGATATTTCTCTGTCCTAGGAGGGCTCACAATCTAAGTTTGTACCAATACAGCTACGCAGGCTTCTGTTTCTGTGAGTCTGACGTCCTGCACGTACGTGCAGGACGTCAGACTCACAGAAACAGAAGCCTGCGCGGCCGCGTTGCTGATCTGCAAGGGCAGGCTTCTACATTGAATGTTGCTAGTTGGAATAGCAACATTAACATTCCATGTAGAATCACCAATAATAGCAACATTCCATGTAGAATCTTCAATATTTATTTAGATTTTGCTCACACCTTTTTCAGTAGTAGCTCAAGGTGAGTTACATTCAGGTACTCTGGATATTTCTCTGTCCTAGGAGGGCTCACAATCTAAGTTTGTACCAATACAGCTACGCAGGCTTCTGTTTCTGTGAGTCTGACGTCCTGCACGTACGTGCAGGACGTCAGACTCACAGAAACAGAAGCCTGCGCGGCCGCGTTGCTGATCTGCAAGGGCAGGCTTCTACATTGAATGTTGCTAGTTGGAATAGCAACATTAACATTCCATGTAGAATCACCAATAATAGCAACATTCCATGTAGAATCTTCAATATTTATTTAGATTTTGCTCACACCTTTTTCAGTAGTAGCTCAAGGTGAGTTACATTCAGGTACACTAGGTAGTTTCCTGTCCCAAGAGGGCTCACAATCTAATTTTGTACCTGAGGCAATGCAAGGTCAAGTGACTTGCCCAAGATCTCAAGGAGCAGTAGGATTTGAACCAGGCACTTCTGGATACCAAGACCGGTGCTCTAACCACTAGGCCACTCCTCCGCTAGAGAAATTCCACAACTCTAATGGTACTGCAAGATTGCCCTCACCATTCCAACAATGTATCCCTATCCTCTGGCCTCACTCCATACCATGAGGTTTTCACCCTGTAGCACCACCAAACTTTCCTAAGAGGAGGTCAAAGTTACTGAAAGCACTCCGATTCATTCTCCATCACCCAAGTGCTCTATGAAAGAGAGATGAAATAGAAGTCAGACTTGCATATCTGAAAGCTGGCCTCTCTTGTGTTGGTCTGTGATGGCATGAATTGGAGTTTTATTTTAAAGGTCTTTAGGCAACATGCCAGTGTGAGGTTGACAATTCCTAAAAGCTTCCCAGTAACACATGGAAAATAAATGGGCATTGAGGAGCTCCACACCCGGACATTGTGGAAAAGGAAATGAGCACAAAAACACTATTACTAGAAGTGTTAGTGCCAAATGACTATTCTGTACTGCGTATGGAGAAAACAGGGGCATGGCCACAGGGAGGGGCCATGGGGGCTGAGCCTTCCCACTTTCGGCTTAAGCGTCCTCCAAAACTGTGGCAGCAGTTTAATGGCTGGTGGGGATGCCCAAGCCCCGCCAGCCAAAGAGGTACGCTGCTCGAATCCCTGCCTGTACTGCCCGAGAAGTCAGCAGCGTGCTCCAGCCGCCGATACCAGCACTCTCGGGCATGCTGAGTTCAGTGACTGAACTGAGCATGTGCAGGAGTGCCAAAGGTTAAGATATAAATGCGGGGGAAGGGGGTGAGAGCTGAGAGGAAATACGGGGTCCCATAAGTCCACCCCTGGATCTCCCCCCCCCCCCCCCCCAAACTGAGTTCTGGCTATGCCCCTGGAAGAAAGAGATCCTCAAATACCAACAAAGGCAGAGACCAATAAACTATGGCAGAAAGAGAAAGAAATTGTCCCAGTTGAATCAAGTACCACCATGCAAGAGTTGAGGTGAACACTAACAGTGAATCTGAGAGTCTGAGATCATCTCCAATATGTGATGCCATTCCTGCCACAGTATGTGTGAAATTAAACTATTTGGAGGCATTACCCAGAGAGTTTTAAGAGCTCCATTTTCCAGGAGTTCTCTTCAGCACCTACCCCTGAACAAGGAGCTTTCCTGACCCCCTGCCTCCATTTTCCCTTTCACTCTTATCTACAGAACGGCAATAAACAATGAAACTTTGCGAGCCTTTACCTGGATAGCCCCTGCCGGATACAGTCAAAGCTGGACTGCGGCTTATCCTTACTCTCCCGAGAGAGGTAGAAGGCAAAGACACGAACCCCATCTTCAGAGGTACTGCTTGCAGAAGGAATTTTGATGTACTGTTAATAAAGAAAAATATTAAGGAGTTCAATAAATGGAGAAAATTTAAAAAGAAATGGTACAGTACAAGGGGACTGGAGACAGGACAGTAACGTTAACGCGGATGTGTAAACTGCTGGGCCTAGATAAGAATAGAATGAAACGCAGGTCTGCAAAGGAAAAAAGTTTTAGGATGTGAACTATGGGCAGTGAACAGGATGGGCCATTGGGGCCATGGCCCGACCAATATTTTGCCCAACACAACACCAATAATTAGAAAGCTTGGGGGCAGGGCCAGAGATTGCTTTGTTTGGCTCTTCCAACCAAAAAGGTGTCCTGTTGCCCCTCCCTGAATTGTCCACTGTTTTCCAAATCCTCACTGGCTTAACTGTTAAGCAAACTAGGTGGTCACTTAAGGCAGAAGCTTGGGGTGGGGGGAGGAGGCTGTAAATGGCAACTAAAATTAAAGCAAGACAATAGGTCCTGATAGACACTCAAAGGGCCATCAGCTTGCACTTTTATCCATATAAAGTGTGGATAATTTTCAAACAGCCTATTTACTCTAAAAAGCTATTTACCCAGGAAAACAGCTTGTGTACATTACTATCATTTATTTTTTTCAAAGATTGGTTTGTTCTTTATTCATTTGGACACCGTTCAAGTAAGTGCAACCAAACTTGGTAAGTGAACATTTTTCTTCCAGAGGAAGGGCGCATGTGCTGCTTGTCTTTTCTGAGGTAGAATCGTCAACCTAGGACACTCTCGCTGAGAAACATGAACACACTCTCTTTCTAGAGAAACACCACACAAAGTGTGGAGGTGCACTCAATCCCCACAAGACAAATAGGAGGGAACAGAGAAAGGGTGGGGAAGATAGGCTCTATCCAAACAATGGGGGAGATGTATAATTTAATTAAATAATGATATTTATTGCAAATGGGTTGACTCAACACAGCCGTGTTTCGGCGCCGTAGCGCCTTCTTCAGGAGTCTATAAAAACAAATATAATAACAGATATAAAACATAAATATTGCAAACAAAAGAAATATATCTATGCGTATATATATTAAATCTCCAATAGACATCTCAAAAGCATATATGAATAAAAACAGGTAAACATACATAAAATATCATAAGTACAAAAACATAGCGTATTCAAATCAATAAAAAATAAAGATAAATAATGTCAAATAATATCAATTAGTGTCTAAAAGTATCAAATGTCATTAAAATGGTGTTGCAAGGTAAATGAATACATGGATAATACAAAAACAATTGCATATGAAAGAAACCATAAAAGAATATATATAAAGAATCATGTAAATTGTGGTATATTTTCCATGTATGATTTTCATGTGCACAATTGACAGCAAAAACCAATAATGTATGATGGTTACCTTGCAATTTTTGTTTGAAAGCAGGGCCGCCAAGAGCCGGACAAGGCCGCCCCCCCCACCCGAGGTCGCCGGGCCCCCCCTCCACCCATCCTCCGTCGCTCCCGGAACTAACCTTAAACGCCTCCTTTCACCTTCGCAGCAAGCAGCAGCAGGGCAGATCTCTCCTTCCTTCCGTGCCGCACCCTCGTGGACGTTACGTCAGGCGAGGGCGGGACACGGAAGGAAGGAGTGGCCTGCCCTGCTGCTGCTTGCTGCGAAGGTGAAAGGAGGCATTTAAGTTCTGGGAGCGACGGAGGGCGGGCGGGCCAACCCCGATCCAACCCCGATGTTTCCCCAAAAAATAAGACAGCCCCTGAAAATAAGACCTAGCGCATTTTTGGGGGCAAAATTTAATATAAGACAGTGTCTTATTTTCGGGGAAACACGGCATGTGGTGATAGATGTAAGTGGTGTCATGTCATTTCCTGGGAGGGTCCAGGTGCCCCGGTGAGCGCTCCGCATTACCGGGTTGGGAGTATTGCCACGAGATGGTCTGAGGGGGTTTTTTTGAAATAGTAACAAGTACGGAATGTTTGTAAATCGACAGAAAATAAGTTTACAATGTATTGTTGGGTTTCAATTTTAGTCTCAGTTCCTGAAGATGCCGGTCCTTGGCAAAACACGGCCCGTGTAGCAGGGGAGTAGCCAGACCTGACATATTTTTTGGGGCGGGGCAGAGTTAACATGGGGGGGGGGGGCACTAGGCATATAGGTATAAGTAGTAATTGGTATACTCCTAAATAATGCCTTAGAGTGCACTTGATAACAGATTTCTAGGTAAACAGCCTGTCCTGCATCAACATAGCAATATGCACACTTATGGAAACCTTGATAGCACTGACATTTTTAAATGAAGTTGTATTACCCCATAACTTAAATTTTACCATTAGAGTAGACTTGAGTCTAGTTAACCTCTCAACACACATCACAGAATCCTAGAAAATAATTACTGCAGTAGAATATATCCCTCAACTTTACTTTATAAGAAATATTAAAAAAACAAAACAAAAACACCTTATTAAGCTGTATTAATAAAATAAGTCTTGTCCCTTCCTCTGGTTCTACTGCTTTCTCTCCTTTCTGAAGCTGATACCGTGTTTCCTCAAAAATAGGATATCCCCCGAAAATAAGACCTAGTAGAGGTTTTGCTGCAATTGGTAAATATAAGGCCTCCCCCGAAAGTAAGACCTAGCAAAGTTTTTCTTTTGAAGCAGGGCCGCCGAGAGCCGGACACGGCCACCCCTGGGCCCCCCCCCACCCAAGGTCGCCCCCCACCCGAGATCGCCGGGCCCCCCTCAACCCACCCTCCGTCACTCCCAGAGCTAACCTGAAGTGCCTCCTTTCACCTTCGCAGCAAGCAGCAGCAGGGCAGACCTCTCCTTCCTTCCGTGCCCCGCCCTCGTGAACGTCACGTCAGGTGAGGGCGGGTTACGAAAGGAAGGAGTGGCCTGCCCTGCTGCTGCTTGCTGCGAAGGTGAAAGGAGGTGTTTAAGGTTAGTTCCGGGAGCGACGGAGGGCAGGTGGAGGGGGGGCCCGGCGACCTCAGGTGGGGGGGCGACCCCGATGTTTCCCCGAAAAATAAGACATCCCCTGAAAATAAGACCTAGCGCGTCTTGGGGAGCAAAAATTAATATAAGATAGTGTCTTATTTTCGGGGAAACACGGTATGAACCAGTTCAAGTCCCTGGAGTTCCTGACAGTGTTCCTTCCACCCCCTTCTCCTTACGAAGGAGCAGACAAAAGGATTGTCTGCCAAATTACTTTGTGAAGTAACACTAAATCCTGCAAAGAAGCTTCTCAGAGTCTATATAGCATGCTTAACAGCACCAATTCTGAACACACAAATATCAGTAACCGTACCTTTAAAAAGGCAGCAATGAATATACAGAACCACAATGTTTCCTATTGGAAAAGCCAGACAAATCAGACTCCGCCAGCAGAATCTCTCAACTTGGTCACTCATAAAACACAGACCAATTCTCACCAATTACAGAATAAAGGGTCAAAATTAGAAAAGGAAACAGCACAGGAGAAATACAAATAAAAAGGGATTATCTACTGTAGGGAGCAAAATACAAGATCACTTTCTACACCCAAATAAAATCCACAAATAAATTATCTGGATACCCAAGAAATATTAAAAACTTAGTGAGCTGTATTTTCAAAGCACTTAGACTAACAAAGTTACATATATAAGTGGCTCCAGCCAACTTATTAGTGGAACATAACCACAGAGGCATGGGTATGGTCGCATTTTCAATACGGTATACTAGGGCCCAGCTATGGAACAGGTTATTTTGAGTTAGTCTTCACTGGACCAAATTTGCTTTCCTTGTGCCATCACCATCCAACTGGATGGGCAGTGTCTTAAAAGGTGGAGGATTAAAGTTTTTTTTTTTTTTAACATTTATATCCCACATTATCCCAAGCAAACTCGGGTTCAATGTGGCTTACATTTGAAACTACAGTGAGACAGAATAATAGAATTCAGTTATATCATGGGAGCAAATAGATGGATATGTCTAAACATTTGACAAAGTTGAGAATAGCATATATACCCAAATGGGCATTTAAAACTCTGTCCTTTAATGATACCGCATGTTCAGGAGTCATAGCCATATGTATAAACATGCACACAGCAGAACAGGCATCTATACACACATTCCAAAAGTAAATAACAAACTTCTACAGAGTACATCCAAAGCTTACTTTTTTTTCTCATTTCCATCTTCCAAAATTCTAGACAGCAGATGTACAGATCAGCAGGACTCAAAGCATCCAAAACAAGTAGTCAGAAACAACACTGTTTATATCTAATTGTTCAACCACCCTTAGGATTCACCTTTGGGTTTAAAAGCAAAACCATATGCATATAAGGACTGGATCAATGAATTAAAACAAAATTTAAAGCAAATGCCCTTAACTTCGCTCCTTCTGTCTCGCTGCACCCTACGCCTGGAATAGACTTCCTGAGCCCCTACGTCTTGCCCCATCCTTGACCATCTTTAAATCTAGATTGAAAGCCCACCTCTTTAACATTGCTTTTGACTCGTAACCACTCGCCTCCACCTACCCTCCTCTCCTCTTTCCTCTACACATTAATTGATTTGCTTGCTTTATTTTTTGTCTGTTAGATTGTAAGCTCTTTGAGAAGGGACTGTCTTTCTTCTATGTTTGTGCAGCGCTGCGTACGCTTTGTAGCGCTATAAAAATGCTAAATAGTAGTAGTAGTATGTTAATACTTGGTAGCAATAATGAAACAGTGATGGAATATTCACACAGCATGCTGCCCGAGCCAACAGATTTATTTTCCACTGAACACAATTAACTTCGTATGAACTTGGTGGCTAACAGTGTGCGGACAATGTTGCCACATTCAGACTGACTCTGAACAGAACTTCTACATGAAAGAAGCCCTTCCCTCATTATTCAATACCAAATAGTAGTAAAAAAAAAAAAGGCAAGTGCATTTTTATAATATACTACTGCAATCCACAACACAAAACGAGCAAGTTCCTACATGCCATCTTTTTCTTTTGATGTAGACACAGCAAAAAAAGATGTTAAATGCAACCAGGTCTCTACCTAAAATTTTTTTTTATTGTACTTATAAATAGTAAGTCTGATTGTTAAACGCCTGATTCTTATAACATAATGTCTGTTTCGATGGCCCTTTACTAGGTGAAAACATCTCTGCACAAATACAAGTGGTCCCTATAACCAGCCCCTCCAAATGACACAATCTATCAAACATATAAACGGCGAGTGACCGTACTCACTCGCAAATGCGCAGTAGAGACTTCCCTGTCTGTCCCGCCCCCGCGTCAATACGTGATGACGGGGGGGTGGGACAGAGAGGGAAACTGCGCGAAGGGGAGGGAGCCGCTGAGGTCGCCACCGCTACCCCCCGAGGTTGCCGCCACTGGTACGCCCCCCCCCGCTGCCGCCACCCCTCCACCCGGCCGTCTCTTCGCTATTCAACTTACATCTCCGCAGCAGGCAGAGATCAGCTGAGCTGCCGTTGGCCTTCCTTCCCTGCCTGTGTCCCGCCCTCGCCGTTACGTCACACGAGGGCGGGACACAGGCAGAGAAGGAAGGCCGACGGGAGCTCAGCTGATCTCTGCCTGCTGCGGAGATGTAAGTTGAATAGCGAAAAGACGGGCCGGGTGGAGGGGCGGCAACCCACCAGCCCGTTTTAACGGGCTCAATGGCTAGTACATATATAAAGAAGAAGTGTGTGTTTGTTTGTTCGTGCCCAAACTCCTCCAGCCCCCAAAGAGCTACAGCCACCAAACCCAGCATGCAGACTCTATCTGCTGTTGCTGAGGTTATTGTGTAGTTTGAAGTGATTTGGCTCGGGGGGCACTCAGGGGAGGGGGAGCAATACCTCCATCCGTTAAATGAATAGGCTGCAGGTCGGAAAGTTCTTTCTTGCTGTTGCTAAGCGACAAACAGCTTGGGACAGGGGTGAGAGCTCAGAGACTGGTGGGGAGAAACATTCTCTAATACCCTGTTCCCTAACAATTTTAGTACACGGGAGGTTCAGAGACTGCTGCGAACAGGGTAGGGAGAAAGTATAGGGTCAGGATCAGAAAAGTGTGTGCGTGTGCATGAATTCACTAACTCGCCAGGAGAACACTCCTCTAAGCTGAAATTCAATATGCCCTTGAAAAGAAGACTGTGTTTTGAAAGGAAAACGGTGAAAGCCAAACAGGAAGCACTTGCTAGATTGAAAGAAACAACTAATCAAGAAAAATCAACCTAAACAAATTGATCAGAAAAGAAAAGTTAGGGCTAGAGAGGGATCCAGTCTCCACATTTTCTAATTTAAGGGAGTATTAAATTCAACGTCACCCTTTCTCACACACCCTTCAGCAAAACACCCAGTCACACTCAACCATTCTCACATACCCCCACTCACACTCATCCATTCTAATACAACACTCAGCAAAACACCCCACTCACTTGTTCTCACACACCCTTCAGCAAATCAACCCCGATCACACACCCCAGAATAGCACCCCCACTCACACTCACCCTCAGCAGTACACCCCACCCACATACTTCAGAATAGAACTTCCCCACTCACACTCATCCGTTCTCACACCCCCTCACCCATTCTCACAATCTCTCAGCAGAAAACCCCAACTCAAACCCTCTTCACCAGTACACCCCAATTCACACTCATTCATTCTCAAACTCACCCCTCAGCAGTACACCCCCACTCATCCATTCTTGCATCCCCTCAGTAGCACACCCCCAGTCACATTCACTCCCCCCTCAGTAGTATATCCCACTCACACTCACCCATTCTGAAGCCTCCTCAACAGTACAACTCCTCAGTAGCACACCCTCACCCTCACCCATTCTAACATACCCATTCACATACCCCTCAGCACTGTCAATGTTTAAGGCTCACTTAAAAGTAGAATATATTTAAAGCAGACCATAGTTTTTGGGCCAGTCATAGATCCAGATACTAAATAGTTTTTTTTTTTCTATCCAGGGTTGTTGAAACTACAATGGAAATTGAAATATGACTTGCAGCGAAAAAGTCAGGCTGAACTAAGAGTTGATGAAACGCCAGTTGAAAATCAAAGGCGACTTGAGCACCAAAGAGTGCAATTTCCAGTTCAACTAGCCTTTGCAATGTCGATAAATAAGGCTCAAGGTCAAATGCTAAAAAGACTCAGGTGTCAACTTACAAAGCCCATGTTTTTCACACGGCCAATTATATGTCACCTGTTCAGGAACTGGCTCAAGTAAGTAAAATGTACTCAAAAGAGAACTTATTACAAATTATATTAAACATTTTAAATTTATCTATTCCTGTGTGTTCTATTTCTGTTTGTACAAATAAAAATATATCTATATACATATATCTATGCCTATTCTTTATGTTTCATTTCTCACATTAAAAATACATACTTATACAGTGTTATTACACACAAATAAACCTTGCATTTCTCAATTACAAAGTACTAACCTAGAGCAACGCCAGCAGGGACACCTAGAGGGGCATAATCAAATGGGGATGCCCATCTCTAAGGGCGCCCATCTCTCTAAGGGTGTCCCGGCGAAGGGGCGGGGAAACCCGTATTATCAAAACAAGATGGGTGTCCATCTTTCATTTTGATAATATGGTCGGGGACGCCCAAATCCCAACATTTAGGTCGACCTTAGAGATAGTCGTCCCCGGTTTTCGGCGATAATAGAAACCGAGGACGCCCATCTCAGAAACGACCAAATCCAAGCTATTTGGTTGTGGGAGGAGCCAGCATTCATAGTGCACTGGTCCCCCTCACATGCCAGGACACCAACCGGGCACCCTAGGGGGCACTGAAGTGGACTTCACAAATTGCTCTCAGGTGCATAGCTCCCTTACTTTGGGTGCTGAGCCCCCCAACCCCCTCAAAACCCAGTCCCCACAACTGTACAACACTACCATAGCCCTAAGAGGTGAAGGGGGGCACCTGCATGTGGGTACAGTGGGTTTCAGGTGGGTTTTGAAGGGCTCCCATTTACCACCACAAGTGTAACAGGTGTGGGGGGGATGGGCCTGGGTCCGCCTAGCTGAAGTACACTGCACCCACTAAAACTGCTCCACGGACCTGCATACTGCTGTCAGGGAGCTGGGTATGACATTTGAGGCTGGCATAGAGGCTGGCAAAAAAAATATTTTTAAAGTTTTTTTTTTTCTAGGGTGGGAGGGGGTTGGTGACCACTGGGGGAGTAAGGGGAGGTCATCCCCAATTCCCTCCGGTGGTCATCTGGTCAGTTCAGGCACCTTTTTGAGGCTTGGTCATGAAAAAAAATGGACCACGTAAAGTCGGCCAAGTGCTCGTCAGGGCCGCCCTTCTTTTTTCCATTATCGGCCGAGGACGCTCATCTGTTAAGCACACCCCAGTCCCGCCTTCACTACGCCTCTGACATGCCCCCGGGAACTTTGGTCGTCCCCGCAATGGAAAGTAGTTGAGGGCGCCCAAAATCGGCTTTCGATTATGCCGACTTGGGAGACAGAGAGAAGGACGCCCATCTCCCGATTTGTGTCGGAAGATGGGCGCCCTTCTCTTTCGAAAAAAAAGCCTGCTAGTGATTTACAATTTAGAACTAATTACTCAATACTTTCCCTGTGTACATCCGCATGCTGCAAAGGCAGCACATTTGAAAATAGAAGAAAGATCAAATAAAAATGTTACCAACAATAAAGGACGACAACATGGATAGAGCCGGTTGTTAAGTTTTTAAGAATTTTGGGAGCCGGTTGTTAAAGTAGGGCCCTCCATGGCCACTTTAACAACTGGTTCCCAAAATGTGGGCTTGGGCCCCCTGCTGAATTCTCTTTTACTTTGCTGGTGGGGATGCTGAGCCCTGCCAGCCAAGTAAATAGACTGCTGCTGTTCCCCGCGCCTTGTTTCCAGCTCTGAGCAGCAGGCTGGGACGTCTCCAGCATGTGTGAGAAGTTTCAGCATGCTGCTCAGAGCAAGACGTTGGAAGTGGTGGCAGTCCATTTATTGGCTGCCAGCAAAGGTATGCCTAGTGTGCCCGCACGAAGGGAGGGAGGAGAGAGAGACAAGTGTTGCTCCCCCCCCCCCCCCCCCCCCCCCGGCCACCCTTGGCCCTTCCAACTGCAGAGCTGGCTACGTCCGGAGAAAGAGGCTGTTAAAAATTTACCAGCACACCCCTGGATAGAGCAGCTCATAGATTTGCTTATTTTGTTTTGGGTGAACAAGGATGACTGACATCTGGCTTCAGCTTTTTGAAGTCTTCTGTTTCGGCTCCCTGCACCGCTGCCTGCACTTCTGCTCAGGGGTGTAGCTATGTGAGGCCACGGGGGCATGGGCCCCCAGAGATTTAGTCCTGGCCCCCTTCACTTTCGACCCCTCTGACAACCCTCCCCCGCCACTTTCGACCCCCAGCTGCTGCCGCAATGGTACCTTTGCTGGCGGGGGTCCCCAACCCCTGCCAGCCTTAGTCTTCTTCAGCACTGCTCTCTGGCGTGTTCGCTCACTTCGCTGATCTATGCTGTGAGTCCTGACGCGAGGGGGGGAGGTCGAAAGTGGCAGGGGAGGGTCGGCAGCAGGGGGAGGGGTCAAAAGTGATGGGGGGGGGAGGTAGCTGGGGGAGGCGGGATAAAATGTGCCCCCCCACCTTGGGCTCTGGACCCCCCTCCCGCCGAGGTCTGGCTACGCCCCTGCTGCTGCCCTTCTTCAATTTTCTGGGCCGCTATCAGCAGTGTCAGTGAAGTAAACACACCGTCTTCGGTGGCCCTGGAAGCTCTTCCTCTGTAGCGTTGTCCCGTCTAGGCAGGACAGGAAATTGTAGCAAAGCTTCCGGGCTGCCGAAGTTAGTGTTTACCTCACTGACGCTGCCGGTGGCCCAGAAAATTGAAAGACAGCACTTGGCTGGCCAGCAGGGCTGGGGGGTGGAGGGGGCTGAGGCTGGAATGGGGGGGGGGGATGCCTGGGCCCCCCATAGCTAGGCCACTGCAGTGTAGAGCTCAGACGTGCAAGATGTTTTAACTGCATTTATGGAAACAAGTGAACAGCTTGCGACTTGGGATACCAGCAGTTGGTAGTGAATTTCTCAACTTGAACGGACAACCTTTTGAAGTTTCATTTGACTGAATCTGTGGTGAGTTTAATGATTGAGACGACAGGACCATAGCAGTTTGGGGAGAATATCTGACGGACTGTGTCTGGTGCAACGTAGACCTCCAGTCATTATAAAAGATAATGATTTATTGGTGAACTACCAAAGATTCAAGATATATTATGTTGAAGAATTCTAAAGCAATTGGTAGTAACAAGCTGTGACATTTTCTATCTTAGTGTTCAGCAGCTGATATTGTTTTGCTATTAATAAAGTTGTTTATTTTGGTATTGACCTTAAAGTGAGTGATTATAGTAATGCATATTTATTATAGAAATCTTGAAAACCCTGGGTTGTGGCCCTCTAGGACCAGGTTACCCAACACTGACCTAGTCCATTTTTTATCCCCATTCGCTGAAAACAGTCACAAAATGAACTCAATCCTCTGAGACAACCAGTACAAAGGAAAAGTGGAAAAAGCTGATTGTTGAGTACCTCTTCTGAATTTTTCTATCTACACAACTCTTGGTTACATGCTTCTCCAGCTCAGCTCCACTGGGTTCCTTCCTTTTTCAACGACATGCTCCCAGAGGCCCTTCTGTTTACTGATTAAGGGCCCCAGAAGCTCAGCTGCCTAATTGTTGGGTTATCAGGGGTTTCATCTGGATGGGCTCTCCTGGGACTCGTGCCGCTTTTAGTTCTTCAGCTCACCTAATTTTCACCTGAGCACACTCGCTCGCCCAACATGAATTCCCATTTCTATACATGGGGTGACAGAAGGAAGGGCAACGAGCCACAGCTGGTTGTACAGTCAAGCGTGTGTTTGTGTCACCTACATGAGTTCCTCATAGAAACATCAGAGGGAAACTGCAATTCATTTTCACAAGCAGTAACTTATTCAGAATTAAGGTTACCATATGGCTCCAGAAAAAGGAGGGCAGATTGAGCCAGTCTGGGTTTTACTTCCATTGCTTTCAATGGAAGCAAAACCTGGACTGGATAAATGTGTCCTCCTTTTTCTGGAGCCATATGGCAACCCTATTCAGAATTAATAAACAGGAAAAGCTATTAGAAAGCACCTTTCAGCTACTCTGCACTTCCTAAGGCACCAACCTGAAACAGACATGGGGACATCTCAGACTATAAAAGTGAGGTCTGTGGATTGGACCAGCAGTAGAGTCAAGATGGCACCCAACCTACTCCACAGGAAAACAACGAGCCTAACAATCAACTACTACTACTACTATTTAGCATTTCTATAGCGCTACAAGGCATACGCAGCACTGCACAAACATAGAAGAAAGACAGTCCCTGCTCAAAGAGCTTACAATCTAATAGACAAAAAAAAAATAAATAAAGTAAGCAAATCAAATCAATTAATGTGAACGGGAAGGAAGAGAGGAGGGTAGGTGGAGGCGATCTGGATAACAGAAGCCAGAAGAGGTCTGAATTCATTTTGGAGGAGTGGCCTAGTGGTTAGGGTGGTGGACTTTGGTCCTGGGGAACTTCAGGCACAGGCAGCTCCTTGTGACTCTGGGCAAGTCACTTAACCCTCCATTGCCCCATGTAAGCCGCATTGAGCCTGCCATGAGTGGGAAAGCGCAGGGTGCAAATGTAACAACAACAAAAAAAATTATCCGGAAAATTCCCTTATCTGGCCCTATCCTTAAAAGTGCTGCTGAATATCCTTACAGACCACCTCAGCACTATCTGGAGAGAACCAGAACACAGTGCAGATGAGTTATCCAGACAGCTACAGTATTCAGACCTCTATCTGCTCAATTATCACTCTGCCCAGATATTCAGCACTGCACTGTATCTGAATAGTGCCATGGAATACCTGTGATTAATTTAAAAAACATTAGCTCTGGAGTTTAAATACAGAACATCAAAAAATTTTACGTTCAGCTTACACAGAAAAGGAGCAGGATTGAAATGGAGCCATGTAGCAGGATGTTTAAATATTCTGATAATGATAACTTTTTTTTAAAAAACATTTCTTTTACTCCCTTCATTATGCATTCCTGGTCACATTTATAGTGTGGCAGTTTCAACAGTCTTGGTATAAAAGCAACCCGTGATGACTTTAGCTCATCTCCTTGCAGCAACTGCTTTCTAAGTGGCCAAATAAGCCCCAACTGATTTTGGAAAGATCACCAGCATGTGGCCTCGTTGGGATGCTGATCATCCTGCACTGGCAGAGCTACCAAGGAGGTCCATTTGTTGAGAGGGAGATTTTAAGCCACATCCCATGCTCTGCCCGCCCTGCCAGCCCCACCCACTCCACCTCCTGGTGCAATGTCAAACCTCAGCTGCAGCAAGAGATGCCTTAATAAAACGTCGATAAGAGCTGTGAAATTCTTATCACAAGACTGATCCTACAGCAGCAGAAGATGAATCGTATTAACCAGGGGCGTATCTGGAATCCGGCGGTAGGGGGGGCCACAGCCAGAGAGGGGGGGCACATTTTTGCCTCCCTCCCCCCCCCTGCCGCCGCCGCCTCTCTCCACCCCCTCCCCGCCGTCAACCCTCCCCCGCTGCTTACTTTTGCTGGCGCCGAGGTCCGACCCGCAATCTCCGTTTTTCGTCTTCCTCCGTGGCCATGCTTCCAGGAAGTAACGCTGCAGTGCTGATTCGTTGAATCCAGTTCGACGTCTGACGTCAGACGCCGAACTGGATTCAACGAATCAGCACTGCAGCATTACTTCCTGGAAGCATGGCCACGGAGGAAGACGAAAAACGGAGATTGCGGGTCGGACCTCGGCGCCAGCAAAAGTAAGCAGCGGGGGAGGGTTGACGGCGGGGAGGGGGGCCAGGGCGAAATCTGCGGGGGCCCAGGCCCCTGTGGCCCCACGCAGATACACCCCTGGTATTAACACACTAGTAAAAAAGCCCCGTTTCTGATGCAAATGAAATGGGGGCTAGCAATGTTTTCTTCTGTGTGCATGTGGGAGTGTGTGTGTCCCTGCCCTCTGGCCTCTCTCCCCTCCCCCCTCTGAGTCCTTCACTGTTACAGAGCCAGCGATTTGATTTCGTGCTCTGCTGTTTTCCTTCACTGATTGTGTTACAGAGAGGGCGGGGCAGACACTCATAGGGAAACCGGATATCTCGCCCCCTTCACACTTCCGGCTGGAGGCTTCATAGAACGTTGGTGTTGCCTTTTATATAGAGAGATCTTCTACTGCCAGTGGAGGAGGAGGCTGCTCAATGGGAGTTCTTGGCGCCCAAGCGGGGAGTCCAGGAGATGACCAGACTCCCCTGGATGTCAAGCCTGGTGCTCTAACCACTAGGCTTCTCCTCCACCGCTGTGTGGAAATTGTCCTGAAACAGCATTCAAAGACATGCGTATCTTCATGCCCAGATGGTGGGACTGTTGAATATGCTGGCAATGAATGGCAGGCCTAAATTTATAAGCACAACTTTTAAGCTCCTAAATTAACATAAATTTTCAGCTGAAAACAGGCTCCTAAGTTTGGCTGAAAATAGCGCACAAATTTAGAAGCTTAAATTAGGAGCTCAGCTTTTTGAATCTTGGACCTTCCCCCCCCCCCCCCCCCCCCCCCCCGGATTCTATTTAGCGTGACTAAAATTGAGCGCACAAATCGTCATATTCTGGATTTGACAATACAATTTAATTACTTAACAAGCCAATCAGCGACGATAATTGCCACTTAAACAACTGACACTTGCTAGGCATATTCTGTAAAGTGGTGTACGTAAATTCTAATGTGCGCTGCCAAAAAAAGGGGCGTGGAATAGAAGGACCATGGGCTTCTGAAAATCTATGCGCACGGTTACAGAATACACCTCCTCTGTGCCTAACTTGGGCGCCGGTATTTACACAAAATTTTACTTAACGTAAATGGACGTGCCTAGAGTTAAGTGCAGGCTTGGCTGCTAGGCATATTCTATAAACTGGCTAAGTGTATTCTATAAACTGCGTCTAAATACGCTTAAGCAGAAATATTTTCAGCGCCATATATAGAATCTAGTCCTATGTGTGTACACACATAGAATACATGCACATATCGTGTCTTTTACAAAGGTGCACTATCATTTTTAGTGTGCGCTAAATGCTAAGATGCCCTTAGGAATATAATATCACTTATATTCCTCTCCCAAACATAGATTATTTAAATACATGTATATTTTCAATCTGTTATTCCAACATATATGATATTGATGGAGTTATACATATTACTTTAAATATATGGGGATCTTCAGATTTCTATCAGGTATTTCCACCATATGGAAACAATGTCCTTAGTTGTTAATGGTGTTCCTTTCATCCTCATTGATCAACCCATAAGGCATTATTCCCTTTTCTACAAATATGCGTTTTTTCTAAACTAATTTTTTTATTGAATACTTTTTTAGTATAAATATTACTTAGCTTAATTTAGCCAGAGAATATAGCAGCAATTTTCCATCCAGCTCAAACCTCTGCCAACAACCTAATTAGATTGTTCACTTAGGAATATAATGGCATCTTAGCGTTTAGCGCATGCTAATTTTTAGCACGCACTAAAAATGCTAGCGCGCCTATGTAAAAGGGGCCCATAGGCAGCTGTGCTACCTTAACAAAACAGGTACTTTTTGGGACATTTCATATAGGCACCTTATTATGAACTGTGCAAACCATCACATAAGAACATAGGAACAGCCATACTGAGTCAGACCAATGGTCCATGTAGCCCAGTATCCTGCTTAAAACAGTGGCCAATCCAGGTCAAAAGTACCTGACAGAAACCCAAACAGTAGCAACATTCCATGCTACCTATCCCAGGGCAAACCGTGTCTTCCCCATGTCTGTCTCAATAGCAGACTATGGGCTTTTCCTCCAGGAATTTGTCCAAATCTTTTTTTTAAATCCAGATACATCCTCTGGCAACGAGTTCCAGAGCTTAACTATTCATTTAATGAAAAAAATATTTCCTCCTATTTGTTTTACAAATATTTCATGTAACTTCATAGTCTTTGTACTTTTTGAAAGAGTAAAAAAATTCTACTTGTTCTACACCATTCAGGATTTTGTAGACCTCAGTCATATCTCCCCTCAGCTGTCTCTTTTCCAAGCTGAAGAGCCCTAACCTCTTTAGCCTTTCCTCATATGGGAGGAGTTACATCTCCTTTATCATTTTAGCTGCTCTTCTTTGAACCTTTCTAATTCCACTACATTTTTTTCAGATACGGCAACCAGAACGGAACACAATACTCAAGGTGAGGTCGCACATGGACTGACACAGTGGCGTAGCAACGGGGGCCTGGGCCCCCCAAATTGGCTCTGGGGTCCCTGGTTTGGCTGTCGAGGGTCCCCAACCCCCGCCAGCTGAAGCGTTTGTCCTGCACTGGTCTCACCACATTGCCTACCCTGTTCTTCTCAGTGGCACCATGCACACTTGTTTTAGTGAAACTGAGCATGCGCGACACTTTCTCATTTCACACCCTCCCCGTTTCATCTACAAATGTTAATGCACACAGGTCCTGCCTTTGTTAGAGATGTCAGAAGAAGGCGGGGCAGTGAGCAGCGAACAAGGGAAGGCTAGAGACGTCGGGACTGGGAGCGCCGCCTCCTTCAATGACGCTGCGCTGCCGGAGGAAGGTAAATTTAAAAGAAAAAAAAAAGGAACGGGATCTTGGGGGGGAGAAGAGGGCGGGCAGTTCCTACATGGGAGCGGGAGGGCAGGGTAAGCACGCAGCGGCGGCGCCCCACAGAGGATAGCGCCCCCCTGCGGCGCTTACCCCGCTTACCGCATCGGCACGGCCCTGAATTTGGGACTAGCTTAGCCTGTCGCTCAGAGCACAGAGCTCTCTTGCTCATGAGGATATTCACTGTGTCAGCATGGCACTTCTGCAGCTGCCCCAGGCAGTGGTGTAGGCAGAAGTGCACTCACCCACACACCCCGGTATCTTAAAATCACATCACTCTGCTCCAGTCTTTGCCCAGGCAGCAGTAGTAGCACTCATAGGCTGCCTGCGGCCTGCACTGGGGCTTTTCTATGTGAAACATCCCGCCTCTTCTGAAGCAACTTCTTGTTTTGTTGGATAGGCAGTGCCTTAAAAGGTGGAGGATAAAGGATTTTTTTTTTAAATTGAAATGTATATCCCACATTATCCCAAGCAAACTCAGGTTCAATGTGGCTTACATTTGAAAATATAGTGAGACAGAATAATAGAATTCAGTAACATCATGGCAGCAAGTCGATGGATATGTATGCAACTTTTAACAAAAATGAGATTACCATACATACCCAGATGGGCTTTTAAAAGTCTATCCTTTAATGATGCCACATGTTCAGAAATCATAGCCATAAGTATAGACAGTTATTCCAACATTATCACATGCACACATCAGAATAGGCATCCATACACACATTGCAAAAGTAAACCACTTCTACAGTACAACATAGTTTATTCCAAATTGTTTAACCAATAACAACTTCTACAGTACAACACAGTTTATTCAAATTTGTTTAACCACACTTAGGTTTTGCCTTTGGGTTTAACAGGCAATACCCATGTGCATGTAAGGTCTGGATAAACGAATTAAAACAAAGTTTAAAGCAAATGCCCATAATATGTAATACTTGGTAGCAATAATGAAACAGGGAGGAGGGAGGAGTGGCCTAATGGCTAATGCAGTGGGTTTGATCCTGGCAACCTGGGTTCAATTCCCACTGCAGCCCCTTGTGACCTTGGGCAAGTCACTTAACCCCTCATTGCCCCAGGTACAAAGCTTAGACTGTGAGCCCTCTAGGGACAGAGAAAGTACCTGCATATAATGTGTACAGTGCCACAAATGTCTAGTAGAGCTATAGAAATGATTAGTAGTAGTAGAAACAGTGATGGAATACTCACACAGCAGGCAACTAACAGATTTATTTTCCACTGAGCATAATTAATTTTATAGGAACTTGGCAGCTAATAGCGTGCCGGTGGCTACTGTATTTTGGTGGTGGATTGTTTGCCTTCATTATAAAATTACACTCATCTAAAACATACAACCGGGCAACAAAGATTTTAAAAAATGCCTTTTACAACCACACAGACTTGAAAAAATAAAAAAAAGTATAAACAGAACTAGAGTGGAGTGGAGGAGTAGCCTAGTGGTTAGTGCAGTGGAACACTGAATGTTGCTACTATTTGAGATTCTACATGGAATGTTGCTATTATTGGTGATTCTACATGGAATGTTGCTGAGTGGAGGAGTGGCCTAGTGGTTAGAGCACCGGTCTTGCAATCCAGAGGTGGCCAGTTCAAATCCCACTGCTGCTCCTTGTGATCTTGGGCAAGTCACTTAACCCTCCATTGCCTCAGGTACAATCTTAGATTGTGAGCCCTCCTGGGGCAGAGAAATAGCCAGAGTACCTGAATGTAACTCACCTTGAGCTACTGCTGAAAAAAGGTGTGAGCAAAATCTAAATAAATAAATAAAACTAGACAATGTTGGCATATTTGGATTGACTCTGGACAGAACTTCTGCATGAAGGACTTCCTTCATTATTCAATAACAGTCTTTGAAACAGTAGTAATAAAAAAATTAAGTGAATTTTTATAATATACCACTGCATTCCACAAAACAAAAGGAGCAAGTTCCCACATACCATCTTTTTCTTTTGAAGTACGCACAGGCAGAAGTGTGCTGGAGCGGGCTTCTAAAGGGCTCGTGAGAGCCATTTTTTAAGTTTTTAAGAATTTGGGGAGCCGGTTGTTAAAGGAGCCCCCCCCCCCCCCCCCAACGACTACTTTAAGAACCAGCTCTGAAAATTTGGACTTGGGCCCCCCTCCTGAATTCTCTTTTACTTTGCTGTGGGGATGCTGAGCCCTGCCAGTGGAGTAATAGACGGCTGCTGCTCCCTGCTCTTTGTTTCCAGCTCTGAGCAGCAGGTTGGGACTTCTCATGAACGCAAGAGAAGTCCCAGCATGCTGTCCTGTGCCAGAAACAAGCAGCAGGGAGTGGTGGCAGTCCATTTTCTGGCGGGGCTCAGCAGCCCTGCCAGAAAAGGCATGCTATCATGTCCGCATGAGAGGGGGAGGGGCAGAGAGAGGCATTCGTTGCCCCCGCCAGTCCACCCTGCCCCCCCCCCAAAAATAATTGCAGGACTGGCTATGCTCAGAGAGCCCATTGTAAAAAATTTACCAGCACACAGGAGAGAAAAAAAAATATTAAATGTTCCTAGGTTTCAACCTAATTAAGATTTTAAAACAAAACAAAAAAACCACCTCTGCACTTATAAATAGAAACTCTGAACGTTGAGCATCTGATTCTCAAAACTTGACGTCTGTTTTGGTGGCCCTTTACTAGGTGAAAACATCTGTGCACGAATACGACGACTGCTAGGGTGTCCTATAACCAGCCCTTGCAAATGACACACTGATTACGATTTAGAACAAATTAGTACTCTAACCGATTAAACTGATACTTCCTCTGTGTACATCCGTATGCTCACAAGCAGGCATGTTTGAAAATATAAGTGAGATCAAATAAAAATGCTACCAACAATAAAGAACGACAACGTGGATGCAGCAACTGAAAGGTTTGTTTACTTTGTTTTGGGTGTATGGGCTTGACAACTGCGTGAGGGAGGCAGGGCTGAGCCAGCTTCAACTTTTTGATATCATGCTGTCTCCTGTTATCAATCTAACCTGCTTGAGTCCTACAGTGCCTGGCCCTCTCCTCCATCTACACAGGTTTTGATGGTAAACAGGAAGCCTCTAGGTGGGGTGGGGTGGGGGCAGAGCTCCATAGGACCTGTCTGCACTGAATTCCGGTTATCAAATTCACCTTGCTACTACTGAGGATCATCCATAAGGCGAGGGGCTCTGGATTTAGATGGAGCAAGAGTGTGGGGGGGGGGGGGGGGAGAAAGGAGTGGAAGGAGCAGCAGATGTGCTTCCTTTTTGGCTATGGATACCCCCCCCCCCCCCCCCACTTGAAATCTGACGCTGGCTTCTCCTAACAGATGAATATTACCAGTCAGCTCACTTCTCTTCCTTCACTGTGAATCTGACCTTCCCATAACCTGGGCTTTAAACAGTCTGTTACCACCTTCCCCAGAACACTATTTACTTTCTATGCTTCTCTGACTCTCTGCAGAAGTGGAAGGAGGGCAAGTGCAGAAGAAAGCCACACTGGGAGGGTGTGTATACAAAGCTGAGGACACGGGTGACAGTGTTGACAGTACTGCTGCTGTTCTGTGTGTAGAGCATCAGGGCAGGTAAAATAAACAGAGGGACCTAGACCTTTGGACTGCTGTTTTCTGGTACAAACATTGCTCTCCAGCAGCAGGTTTCTGTGTTATACAAAAATTTACATAGACATCACATGAACAATACAGCCAGTAGGGCCCCCACCCCGGTGGGACAGCACTTCACAGAACCAGGACACTGTACCAGTGATTTCACAGTGAGAATACTGAAAGGTAACTTTAAAACCATACAAGAACGTAAGACCTTTGAAGTCAGAATGATTGAATATTTTAACACCCAACAGAAAGGACTTAACAAGGATCTGGGAGTTCGTAGCCCATTATAAACCATAAAGCTGTATGTCTCTGTTGATCACCCCACCCCTCACCTATCCACACCCATCCTGTTAGAATATCAATGATATGCTTTGATGTCCCCATGCATACCTCCGACCCATCCCCATCCTCCCACCCTGTCAGACTGTCATAGTAATGCTTGAATGTTTTCACTTATATACACTGTCAGCTAGCACATTTGCTTATTTCCGATCTGAGGAAGAAGGGCAACCTTCGCAAGCTAATCAAGAAATGTATTAAGTTATGTCCAATAAAAAAGGTATCATCTTATTTTCTTTTCCATGTTTTATTTTGTTTGATTTCTATAGATTCTACATGGAATGTTGCTATTCCACTAGCAACATTCCATGTAGAAGTCAGCCCTTGTAGATCACCAATGTGGCCGCGCAGGCTTCTGCTTCTGTGAGTCTGACGTCCTGCACGTACGTGCAGGACGTTAGACTCACAGAAACAGAAGCCTGCGCAGCCTTCTACATGGAATGTTGGTAGTGGAATAGCAACATTCCATGTAGAATCTCCAATGGTATCTATTTTACTGTCATAGTAATGCTTGAATGTTTTCACTTATATACACTGTCAGCCAGCACATTTGCTTATTTCCAATCTGACGAAGAAGGGCAACCTTCGAAAGCTAATCAAGAAATGTATTAAGTTATGTCCAATGAAAAAAGGTATCATCTTATTTTCTTTTCCATGTTTTATTTTGTTTGATTTCTATTGATAACCTTAAGAGTGGACTAACACGGCTACCACACTCCTCTACTCTGTGTTATACAGGAATCTGCTTTGACCATTCCCCATCAGTATGTCCCTCTATCTATGGCCCCCACCCCCTTATAGGTCACCAAGTGACCAAACACCTCCATTGGGCTACAGTGAATGCTCCGCTTCTGACAGCAAAATAGATTTCAAGCTCAAGATATGAATTAATTTAGAAAGTAATTAGTTTGTTTTAGAATAGCAAATAATTACCTGCTGCTTGCAACTACTTTTTGGACATATGGGAATTGATTGCAACACCAAATTACAACAGATGATTCTCTCATGCTAGAATTTTCCCACAGTCTTTTTCCTGGTCTGTCTGCTTATGAAACCTGAGATCCAGAGGGGCTGGTTCTGTCTATTCTGAAATCCTTCCAGCAGTTACTGATAATGGTGCATGGCAACCCAATGTGAGACCATTCCCCACCAGCGCTGCCAATTTGCACAGTCCCATTTATCAAGAACCCTGTTCCAATGCATTAAGGGATCAGTAGCACCAATTTCAGTGGGAGAATCAGCAACGGTGGGGTGGCAGGTCCTCGGTACCTGCAGGGCGCAGCCTGGAGCTCTGGCAAACAAGTTTATCTGCACTGTCCGGGATTATGCCATAAAACACACTAAACAAAACAGAAAAGTTCAAGAATCTGACACGGCCACTATTGCACTCATAGATACGAAGCCCTAACTACTACTACTACTACTATTTAGCATTTCTATAGCGCTACAAGGCGTACGCAGCGCTGCACAAACATAGAAGAAAGACAGTCCCTGCTCAAAGAGCTTACAATCTAATAGACAAAAAATAAAGTAAGCAAATCAAATCAATTAATGTTAACGGGAAGGAAGAGAGGAGGGTAGGTGGAGGCGAGTGGTTACAAGTGGTTACGAGTCAAAAGCAATGTTAAAGAGGTGGGCTTTCAGTCTAGATTTAAAGGTGGCCAAGGATGGGGCAAGACGTAGGGGCTCAGGAAGTCTATTCCAGGCGTAGGGTGCAGCGAGACAGAAGGCGCGAAGTCTGGAGTTGGCAGTAGTGGAGAAGGGAACAGATATGAAGGATTTATCCATGGAGCGGAGTGCACGGGAAGGGGTGTAAGGAAGGACGAGTGTGGAGAGATACTGGGGAGCAGCAGAGTGAGTACATTTAGACCTCAATCATAAAACCCCTCGGCCGTCTCTTTTCCAAGCTGAAGAGCTTTAACCTCTTTAGGTTTTCCTCATATGAGAGGAGTTTTGTCCACTTTATAATTTTGGAACTGCACGTATGTGATGGGGAAAAGAACAAAAGAAAACCAGGACTGGGCCAGACTTGCTGAGATGGCAGTTTAAGGGCCCGGATATAAGGGGGGATCCCATTTCATGATTCTTGTCATGTTGGACAGTGTTGCCTAACTCAGAATGCTCTCCTTTTAAAAGAGCTTTACTTCTTTTTTTGCCCCTTTCATGAATTTCCAGCATGCTAGATGTATGTCTTATTGCAATCATCACCAGCTACAAATTAATTAGTCTGATACTCAGGGTTTCTAGCTATGCAGATGTTTGCACACCAGGAACATACAGTATGAAGTCCTTGTACAAACACTGAGACCAAACACTACCAAAACCCTCATCCACACCCTTGTCACCTCTCGTTTGAACTACTGCAATCTGCTTCTTGCTGGCCTCCCACTTAGTCAACTCTCCCCTCTCCAGTCGGTTCAAAACTCTGCTACCCGTCTCGTCTTCCGCCAGGGTCGCTTTACTCATACTATCCCTCTCCTCAAGACCCTTTACTGGCTCCCTATCCGTTTTCGCATCCTGTTCAAACTTCTTCTACTAACCTATAAATGTACTCACTCTGCTGCTCCCCAGTATCTCTCCACACTTGTCCTTCCCTACACCCCTTCCCGTGCACTCCGCTCCATGGATAAATCCTTCTTATCTGTTCCCTTCTCCACTACTGCCAACTCCAGACTTCGCGCCTTCTGTCTCGCTGCACCCTACGCCTGGAATAAACTTCCTGAGCCCCTACGTCTTGCCCCGTCCTTGGCCACCTTTAAATCTAGACTGAAAGCCCACCTCTTTAACATTGCTTTTGACTCGTAACCACTTGTAACCACTCGCCTCCACCTACCCTCCCCTCTCCTCCTTCCTGTACACATTAATTGATTTGATTACTTTATTTTTTGTCTATTAGATTGTAAGCTCTTTGAGCAGGGACTGTCTTTCTTCTATGTTTGTGCAGCGCTGCGTATGCCTTGTAGCGCTATAGAAGTGATAAGTAGTAGTAGTAGTCTCTTGTAACCAGAGCTAATATTGTGATGTCATAATGCCTCAGTCCACCAATAAGAGCCAACCTCATCAGTGATGTCACAATGGCTTGATTGTCCTATACTTGGCTCACTTTTATTACATAGGTCTTTGAGCAGGGACTGTCTTTCTTCTATGTTTGTGCAGCGCTGCGTACGCCTTGTAGCGCTATAGAAATGCTAAATAGTAGTAGTAGTAGTAGAAAGAACACATGCAGAATGGATGAGCCAATTGGTCCTTTGCTACCACATCTTCTGTTTTACTATGTAAGATGCAGCCGAGAATGGGGACATCATTACAGCAGCACCAGGGCCGGCATTAGGGGTTGCAAGCAGGGAAATTGCCCCGGGCCCCCATGCCAGCTCAAAACTGAAGTAGAGCTTGCTGACAGGCTTTGGGGTCCCCTTCCAAATTTCTGCCCTGGACCCCAGTAAGACTAGCACACACTGTCCCTGAGTAGCACATACCTTTTTCATTCCCACTCCTTGTTAAAAACAAAGAGAATATAGTTTCTTTCTATTGAAGAGAAGCAATTACTGAATAATGTATGTTTTTGGTCAAATAACACACATTAAGGGGTACCTTTCTGTGCAAGAACATGCATAAATGATGGTATTTTAACTGTTTATGCAGGACAGCTGAAGGGATAGTGGCGCACTGAACCAACTTGCTTTGGTGGCACTCCGCCCCCCCCCCCCCCCCCCCCCCCCAATCACATCACTTCTGGTGCCTTCTCCCTCCCCGCAGCTTCAGCATCTCTCCCTGCCTTGGACCAGCATTTCTTCCTCCCCCGATCCCGTTTCTCTTTCCCCCTCCTTGTCTATCTGTCGTGGACAGTATGCTGGGCTTGGCTGCTGTCATGGACAGGATGCTGGGCTCAATGGGCCCTTGGGTCTTTTCCCATTGTGGCATTACTTATGTACTTATCTCACTCCCCCCCCCCCCCCCTCCTCCAGTCCTGTAAAGTTTATTTCTGTTGTCGGCAACAGCAGCATGACAGGTTGCCTTCGGCCAGCCCCTGTGTCGTTCCTCTGCCAGATCCTGCTCACAGGAAATTGCACCAAAGGCAGGGTGTGGCCGAGGGAAGACCCTGGACTAGCCGAAAGCAGGCCTGTCATGCCGCTGCTAACAGATGAAAACTTTACAGGACCGCAGGAGAGAGAGAGGTTGAGGGAGTAGCACTGGGCCCAGGGGAGGGAGGGGAGACCAGGCTTAACCTGTAGACCAGGTGAGGTCAGAGGTTGGGTATTTTGGCACCTAGTCCAATAGTTAAGCCGGCCTTGTGTTTATGCACTTAAGTTGGCACTTACACATACATGCAAATGACCTCCTATAAAATACCACCAAGTATTATGTATGCATTCTGTTGGCACGGCATATACTTTATGTTAAAACTAGTAAAAAAAGGCCCGTTTCAGAAAGCAATGAAACGGGCACTAGCAAGCGATCGCCGGTATCCGAGCCCTGCTCCCCGCCCCCAAGTACTGCAGCGCGCGCGCCTACCTGCACCATGATGTCCAGTCGCAGCAAGTCGTTTGCGATGCTGTGCCCGCATTTCTCGTAGGAACCTCGGCCGCTTGGCGTACTGGGCCCGGTAGACCTTCTCGCCTGCCTCCTGGCGCTCCGTTCGGATTCCTGGGCAGGGGAGGAGTAGGGAAACACGCACCGCGTGTTTCCCTACTCCTCCCCCTCCACATTGGACAATTGCGGCTCCTCCCCTCTCCCTGTTTCCCTATTCCACCTCCACATTGGGCACTCATGGCTCCTCCCCTCTCGCTGACGTCACATTATCTACATGATTGACACCACCACCGGATATCTACTGCATGAGGGACACCACCACCGGAAGCCACCAGGCAGCCTCAGAACGTTGGAGGTGAGCTTTATTATAGTAGACTACTTTTATTGAGCATTTCCAAAATAAAATAATGAAGATCCACAACACCAACATCAAACATGAAGTTTGAAATCATCAATACAAAAAAAAAAAAAAAAAAAGATATGCTCAGTTTTAAACAGCATGTGTACCCTTTCCCAAACCCTCGTTCCCTCCCACCCAATCATGGCATGTACTTTTTGGGCCTTTACAGCAGCCCAGTCTGACATCTTAACTTCACAAGCTGCATTTTCATGGATAAATAACGTCAGCTTTGAGCTGACATTACTTTGCCTCCCCAGGTTCATTGGTCCACAAACACTACTACTACTACTACTATTTAACATTTCTAAAGCGCTACTAGGGTTACACAGCGCTGTACAATTTAACATAGGACAGTCCCTGCTCAAAGAGCTTACAATCTAAAGGACAAATGTACAGTCAGTCAAGTAGGGGCAGTCAAATCGGAGCAGTCTAGATTTCCTGAAAGGTATAAAGGTTAGGTGCCGAAGGCAACATTGAAGAGGTGGGCTTTGAGCAAGGATTTGAAGATGGGTAGGGAGGGGGCTCAGGAAGTTGATTCCACGCATAGGGTGAGGCGAGGCAGAATGGGCGGAGCCTGGAGTTGGCGGTGGTGGAGAAGGGTACTGAGAGGAGGGATTTGTCCTGTGAGCGGAGGTTTCGGGTGGGAACGTAAGGGGAGATGAGGGTAGAGAGGTAATGAGGGGCTGCAGACTGAGTGCATTTGTAGGTGGCCTGATGCTCCCTGGAAGCCTCTTAAAGGGGCAGTGGGGGGAAAAAATCCTGGTACCATCCAATCCTTCAACCCTCCCCCCACCCCCAATATCACAACTATAACATTTTCATGTGCTTCTTATTTCTCAGCCCTTCTCATCCTAACCAAGTTATTCACCTTCAAGAACCTCAAAGCCATCACCTTCTGTACAGTGCCTTGTAAAAGTCTACATACCCTTGTACATCTTTCACATTCTGAAAAATGTAAATATCAGAGCTAGCGTTAAATGTGTACACCTAAGTTCCAGAGATAGCTGCATAATTTATAGTATTCTATAATTATTTAGTAAATATGACACTCAAAATTAGGTGCGTACGTAGTAGAAAATGACAGGGGGACAAAGTTTGTCCTCGTGGGTTCTGTCTCCATCCCCACCCTCACAGGTTCTGTCTCTGTCTCCATCCCTGCCCCATCCCCGTGGGCTCTGTCCTCATCTGCAGAAGCCTTAAACACTTATGATTTTATATTGAAATCTTTTTAAGTATAAAAAAGGAACAATATGCAACTGTTGCTTATAAATCACAAATAGAAAACAATAATAACAACAAGTAACTATAATAACCTCTCTACCACCACCCTCTACCCTTCCAACCTGAACAATAGCTGACTTCTACTACCCCAAGGAATCCTAATCCACCCTGTTAAAAAGTCCATGGGTACAAAATACAACCCATTCTGTATGCTCTAGCGGGGGAGAAATATGCCCTACTAGTAAAAAAAGGCCTGTTTCAGAAAGCAATGAAACGGGCGCTAGCAAGGTTTGCCGGTATCCGAGCCCTGCTCCCCGCCCCCACGTGCTTCAGTGCGCGCACCTACCTGCACCATGATGGCCAGTCGCAGTGAGTCCTTCGCGATGCTGTGCCCGCATTTCTTGTAGGAACCTCGACCGCTCTTGGCGTACTCGGCCCGGTAGAACCTCTCACCTGCCTGAGAATGTTGCATGGTATCGGCTGCAGAAGAGGAGGATGCAGACCGTTGGCCCTCGCTGGCGCTTCGTTCAGATTCCTGGGCAGGGGGAGCAGTATTCCTCCCCCTCCACATTGGACACTCGCTGCTCCTCCCCTCTCCGTGACGTTTCCCTACTCCTCCACCTCCACATTGGACACTCATGGCTCCTCCCCTCTCCCTGACGTTTCTCTACTCCACCTCCACATTGGACACTCGTGGCTCCTCCCCTCTCCCTGACGTCACGATTATCTACCACCACCGGAAATCTACTACATGAAGGACACGGAAGCCACAGTCCCAGGCAGCCTCAGAATGTTGGAGGTGAGCTTTATTATATAGGATAAAGCACTGTTATGATTTTTTAATCTGTGGATGAATAAGTCATCAACAATCTCAGGATTCAGTCTAGCTCCTGTCTTCCACAGTCCTTCCCGCAATAGAAGTCTTCTCAGAAGATGTGCTGGTAGCAGGAATGTATAGGATCATCCATGCAAATGTTGCTAGTTGTGGTCAACATGTTTGCTTATTTTTGCAAAAAATCTAAATATCGTTATCTGCATCACTCAAACATAAATAAGTCCAGTTCATTAATGGGCTTCAATGTAGAAAACGACACGGGGACAAAGTTTGTCCCCATCCCCACGGGCTCTGTCCCCATCCTCACAAGCTCTGTCCCCGTTCCCGTGGATACCGCAGGTCCCCGTCCCATTCTCTAGTGCACACCCAATTTGCACATGCAATTTATTTGAATGAGCCAATTAGCGCCAATAATTGGGCATTAACAACTGATGCTAACTGGCAACAATTTGCATTTACTTGTGCACCTTCCTAGTCAGTATTCTATAAAGATGTGCACTTAAATTTTTACACAAGGACCAAAAAGGGGTGTGGCCATGGGCGGGTATGGGGCACTTCTAGAATCTTCATGCAGTTTTATAGAATGCGGCAAATCCATACACGTAGACTATGGCTCCACGACTGCTCGATGCACCCCTTTTACTGCTTGGAGAAGGGAGGGAGGTCCTGCACAACAAAGCTAAGTAAACTATTACAGGGAGTCTGGTAATGGTCTGAAGATTTCCTCTCAAGAGATTTTGCAAGGTGAGGACGAATGATTGTTACTTGGAGGAAAGGAAGATAAAATGAGGGAGTTCCCCAAGGATCCTTTCATTCTCATCTTTTTAAATGTGTTCTAATGCTTTCTATGATGTGTGTTACAGATTTTCAAGGCTTAATTTATAGATAAGAAGGAAGTAGAACTGTGGGGATGGGGAGGGCCTGGGTGGGCCAGGGGCAAAAGCAACAGGAGAAGAGCGGATGGATTATGGAATAGAGTGACTATTTCCTCCTCTGCTCCAGGCTCACCCCCTTCTTCTCCTCTTTCCTTCAAGCTGCCTGGAAGGGAGGGGCTGTAGCAGACACCCCTGCTGCTCTGGAGTCTTGAAAGTGGCAGAACTGCGTTCCAGGCCATTCCCTCAGAAATTAAGCCCTACATATTTGAAATGCATTGATGACATCAGAGTAAATTACTCCACATAAGAACCTAAGAACTGCCATAGTAGGTTATAGCAAAGGTTCATCAAGCCTATCTTTCTGTTCCAAAAGTGTCGATCCAGTTCACAAGTACCTGGAAGCAGTAGTGTACCAAGCGCGGGGCGGTGGGGGCGGTGGGGGCGGTCCATCCCAGATGCAGGCAGCAAGGGGATGTGCAGAGCAGGCGCGTGACTGTCAACTCTGCCGGTTTCCTGCCCCCCTCTAACATTACTTCTTGTTCTGGGGCAGGGGACCGAAATACAAGAGGAGTGGGGAAATAGACAAGGCTGACCAGAAACAAACATGTAGACTTCAATCGGTGGTAAAACAGTTTATTGATGAAGACTCAACACAGTACCGTGTTTCGGCTGTAGGCCTGCTTCAGGATTCTTTATATAAAATATGTAAAAACATCAAATGGTTAATAACCGTTGGTTCAGGAAGATGGGGAAAAATGGTCCTTAAAAAGATCTTCATGTAAAAATTTGTAGCTTCCGAGTCAAATCACTATCGCTGCTCCAAGACTTATCGAGTCTTCATCAATAAACTATTTTACCACCGATTGAAGTCTACATGTTTGTTTCTGGTCAGCCGTGTCTATTTCCCACTCCTCTTGTATTTCTCTCATTTCTTTGTGGGATCTCGGTGTTCCTCTGCCTTGGCGGACCTCCACTGAACCCGGGCAGGGGACCGCCAGACCTGACTGCCACATGCCTGCTCCATGCACCCCCTTGCTAGGAGGAAAGGTCTGGTGATGCGTTTCAGGGGGGTGACGCACCAGGGGGACGCAGCGGTGAGACGCCCCAGGTGACAAACAGGCTAGGAACGCCACTGCCTGGAAGGGTCCCAGAAACTAGATTCCATGTTGCTTACCCCAAGGGAAAAAGGCAGTGACTTTCCCCAAGTCTATTTGGTTAATAACAGTTTATGGTCTTTTCCTCTAGGAACTTGTTCAACCCTTATTTAAAGCCAACTACGTTAACTGCTTTTACAACATCTTCTGGCAATGAATTTTGGAGCTTAATTGTATATTGAGTGAAAAAATATTTTCTCTGATTTGTTTTAAATGTGCTACTTATTAACTTCATGGAGCATCTGCTACTTTCCGCTTTCTGTTAGAAACAACCATCAATTTGTATTTACTCATTCCACTCTACTCATGAATTTATAAACCTGTCATCTCTACCTTTAGCCATCTCCTGTCCAAACTGATGAGCCCTAACCTCACTTGATATATTTCAGTGGGGCCAATCAAGGTGATTATGTGGTTTACAACAACAAACCAAGATAGACAAAGAATAGAGTGAGTTGAGAGCAGGTAAAGGATGAGAAGAGAGAGAACAGATTAAGAGAAAGAAGAGCCAAAGACTTTGGAAAAGAGGTGAATTTTGAGGACAGACTTGAACTTCCGAAGTGAAGGCTCCAATCTTGAGATTTGGGGAAAGGGAGTTCAAAAGATAAGGTCCTAGGTAACAGAAATAGGTCTCACGGGAAATGTTTAGACGAAGGGACTGTGGCGAGGGCAGGGACAAGAGATTTATGGATGAGGAGAGCACGGTACATGCTGAGGAGCAAGTTGTTGACGTAAAACAGCCCTTGAAAATGAAGATAAGAACCTTAAACTGGATGTGAACAGAAATGGGAAGTCAGTGTTTGGTTTGGAGAAGGGGGGTGACATGGTCAAAGCGGTGCGCTCAGTGGAGGAGCTCAACAGCGGTTGATTGGATAAGCTAAAGGTGTTTCAGTAGCGAGAGACCAGTGTAGAAACAGCTGCAGTAGTCCAGATGCGATATGACAAGGACAGTTATGATAGTCATGTAATTCTCCATTCCAGTCTAATAATTCCTAACATTCTGTATGCAATTTTGATTACTGCCATACTCCTTCAGCTAAATATTTTATATAATAGTCGCTTACATGTGCCTATATCCTTTTCCTGTATGGTGACCCCTAATATATAGCTACAGTTTGGATTTTTCTCTATATGCATTGACTTACACTTGTTCACGTGCAGGGATTTTTTGAGGGGGTACTTGGGGGTACAGAGTACCGGCACCTTTTCCATTGCTAAAATTGACCCATGGTCCCCGTTTTAATGAAAAAGCTCAGGCTCTACACACCAATTCTGCCTTGTCATAGATTCTGTGACTGGTTGCAGGGGGCCTGGCTATTGTGGGGTGGGTCCCTCAGTAATCACCCCACCTGGCATTTGAGTACCGGCACCTTTTTTGCTAGAAAAAATGCACTGTTCATGGGTAAATTTCATCTGTCGTTTGGATGCCTACTCGCAAGGTACTCCTACAATTTCTCATCATCCGCTTGTAAAGGGTCATGGATTTGATATACCACCTTTCTGTGGGTACAACCAAAGCGGTTTACTATATTATATACAGGTACTTTCTCTGTCCCTAGTGTGTTCACAATCCTGAAGTGGAGCAATGGAGGGTTAAGTGACTTGCCCAGAATCACAAGGAGCTGCAGTGAGAATTAGGCTCCGCTTAACACAAGACTATCTCCACTACAGGCAGCAGGTGAAAGCCTGGCTGTTCAACCAGGCCTTTAAATGGAAGAAGTAACTAACGTGTTAGTCTCACTCACACACACACACACAAGGAGTGACTCAGGTTGCACATACTGCAGCAAGACATAACTGAGATAATATTTCACCATCTCTCTGACCTCATGTGGAACTTTCTTTAAATCAGTCACTTTACTTTCTAACTCTTCTTACTCTCTTACCTATCTATATGTTCCATCTTTGCTTTACCCTTCACTATCAATTATAATGTTCTATTACATATTGTGTTGACATTGTAAGTAGTACTCTATGCCATACTTTGTATTGTTATTTGAATATTTTTACTGCTGTAATTGCCTATTGCTCATGTTTGATCTATTCTTACTATACACCACCTTAAGTGAATTCCTTCAAAAAGGCAGTAAATAAATCCTAATAAATAAAACTGAGTTCCCCAGTTTCTCAGCCCACTACACCAGAGGCTCCCAACACATGGTATGCGTACCCCAGGGGGTGCACGAACCACTAGGAAGAGGTATGTGGCGCCCAGGAGCACATCAGATACTCCATCTCCCCAGAGCCTCTCCCTTTCTGTCCTCTCCGTCCTAATTTACCTGTATCGCATCCAATAGCGGCGGCCCAGCGATTCATACAGTCAGCCTCAGGGGTTTTCACAAGGCCGCGCCCTGCCTCTTCGATGCAACTTCCTGTTTCCTTGGAGGTGAGGAGCAACCTAATGAAGATCCTGAAGCTGCCTGTATGAATCGCTGGGCTGCGTGCTATCGGATGCGATCCAGGTAAATGAGGATGGACCGCGGGATGGAGGACAGAAAGGGATGCTGCTGGACTTGGGGAGGGTAGAGAGGGAGGGGTGGTGCTAGACTGGGGAAAAGAGGTGCTGCTGGGCCTGGGAGGTGTGAGAGACGAGGAATGATGCTGTACCTGGGGAAGGGGCGAGACAGAAGGGTGCCGCTGACCCTGGGGATAGAAAAGGGAGAGGTGCTGGTGGCCCTGGGGACAGGAGAGCAGGAGAGAGGACAAGAGAAAAAGATACAGCAAATGGCCAAGAGGCCCAGAAACAAAATTCAGAGCACAGAACCAAAGACAAGGCATCAAGGCATATACATAAGAACGTAAGAATAGCCATACAAGGTCAGACCAATGGTCCAGCTAGCCCAGTATCCTGCTTCCAACAGTAGCCAATCCAGGTCACAAGTGCCTGGCAGAAACACAATTAGTAACAACATTCCATGCTACCAATCCCAGGGCAAGCAGAGGCTTCCCAGGGATCATCAAAGGTAAGAAAAATGATTCTGTTTTCAGCTGGGTTTCTCTTTGCAACAGTAATCTGTCAATGTTCCCACCACGGGCATTGGGTATAATGCTGTCAATAACCATACATCTCAGAGATTCCTTGGAGTGTTGATTGTTAACACAGTGTTGTACAAGCGGAGCCCCTATGTTACGGCCGGCTAAACGTGATCTATGCTCGACAATCCTCGCATTAAGAGACCTATTCGATTTCCCGATATAAACCTTCTGACAGGGACAAATAATGTAATAAATGACATGAGGCGTACGGCAGATCGCTTGATGTTTAAGCTGATAAGTTTGACCGTTATGTGTAAAAGAAGCAGCTTCAATAGTCAAATCACATGTCTTGCAGCCAGTCTTCCCACATTTTGAATGACCTGCATTAGTCATGCATGGAGCTCCAACTTCATTTGAAAGATCAGCCGGACTCAATATTTCGCTCAAATTGCGAGCACGGGAAAAAGCAGTCCGCAAGCAATATTGCTGGGTGAGCTTGCATTATGTCCCAGTGTTGTTTAATGATCTTAGCCGCCGTCTCACTACCTGGCACATATCGCATGATAAAAGTCATAACTTGATCATAAGGCATACCTCGTTTCTCATTCTGTAATAATAGATCTCTATTATTATATTTGGCCCTAGTATAAGCTTGTCTGAGGACCCTTTTTGTTGAAACATGGATTAATTTATTGCAGAACACTTATTTTGAGGTGGTTGAAAGCACTATCGGTGGTTGGGGGTAGTCGATGATTATAACTGAGTCACTAAAGCTGAGGCTTTAAGGAAGCACAAAAAAGAAGTGCCTGTGTGACAGTATGAGACATCCCCACCAGTACTGGCCTTCCGACAGCCACCCAACTTAAAACACAAGCTAATCAGAAGTAAACTTCCATCACAGACTGAAAAGGAACAGAAGGGCACACGTCCCTGTAATTTATCCAGTTGCAAACTATGCCAAAATATTTCACAGGACCCCACAGTTATCTACAAAGAAAAGATATTCAACATAAAGGGATCTTTCACTTGCTCATCTTCCAATGTGGTATATATCATTCAGTGTAAAAAATGTAACGAAGGATGCTATATTGGAGAAACAGGCCAGATGCTTAAGACAAGATTCAATTTACATAGACATCACATGAACAATACAGCCAGTAGGGCCCCCACCCCGGTGGGACAGCACTTCACAGAACCAGGACACTGTACCAGTGATTTCAGTGAGAATACTGAAAGGAAACTTTAAAACCATACAAGAACGTAAGACCTTTGAAGTCAGAATGATTGAATATTTTAACACCCAACAGAAAGGACTTAACAAGGATCTGGGGTTCCTAGCCCATTATAAACCATAAAGCTGTATGTCTCTGTTGATCACCCCACCCCTCACCTATCCACACCCATCCTGTTAGAATATCAATGATATGCTTTGATGTCCCCATGCATACCTCCGACCCACCCCCATCCTCCCACCCTGTCAGACTGTCATAGTAACGCTTGAATGTTTTCACTTATATACACTGTCAGCTAGCACATTTGCTTATTTCCGATCTGACGAAGAAGGGCAACCTTCGAAAGCTAATCAAGAAATGTATTAAGTTATGTCCAATAAAAAAGGTATCATCTTATTTTCTTTTCCATGTTTTATTTTGTTTGATTTCTGTTGTTGTACGTAAACTTTGGACACCATATCAGTCCTGTCTTCAGATGTATCACTCATGTCATCCTGATAAAAGTGTCACGACTTGTCCTAGTCTGAATTTCTAAGCCATGCAGGTGTGTTGACAGAGGATGACCTGAAACTCATGAGGCCTGCCGCAGAAGTCTCTGCAGCCATTTCCACTGGAGTAGTGGCATGTGGCAGGAATGAGTGGGGTTCATTCCTGCCTCCAAAGAGACCATTAGACTATCAAGGCTTTCTAAGTTAGGCCCGGGGAGGGCCTACCGGTATCAGGTGGGGGTAATTGCAAGGGGATGTGGAGTAATCATTTGGGGGGGGGGGCATTTTTGTTTACAGTTTTGGTTTCTACTGAAACCAAGTGGCCAATTTCAGTCATATTAGCACAAGCACGAGCACAATATACCCCAAGGGAAGTGAAATAATTATGTGAATATGGGTGTATATCGCATTGTGGGTTGGTTTATGTAAGATATGTGGGGGAAGTGAGATCAGGGTGTCATGAATTAACATTTACCTCCTTTAGGTTCAAACAAATGTTGAATTGTATGTTTTATATCCATGTATCAGATGGTAATATGGAATGCACCATAATTTATGGGCGGAGGTTTGAGCTCAAGTCTAACAGTATTTAATGTGAGTAGTTTATGACTTATACATATGTATTACAGATATACGCGTACACCGGTGATTAAGATCTACTTGGGCTCAGCTGTATGTACATACACAAATATTAGGAGGTGGAACATCATATGTGCAATGATGGTTCCATTGTGACACCACCACATATTCCTCTTGAGGATATAATGGGTGTAAACAGTATGGTCTGAGCACATTTAAAACAATTTAAAACACTTTATAGTATTTTTTTAAAGTGCATATATAAAAAAAGATAAATTATTTTGAACCCAAGTTTATTATAGTGAGTTTATGGTTTAACTTGGTTTGTTGGATTTGTTCTTTCTGATTTTTTGTAATTTGTTAAAATAGATTTAGTTACAACAGAAACCAAAAATTCTGGGTTCAGTTGGCCTCTATTTCTCTGTTCATTTACATGCATAGGCGCCTAGTTATAGAAATGTCCTTAAAATGGGGGAAAACCCATTATTACCTTAAACCCTTAATCATTAAAACATCCCAATTTTATAAAGCCTTATCATTCTGACCCCCACTGCCCAGGAGCCAAAAGCTAGGAAAAGATTGTTAGATTGAGTGATAGAAGGCAGCCAAAATTTTGATTATTTGAGACCAAATGCTTCATCCTAAGTGTTTAGCTGTAACAGAGCTGAAAAGTCAGATGCACGAAGCTGCAGGATCCTGAGGAAAAGAAACAGGAGCAATACATTTAAAACCCCACCCTGAAAGGAGAGAGAGCAAGTCAGTCTACAGTGGAAAAATAATCTGTTCCGACAGACTGCTACAATAGCATTCCTTCCTCCTTCAAGGTCTTGGGTACAGCTGTTTCCAGCCTGCAGCTCGCAGACGAACACGCACAGCACACATACGCGAGCCTTAGAGATGTGTGGGAAGAAAAATGATCCATGAGCTCTGATGAAGGCCATCTCTGTCTGATAATTTGGACATTTTCAGCCTACCTTTCCAATTAATGCTCAAGGCGGCTTAGAGTACTATTAGCAATTCAGGTACAATAAGCTCCTGTCCAAAACAGCTTACAATCTAACTGGGTAGCCAAGGCAACAGGGGATAACGTGGCTTGCTCAAGGTCGTAACGAGTGTCAGCGAGGGAAGTGTGTTTTTGAACCCAGGCGCAGAAAGAGGGGGGGTAGACCACGTGGATGTTAGTTTTCTCCATACCATAGTATTACACTCGTGGTAGAAGCCAAGTCTGTGCAAATTTAATGAGCATAGAACTTGGCACGAAAATTGTGTGTTGGGGAGGGGGGGGGGGAAGCCTGCTGGACAGATGTGTATGGTGTGTAGCTTCTTGTGTGCATGTCAGAACTAAAACATAAGAGTCTGTACACATCAGCACTTGTTCTGCATATAAATATCAGTCTCGCATAAAATTCTAAACACATAAAAATTTTGCAAGGCTGCTATTTATGCACAGAAAGATAGGCGCTGATATTTTTGTTTTTGTTCTGACATGCACACAAGTTCTGTTAGCTCCAGTCAGTCTTTTAAACTTGCAGGCACTTCTGGCTGCAGAAGACAACAAAACTGGCAGTTAAATGTCGAAAACCTGGCATTAAATCCTCTCCACTAAACCTTCTATGTCGACTGGCAAAACATTTCTTGCATGGTCCACGCTGCAAAAGCCACTGCTCCTTTCTCACCTGCCACGGAATACTTAATGGCATCATTACAATGCATTGTAATATAATCTGTGGCCATGTCTTCCGAGCAAGTTAGCACCCGCACTCAATCAATCCCTCTGTGTATTGCTCAGCCAATAACGTGCACGTACAACCCTGTGGCTAGGCTTGCCACGGCTTTATGCATTGGCCCCACAGTCAGTTACTTATATGTTGTGATAGTACAAAAAAAAAAAAATAAAAAAAGATTGAGCATACACTCTCCCCTGGATTCTATATAAGGTAGCGCTAAAATTGTGTGCGCTACTCAAACTGAGTAATGAGCCAATCAGTGCTAATAATTGGTCATTACAACCAATCACCATCACTAGTTGGCAATAATTGGAATTTAGGCATGCTTCTTTGTAGGTTTGTTCTAAACAAAGGCGCGCATAAATTCTAATGCCTGTAGCTGAAAAGGAATAACATGTATAGAATGTTTGTACATTTGGGAAGCTCACCAGGTGCCTTTGGCCTGGATTGGCCGCTGTCATGGACAGGATGCTGGGCTCAATGGACCCTTGGTCTTTTCCCAGTGTGGCATTACTTATGTACTTATGTAGCAATGGGAGGAGTGTGGGCGTGTCCGGGTATTACTCAAATTCATGCGCATTGTTATAGAATTCAGAGGAATGCACCTACATTTAGGCACGGTTATTTACACCAGGTTTTCAGTGACAAATGGCTACACCTAAATATAGGTGCACTCCCCAGTTCTATGCACTGTTCTACACATCGCACCTAACTTTAGGTGCATTATGCAGAATAGCACTAAGCGCTTTATTCAGACACGGATTTTAGATGCCATTTACAGAATCTGGCCCTCTGTGTGCATCGTTTTTCCTTCTATATATGAGTGCATGGAAATGTGCAAAGCCTTTGCTCTCTCTGCCACACAAACACAGTCTCAGTGGGTGTGCACGCATGGTAGGTGTGTGAGAGAGAGAGAGAGTCCACGTGGATCTGTGTGGACCAGCCCTGCTTTAATCTCCTAATCAAGGAGAGCTTCAGCTGTCAAGGCTGCAAATGAGGCATTCAGGCCTGAACAGGATCCCTGCTTAGGGCTCTTACACCATTCCGATGCCTCTAACAAGTGCACAAGCTACTACTTGTGTTCCTGACTGAACCATTCAGTGTAAGTGCTGACAAAAACATCTCTCTCACCTCGGCACTTCTGAGACTGGGCTCTCACTAACTCAGGGTATGCACAAAGAGCATAAATCATTAAATGAGACTCGGATCCTGAGACTGTCAAAACTATTAACCAATCTAAATTTTATACACACAGCTTCCTTGCACCTGAGGCTCTGGATCTTCTACATGTCTGAGCTTTTTCTAGAACCCTGGACTCGGAACTTTCAGGCCTTTGTCAAAATTAGGGGCTAAATGTAGAAAAAAATTGCTTTTCTGCCGGTATCAAATGGGCTTAATGTGTGCTGGAACAGAGCAGGACAGTGTTCCTGTACTTCTTTGGGCCTAGGGAAGTGACATCACCCATGACTTCCTCTTGTCCCCCTCCCCCTGCAGTCAGGCTTCTATCTCTTTTTCTCCTTCTGTAATGCAAGATGGCATCCCTTCCTCCCTCTCCCTGACCCCATACCTTTTTTTTTTTTTTTTAAACTTTATTTATCATTTTTCAAAATTTTACAAGCAATAACTACTTGAATAAGAAAAAAAAAACAGTCAGAAATTCTTAAAGTAAAATATTTTAAAGGTAAATTAAAAGACTTAACTTAGACCACCAAATTTGGGGGGGGACAAGAGTCGTTATTAACTTGGAAGATAAGATTCTTACACATTTTTAAAGAAAGACTTGGCTAATTATACTCCATACTTACTTATTCTATAAATTACCCATCTAGAAGTGCTCAGTCTGTTAGACATAAACCGGCTTTACATTATCTTTTTTTGATCTATAAATTGTTTTAAATGTTCAGGGAAAAGGAAAACATATTTAACACCCAGATACTTTATATTACATTTGCATGGATAATTTAACACTGTCTTCTTGTTTTAGAGGTTGCCGACAGTGAGCAGCGACACAACTTCTTCTGTCTTCTGACACAACTTCCTGTTTCCACATAGGCGAGAAGGTCAGACATATGGCTCTGTTGCCAGCAACCTCTAAAACTAGATGAGAGCTTTGAAAATGTATTGGGGGGGAGGGAGATGGAGAAACGTTGGACCAGGGGTGGGGAGGGGGAGAAGTAGGAGAAAAACTGGACCAATGGTTGGTTGGTGGGTAGGTGGTAAAGGAAGAGCAAAAGCTGGACCAATGGTGGGGGGGGGGGGGGGAAAGAGAAGGATAAAAGGTGGACCAGTGGTGAGTGGGTGGGAGGGTGGAGAAGGAGAACCGCTGGACCAATGGGTGGTATGGGGAGAAGGAGAAATATGGGACCACTGGTGGAGGGGGGAGGAGAAATGCTGGAGAAGGGGAGGGTAGAGACAGACGGGGGGTATGAATTGGGAAAGAGTGGGGAGATGCTGACTATTGGGGGAGAAAAGAATGTGAGGGGGAGGGACAAGATGAAGTGGAGAGAGATGGGGAGATGCTGACTATGAGAGAGAGAAAAAAGGAGAAGTTACATTGTTGGCCAGAAAGGAGAGAAGCTGCACTGCTGGGGTAGGAAATGAAGAGGAGACAGGGAGATGATAGGCTGCAAATGTTGGGTGAGGGGTAGAAAGGAAAGATATTGCGCTACAAGAGCATGGGGTGAAGAGAGGGGGGGGGAAGATATTGCGCTACAAGAGCATGGGGTGGAGAGAAGGGGAGAAGATGTTGAGCTACAAGAGCATGGGGTGGAGAGAAGGGGAGAAGATGTTGAGCTACAAGAGCATGGGGTGGAGAGAAGGGGAGAAGATGTTGAGCTACAAGAGCATGGGGTGGAGAGAAGGGGAGAAGATGTTGAGCTACAAGAGCATGGGGTGGAGAGAAGGGGAGAAGATGTTGAGCTACAAGAGCATGGGGTGGAGAGAAGGGGAGAAGATGTTGAACTACAAGAGCATGGGGTGGAGAGAAGGGGAGAAGATGTTGAGCTACAAGAGCATGGGGTGGAGAGAAGGGGAGAAGATGTTGAGCTACAAGAGCATGGGGTGGAGAGAAGGGGAGAAGATGTTGAGCTACAAGAGCATGGGGTGGAGAGAAGGGGAGAAGATGTTGAGCTACAAGAGCATGGGGTGGAGATAAGGGGAGAAGATGTTGAGCTACAAGAGCATGGGGTGGAGAGAAGGGGAGAAGATGTTGAGCTACAAGAGTATGGGGTGGAGAGAGGGGGAGAAGATGTTGAGCTACAAGAGTATGGGGTGGAGAGAGGGGGGAGAAGATGTTGAGCTACAAGAGTATGGGGTGGAGAGAGGGGGGAAGATGTTGAGCTACAAGAGTATGGAGTGGAGAGAAGGGGGAAGATGTTAAGCTACGAGAGTATGGGGTGAAAAGAAGGGGGGGAGCGAGAGAGAGATGAGATGCTGAGTTTCAAAGGTTGAGAGCAGGGAAATGCTGAACATGTGGGAGAGGCTATGAGAGGTTGTCAAGGAGATGAGTGAAAGGTAAGTATGGAAGGCAAAAATGTGTAATGGGGGATAACAGAAAGGTATAGGAGAATGAATGAGACTGCAAATAGGAGAGCTAGGGACTGAGAGAAGGAAAGTTGATAGGTGTGTGAAAAGTAAAAAGAAGTTGAAGAACAGGAAGGTGAGAAACAGGATGAAATTTGAATGGACAGAAAGGTAGAAAGGAAAGGGAGGAAACAGCTAAAGGGAAAGATAAATATATCAGAGACATGTGTGAGGTAATAGAAGAAAACAGAAGGAGTGAGGAGAAAGGACAAATAGAAAAGGTTAGCAGAAGACAGACAGGAAAGCAGAAGAGATAAATTCACTGGGAACAACATGAATGGAAAAATAAAATGCCCAAGACAATAAAGGTAGGAAAAAAAGTGTTTTTATTCTGAATTTATGAACAGGAATATGTTAGTTTGGGAAATGTGCATCGCAGATATGTTTGTATTATGTTCAATCCAAGAGTAAATTAATTTGTTTTTATTTTTCCGGTGTTGAGTGCTGAGTTTTGACTTCTTGGGGTTATCAGTTCAATTTTTGTTTTCATATTAACTATAAACACTATCGTTAATTTGTGATCTCTATTTGATGAGGGTCTGTCTGTGCATAGCTGCCAACATTCAAAGTGACTGTGGGTGCCTAACAAAATACTAATACCTGGACATAATGAAGGAGCTTGCTCCATATTGGGGGTACTCAGCAGCCACTAGGATCCACAGATCTGGCTCCTATGCTGTTTTGCCGGTGACTGAGGTACGGTATGTTGTTTGCATGTAGTTTGAGTAGCTATCTATCCACTTGTTCTGTTTGACCAGTAGTAGGTGTATTGGTGTTCTATGGCCCAGTGTTATAGTTGTAGTGTTGCCTATTCATAGATAAGGTTCTTGCTATTTGAATCTTACAAATTAGTGCAACAGTTGTATGTCAGGTTTTCTACATGTATGGTGAGTTAGATTTTATTTCAGGTTTTGTGTTTCATAATGTGTCTGGTAGAACAGAGGTTTATGTTGCTATTGCTAAGATGACATGAGAATCAGAATATATTTTTATGGTGACTTCCAAGGAGAAATGTCCTACCTGTTGTTGGGCGGAGGTTGCATTTTTGTGGACACAGAGCATGGTTATATTTAACTCATAAGAACTACTATACTGTGTCAGACCAAAGGTCTCTGGAAATTTAAGCATTCCTCTGCCCCAACCCAGCTACTTTCCCCTACAATGCCAAAAGGAAGCAAGTGCTTCAGTAAAAATAGACAGTTGCTTCCTTTTGCCATTGCTGGGCAGTACTCCTTCATGCCACCTGGCTGCCAAACATTTCTGAGGAGAACACTATGGTATCAAATGTGTAAATACTGAGAAAGGCTGATTAGTTTAAGATTTTGTTGATAAGGTTGCAAATTTGTACTACTCTGGGTGATATTCTTTAATAACATTTAAATTAAATATATGAATTTTCCAAGTATCTGTACATACCAGCTTCCTTTTAATCCACAAATGAAATATTGTGTATATAAAAGTAAGTTCACTTCTGGCCCTGGTTCCGCCTACTTCATCATGGCCCCACCCACTTCCAGTCCTGGCCCTGCACCATGTTCCACTTCCTTTTTGTCTACAAATGAAGCTCTGCCCTTAATGATAGTTGATTTAAGCTTTAAAAATCATGTTAGTCAAAAAAAAAAAAACCACATAGAGAGAAAGAAGGCAGTGAAGAGCAGTGAGCTCCCTTAGGACCTTTGAAAACGAGACAGGAAACTGTCCAGTACAGCAGACCTCACCTGCAGATCAGATCGATTACACATTACTGACTACTCAATGCTGCACAGACCACCACTACCACTTAGCCATATATCTTTTAAAGGCCTTTTTGGCCACCCATCCACAGGTTTTGGCTCTGTGGACCACTTTTTTGTTTTCCTCGACCTAAAGCACTTTCAAGGTTTTCCCGATTCTAGGGCATCGCCTGTAACTGTGGCAGTTGTATCCTCCAGTTAGTCAGACTTATCTCCCAAAATGGGTCACCGGCATGGCTCCTTTTTTTCCTATTTTTAATTTGTTTCCCTCAATAAGGACGAGATCTTTTTAATTTTTTTTATTTGTTACATTTGTACCCCACATTTTCCCACCTATTCGCAGGCTCAATGTGGCTTACATAGTACCGTAAAGGCATTCGCCAAATCCAGTAGAGAACAAATACAAGGTTATATTGTAATCAGATAAAGTCTGTGTGTTTCAGACACCGTGAAGGTCCAAGGGAGGGAAGGTTGTATATTGTCCAGTACGATCTTTGGTTTTGCTGTGTTGCCGGGTGCATGGATTTACGTTGGATCAGTAGGGTAAGCCTTCTTGAACAGGTTGGTTTTTAATGATTTCCTGAAGTTTAGGTGGCCATTGATTGTTTTCACAGCTTTTGGGAGTGTGTTCCATAGTTGTGCGCTTATATAGGAGAAGCTGGATGCATAGGTTGTTTTGTATTTGAGTCCTTTGCAATTTGGGTAATGGAGGTTTAGGTATGTTCGTGATGATCCGGTACTGTTTCTGGGTGGTAGGTCTATGAGGTCTATCATATATCCTGGGACAACGTTGTAGATGATTTTGTGGACAAGGGCGCAGATTTTGAAGATGATCCGTTCTTTGATTGGGAGTCAGTGCAGCTTTTCTCGGAGGGTTTTGGCGCTTTCGAATCGTGTTTTACCAAATATCAGCCTAGCTGCTCTGTTTTGGGCGGTCTGGAGTTTCTTTGTGAGTTGTTCTTTACGTCCCGCATAGATTCCGTTGCAGTAATCTGCATGGCTTAGAACCATTGATCTGCTCCTCTGATGCTTTTTTTCTTCTCCCCTTCCTACAGAGGTCATATTGAATGCACTATATATTTTACTTTTTAGGTAATCGTGCAACAGGCAGTGTTTTTTGGTGTTTATTTCTGTTTTCTGGGGTTTGATGAAACGGAGAACAGTAAATGTTCTAAATATAAAATAATTTTAATGAAAGTACAAATCAATCACCTCTTGCTATACCCAGGAACATTTCAGATAGCACTTGGGTTTCTGTGTGCTTGGGAAGAAAAATGAGGAGACCAGTATTGACACCTGTGTTATCTGACCTCTTTGCTGTCACGGATAATCTGAACCATGACTATGACGTAAGCCACATCTGAAAGCATTCCCCCTATCTCTGCAGCATCTGTGAAGCTGAAAGCCTGGCAACAGTAGCATGGAAACAGCTGGAAGCCAAGATAGTCTCAACCCATCCCTACGTGACCTCCACACAAGGCTTACAGACTGCCAAAGCCATGGAAAAGCACAAATCTGACCCTGGAACCAATGTCATTCTCTGGTTTACCAAAGGTGTGCCTGCTTTAAGTCCCTGGATTTAAACAGATCACTTTGTGCAACGTCAGTGTGACTGAATCGCTCCTTCACCAACACATTTTCATTATCTCCATTCTGTTTGTTTGCATTTTTATACCCCTGGATTCTACAGTGCAGAGCAGAGGTGCACATGCAAATAAATTGTATAATGAGCCACTAACTAGCAATTAATTGATGTTAAAAATTATTGCAGTTAATCAGCAATAATTAGGATTACAAATGCATCTATCTGTGCGCTATTATGTAACGCTAAATCCCCTAAATCCCACCTTGATTTGTAGACAAAAAGGAAGTGGAACATTGGGAGGGGGGGGGGGGGGGCAGGACTGGAAGTGGCAACTCAAAGGGGCAGAGGCATTCCAAAAAGATGTGCACAGTTTTCTGTGCCCAAATGCCATGAGTTGGGAACTAACAAACACACAAAATAAAATCCCACATCATATAGAGCACTGAAAAATAAATTTATATAACCACTCTGTATATGTTTATGTTTATTTTAAAAAAACTTGATTACTCGCCAAAATTGGACCAGCCAACAGAAGGCGATGTAGAATTGAAAAACAAGAAAAAAAAACATTAAAATGGAAAAGAACTCCATTTTCAGGCAGGAAAGACTTCAGACTGTGTCTTCCTCCCTCCACAAACATACCAGAAACAGAGTTAAGGGAAGGAGGAGAAGGTATAGCCTTTGCTATTCTCATTGAACTTTTTCCAGTGATCATGAGACGTGAAACACTTTGGAGAATAAATGAGTTTTTAAACAATTTTACTAAAAACCTTTTCAGGACCAGTCAGAAGCTGCATAAATCTTCAGTTCTTTTATAAGAACCACAACTACACTATGGAGAAACATAGGTTTTATATGCAGGAGACCGCTTGCCCTGAGGCAGACAAGTAAAAAAAAAAATATATATAAAGAGTATTCACAGTATGACTTAAGTATTGATATTTCACTTTTATGAACGTTACAAAAAAAGAAAGGATGGACTGATGACAAACTGAAGTCAGCTGCGGTTCTTGTAAATTATAAAACACCGATTTATGTTGCTTCTGTCTAGAAAAATAAGTTTTAGTAGTTAACTTGTTTCTATATAGAGTGCTTATATAAATCTATTTTTGAGTGCCCTATAGGGTGTGGGGAGTTTTTGAGGGTTTGTTAAGTTTCAAGTTTATTTACATTTTGATATACCACCCATGGTCAGGCCCTCTAAGTGGTTTAAAATATAATTATAAAATCAGAAGTAAAAAGAAAGGAAAAGGAACTACAGTTGCTAAGAGTAAAGATTAAAAAGGAAAAGCTAAAAACAAAGTTTAAAAAAAAATAAACTGGCAAATAGTGGTAGCCGATGTCCTGGTCCCGGGAATGAGAAAGCAGGAGAAAGGAGGGAACACGGAAGGGAAAGTTTAAGCAGTCACATCATAAGATTAAAGGCATTTTGAAATACGAATGTTTTTAAGGCAGTTTTAAATGATACATGGATAGATTCAGACCGTAAAAAAATTTAGCAAGGAATTCTATAACGTAGGGGCTACAACACTAAAAAAAAAAGTCCATGAACGTATGGTATCCAGTGGAGTGGAGGAGTAGCCTAGTGGTTAGTGCAGCGGACTCTGATCCTGAGGAACTGGGTTCAATTCCCACTGAAGCTCCTTGAGACTCTGGGCAAGTCACTTAACCCTCCATCGTCCTAGGTACAAATAAGTACCTGTTATTTATTTATTTGTTGCATTTGTATCCCACATTTTCCCACCTCTTTGCAGGCTCAATGTGGCTTACAATACATCTTGAATAGTGGAAATAGTGTATATAATATGTAAACCGCTTTGAATGTAGTTGGAAAAACCACATAAAGGCAGTATATAAGTCCCATTCCCTTTCCTTTATTACTTGAAAAGAAGGAGAGACTAGTCAATTTTGAGATGAAGACTCCTCCACTTTATTACGTTTTTGACCTTATAAATAGCTAATGTGTTGGGCACTGGCATTTATTTACACTAGGTTTCAGCTGGCGAAAATACTGGTGCCCAACTCTGGCAGTGGGAATCAGCTCTAAGCGCTATTCCATAAAGGGCACTGAACCTGGAGCGCTTAGTGTTGACTTTTTTTTGCAGCACTATTCATCGTGTTTCGGCCAAAATGGCTTTCCCCGGGAGTCTTCTATTGGGTAGTGTTCCAGCATTCACAATCCTTTTGCAAACTTTTAGCAGCAAGGTAGAAGACATCACGTATATTTAATAGAGGCCATCTAAGAATTTGATACATCCTATAGAAGACTCCTGAGGAAGGCCTTTTTGGCCAAAACACGACTCGTGTCGAGTCTCAGATGTTGCAATAAAGCTTCAATACATTGAACATCGTTTGTCTGCTGTTCCGATCATTTGTCTCCCTCGCTGCGTTTTTACTTGTTTGAATTGAAGCAGGCAGGAAGACAAAACATCGACCCGATGTAGGGACCGCCTGATTCTCTCGGGAGCAGTCTCCAAACGAGTTAGTTTTGCGCATACCATGACAGTAACGAACCTCTCCTAACAGCATGTATATGGAGTATGATCTTGGTCTCAGATTTACTGCTAACACTCGCATCATGACAAAGAGTGGTCCCTTCTGGAGTTCATAAGATGTAACATGTATAAGCAACTTTAAAAGGAGTTTTCAAGCACACCTGGTTATCAGGCCTTTAGCCACAATAATAGGAAATATTTCTGTATCTTTGTGCCACGTTTTCATCATCTCAGACTGCAATTCTTGGTACTTGAGGATCTTTTCTCTCTACACGATTCACAGAGTAATCACTTAGGAATGGTACCTCCATGATCAATGCTATTGTAGTGGTTTTCTCTTGTACCACTATGTCCAGTTTCCTTGCAACCAACTTTTTATTGGTCAGAACGGGGGTGTTCAATTGATCATAGCTTTTTCGTTCTCCATAATCATCTCAGGGTCATGACTCCAGTGCTTTCCCAGTACAGTGATGCTGCAATGCTTACAAAGTTTCCAATGGATGAGACGTACCATCTAGTTGCGCCTTTCCGTATAGAGATTTTTCTGCCAGAGATGACTCGCCATTTCCAGGTGTTACTTACAGAACCTACAGATGGCTGCTCCACCAATTTTTCTCTGCTTGCTGTAAACCTCTCTTTCCTTTGTGGCAGTGTTCCTTGTGCAAACGTCCAGTATGAGCACTGGATGCATTTCAGCTTCCCTACAGCAGGGTTATCTGTGCACATACCTCTCTGCAGCATTTCTGCTGTGTATTTTTTATTTATTTGGTGCCCCGCTCTTTCCCCGCTCGGTTCCAGGCTCAGTGCGGCTTACATCGTATGGAATTACATAGTATCACAGAAAGAACACAGCTGTAGCAATAGTAGAGGTATGATGTGGTTGTTAGGAAATAGGTTGAGATAGGTGAAATGGGCAGGGGATGTAGGGGTAGGAAAGATAGGAGTGGTGTAGAGCAGTGGCGTACCAAGGGGGGGAGGGGCCGGTCTGCCCCGGGTGCACGCCGCTGGGGGGTTCCGCGGCGCGCGCCTGTGGGCTCCGACTTCGCTAACTTTGCTCGTTCGCTGCAGCTCCCTCTGCCCCGGAACAGGTTACTTCCTGTTCCAGGGCAGAGGGAGCTGCAGCAAACGAACGAAGTTAGCGAAGTCGGAGCCCACAGGCGCGCGCCACAGCACCCCCCCCCCAGCGGCGTGCACCCGAGGGGGGTGTCATTTTGCTGGGGGGGGAGGTGTCATTTTGCAGGCGGGGGGGCGCGCTGCACCCGGGGGGGGGGGGGGCGCATCGGCGATCCACCCCAGGTGCCATCCAGGCTAGGAACGCCACTGGTGTAGAGTGGGTTCATAGGTTAAGTCTGGTCATTTGGGTAGGCTTGCTTGAAGAGGTAAGTTTTTAGCAACTTCCGGAAGGGTAAATGGTCGCTAACTGTATGTTTTAGATGCGTGGGGACACATTTTTGGACACTTATTTGCAGTTGAAAATTTTTAAAACTGATTAGTATATGAGTAACTCGTTAAACTCAGTATTGTGTCTGAAAATAGACACCACTCACATCATATTTACATTTTAAATATCATTATTGTTGCTATTGCAAATATAGGGCTCCTTTTACAAAGCGGCATTACCAATTAGCGGTAAGCTGAATGCAAAGAAACCCATTCAATTCCCATGCGCTTCTTCACATTCAGCGCATGCTAATCGGTAGCGCGCCTTACTAAAAGGAGCCCATAGTCTTACCAATTGATTTATTATTGCATTTGAATCTTTACTATTATCCTTTAGAATTAAGCTATGACATTATAATTAACATAGGTTCTTATATAAAATGCCATGGCTGTTTTAATTTATTTATTTTGATTATATACCGCCTTTTTGAAGGAATTCACTCAAGGCGGTGTACAGTAAGAATAAATCAAACATGAGCAACTGACAATTACAGCAGTAGAAATATTCAAACAAACAATACAAAGTAAGGCATAGTATACTCAGGGCTTTTTTTGAGGGGGTACTGAGTACCGGCACCTTTTCCATTGTCTGCTAAAATTGACCCATGGACCCCAAGTTTTAATGAAAGAGCTCAGGCCCTACACGCCAATTCTGCCTTGCCATAGATTCTGTGACTAGTTGCAGAAGGCCTGCTGGCTATTGTGGAGTGGCTTCTTCAGTGATCACCCCACCCCTGAAGAGTGACCTAGCATTTGAGTACCGGCACCTTTTTTGCTAGAAAACAAGCACTGAGTATACTACTTACAATGTCAACACAATACGTAACAGAACATTTTAATTGACAGTGTAGAGTATAATCAAAGATGGAACATATAGATAGGTAAGCGAGTAAGAGGAGTTAGAAAATCGGGTGACCAATTTAAGTAGACAGAACCTCCATTTTAATGTTTCACGTGAGAGACAACATGGTTAGCAGCATGATCCATCTTTATGTTTAAATCATTTTTATTAATTGTAACTGACAGTTTGACAGTTCCTTGTCCAAGAAGATACATACAAAAATTGCCATCCTACAGGTTCAATCGACATATCAAGTTACAGTATGGCATTTGTATTTTCTCCCCCTCTCACCCTCTAGGTACCCATTGAATACTCCTTATACATTGTCACACCCCAGTATCACAAGTATAACGAGAGCAACAGCTAACAATCATCTGGCTAGATTACTCCAGAATAAACTCTTTTATTTCACTGCAACTTGTGTGAGTTACCTAAACTATATTAACCTTAAGGTGTATCCCCACCTACCAACCTACCCTACCCGTCCCTCCCTCTACCCTTCCCCCCCCCCTTGCTCCTTTGCGAGGTCAACTATATAGCCATGATCCATCTTTACTACTCAAGGAGAGGGAATGGCACTCCTTAAAAACATGTGGTAGAGTCAGCTCAGGTGTTCCGGTTCTACCACTCCTTATTGCTAAAGGTCATCTTTCCTGTCAGTGCCTGGGCAGCAAGTGACAGGTGAGGTGACATTAAAAATAACTAAATAAATAAATAAAAAGTCACAGCAGTCTGCATCACCCTTCCTCCAACCCATTGCCCCATGTAAGCCGCATTGAGCCTGCCATGAGTGGGAAAGCGCGGGGTACAAATGTAACAAAAATAAAATAGATACTATTGGAGATTCTACATGGAATGTTGCTACTATTGGAGATTCTACATGGAATGTTGCTAATCCACTAGCAACATTCCATGTAGAAAGCTGCGCAGGCTTCTGTTTCTGTGAGTCTGACGTCCTGCACGTACGTGCAGGACGTCAGACTCACAGAAGCAGAAGCCTGCGCGGCCACATTGGTGATCTGCAAGGGCCGACTTCTACATGGAATGTTGCTAGTGGAATAGCAGCATTCCATGTAGAATCTCAAATAGTAGCAACAGTGGAGGAGTGGCCTAGTGGTTAGGGTGGTGGACTTTGGTCCTGAGGAACTGAGTTTGATTCCCACTTCAGGCACAGGCAGCTCCTTGTGACTCTGGGCAAGTCACTTAACCCTCCATTGCCCCATGTAAGCCGCATTGAGCCTGCCATTAGTGGGAAAGCGCGGGGTACAAATGTAACAAAAATAAATAAAATAAATAAAACCCATGTCCTGACAAACTACCCCTGCAACCCCCAACTTATAATGCATCTCTAGTGTCTAGTGCACCCCCACCCCTCCCTCTTCCAACTCCAACTGTAAAACAAAAACAGAACCAAAAAAAGGGGGAAAGGGAAAGCGAAATGGGTCTTGACATACTGCCTTGTCTGTGGTTTTTGCAACCTTCGAAAGCTAATCAAGAAATGTATTAAGTTATGTCCAATAAAAAAAGGTATTATCTTATTTTCTTTTCCATGTTTTATTTTGTTTGATTTCTGTTGATAACCTTTAAGAGTGGACTAACACGGCTACCACACCTCTCTACCTGCAACTACATTCAAAGAAGTTTACATATTATATACTGGTATTTCTTTATACCTGGGGCAATGGAGGACTAAGTGACTTACCCAGAGTCACCAGGAGCTGAAGTGGGAACTGAACCCAGTTCTCCAGGATCAAAGTCCACTACACTAACCACTAGGCTACTCCTAGGGTTACCATATGGCTCCAGAAAAAGGAGGACGGATTGAGCCAGCCGGGTTTTACTTCCATTGCTTTCAATGGAAGTAATTGAGCCAGCCGGGTTTTACTTCCATTGCTTTCAATGGAAAGCAATGGAAGTAAAACCCGGTTGGGAAGTAAAACCCGGCTGGCTCAATCCGTCCTCCTTTTTTTCTCCTCCATTCCAAGAACCACCATTTCCCTGGTTGTTCTTTTTGTTTTGTCTTGTCTACTGCACACCTCCCCACCTTTCCTGTCAGTGCCTGAGCCAGTCACTACTCAGGCACTGATAGGCAAGTTAATAGGCCAGGGGATCTGGGCAGGCTACACTGCTCTGGATTTGGCAAATAATTTCTTGCAGAAACTGTGCCCCTCTTTTCTCTGTGCATTGCAATGGAATGATTAATGGCCTCTTTAGCATCCATTTCAATGCACTGTGCAGCCGCATCTTCCACGCCAGTTAAAGCCCGTGCTCAACCTCTCTCTGCATTACTTAGCCAGTAGCACCCACAGTAGCTTTCTGTATCAGTCCCTGAGTCATTAGCAGCATTTTTCAATGCACCCACTCAGTGGCGTAGCCAGACAGCCAATTTTGGATGGGCTTGAGCCTAAAAGTGGATGGCCACAACATTTTCTCTGCCCTACCCCACCTCAAAATCTAAGGATCCCCAAGCTCTGTCCAAAACTATAGATATCCATTTTGAAAAGTCCTGATAAGGTTAAGTAACCTTTTTTTAATGTGCACAGTTGTTGTTGATTTTTCAGTTAATAAATGACACTAATTGAACAGAGTTTTGCTCAAGCTTTATATCTGATATATAAAATCGCTCTGTTTTTTTGACAACAATAGTTTTTCTTCCTATCAGGGAGCTGTTTTCTACTGTGGCTTTTTTCGGAGCATCTTATGAAACCTGCGCTAGAAGCCAGTATGGGAATGTCATCTTCGTAGGCTTCCTAGGCGGTTGACGTTTCTTTTGTTAATTTATTCTAAGTATAGTTTGCAATTCTCTCTCGTTACTGTCTTGACCAAAAAACACATTGTTGTTATACTTGTACTTCTTTTATACAATGGTTGTGTATATAAAACAAACAAATATTTCAAAGTATGATGCATAATTATCCATTTTACAGAAAGGATGATGTTGAATTTATTTATCAAAATCTCAATGAGCAGAGGGCTCCTAAGAGGCCTGAAATATAACTGAGGAGAGGGTAAGGCTGAAGATTCACCCCGACATATGTAAGGGGTGGGGGATATCCCAGTTACAGGATCATCGACAGATTCACACCCCAGGACCCCCACAGAATACTTAATTCTTCCCAGTTCTCTCCTCTCTTCATTCAATGCACACAAATTCTTATCTAAGGGAGCAGGCTCTTTCCTGGAAGTGGGGAGGTCCTTTCAAGGCTTTGGGTTAGAGGTCCCTTCTAATAATGACCTAAACACAGATATAAGATACTCCAAGTCTCTTTACTGAAGATCAGTGCCGTAGCGAGGGCTAATGGCACCCGGGGCGGGTCGCCGCTGCGCACCCCTCCCCCCGGTGCAGCACGGCGCGACCCTCCCCTGCGGCGCACCCTCCCCAGACCGTATTCTTACCTGCGGGAGGGCCGATCCGCCCCGAGTGCACGTCACTCGGAGCTGCGTCGGCCCCGCTGGTTCCCTGCTCTCTCTGCCCTGGAAGTGCAGAGGGAGCAGGGAACCAGCGGGGCCAGCACCCCCCCGAGCGCGTGCACCCCCCCTTCCTACGCCACTGCTGAAGATAAATGCAAACCAATTAGTGCTTTGAGATAGTCTTTCTGTCCTGAGGTTGTACAGCATTGACTAAACACTAATGAGCAAAGGAGAGACAGAAGATTTGCAATGCAAGGATAGTAGAACAAACAGCAGACCAACAATTGTAGAAGATAATAGCGAGGACTTTAACTCAACCAAATAAATACTTATGCCTGAAATGGCCACATTTCACCAAAAGGCTGCATCAGAGGCAAAACTAGGGTGTAAAAACCAAAAGCGCATGCTTACCTCTAGAAAAGTCAGGATGAATTAGCCTTGCAGCAAGTCCTGAGAAGCTGGAGAAACTCTGGAGGATTTGCTGCAAGGGCGAATTCACCCTGACTGTTAGTTCTAGAGGGAAGCGTGCTTGTGAGGGAATGAGTGGTATAGCGGAAGGTGCTTCTAGGAACACTCCTTCACTGGTGTTCAAGTTAAACCACCTTAGGGCAGGTGGCGCTATTATGCTGAATCAGAGAGTACATAAATACATAAGTATTGCCATACTGGGACAGACCAAAGGTCCATCAAGCCCAGCATCCTGTTTCCAACAGTGGCCAATCCAGGTCACAAATACCTGGCAAGATCCCAAAAAAATACAAAACATTTTATACTGCTTATCCCAGAAATAAGCAGTGGAGTTTCCCCAAGTCCATTTTAATAATGGTCTATGGACTTTTCCTTTAGGAAGCTGTCCAAACTTTTTTAAACCCCGCTAAGCTAACTGCCTTTACCACGTTCTCTGGCAACAAATTCCAGAGTTAAATTACACGGGGCAGAATAGTTCAGAAAGGCCCCAAAGGAGGAGATCTCCAGAGGGGAGAGGTCAAAAGTAGAGAATGACACAGGGACAAATTTTGTCCCCATCCCCGCAGGTTCTGTCTCTGTTCCCGTCCTGTCCCCGCGAGCCCTATCTCTGTCCCCACCCCATCCCCTTGGGCTCTGCCCTCATCTGCTGAAGCCTTGAACACTTATGATTTTATATTTAAATCTTTTTATTAAAGTATAAAAAGGAATATGCTGTGCCACTATCAAACATATAAACGGCAAGTGACCGACTCACCTGCAAATGCGCAGTACAGACTTCCCTCTCTGTCCTGCCCTCGCGTCAAGACATCATGACGTCAGAGGGTGGAACAGAAAGGGAAACGGAGTCGGACTGTTGCACGCCACCTGGAAATGAACATCGCGCCAACCAACCTCCACCTTCCCCCCCATTCCCACTGCCGCTCCCGCCCCCCCTCCGTATCGGGCCCCCTGCACTGACCTGACAGCGCCTCTCACCTCCGTGTGGAAGCGCTGCAGGCAGCAGCAGAGCAATCTGCTGCTGCCTGTAGCGCTTTCACACAGAGGTGAGAGGCGCTGTCAGGTCAGTGCAGGGGGCACGGAGGGGGGAGGGAGCGGCGGCGAGGAGGGTAGCTGGACATGGGGGAGAGGGCATGGTTGCTGGACATGGGGTGAGAGCAGGGCAGAGAGGAGGGTTGCTGGACGAGGGGGGGAGGCCAAGGGAAAGAGGAGGTTTGCTGGATATGGGGGGGGGGGAGGATCAGTGGACGGGTTGAGGCCAGGGGAGAGAGGAGGGCTGCAATACTCGCCCGTTTTTATTTTAAATCACAAATAGAAAACAATAATAAAAATAAGCAACTTGTCTTCATAGATGATGTGCTGGTAGCAAGAATGTACAGGATCCCCCATGCAAATTTTGCTAGTTGTGGCCAGCATGTTTGCTTGCTTCTCCAAAAATTCAAAATACCGTTGTTTGCATTACTCAAACATAAATAACAGTCCAGTTCATCAACAGGCTTCAAAGTAGAAAATGACACAGGGCCAAAGTTTGTCCCTGTCCTCATGGGCTCTGTCCCCATCCGCGCCCCATCCACGTGGGATCTGTCCCTGTCCCATCCCCACAGGTTCTGTCCCTGCGGGCTCTGTACCCATCCCCGCAGTTTCCACGGGTCCCCATCTCCGTGTCATTCTCTAGTCCAAAGTGAAGTAGTCTCCAGGAGAGAAGCTCCAAGAGGAATTCTCCCAAAATGGTGGCTGGACTGAGGTACCTGTGGGGGAACCCCAGAGAAGAAAGGAGTGGCCCTAGCTCAAACGTTTACACCCTGTTGATGCCCAGGGATTGAATCAGAAGGAACAGAAGACTGCAAAGGTAAAGGAGTGCCTTTATTTTCTATAATGATCCAGGTCCTGAGTGTCCCGGTTGGAGCCAGGCATGGACTTGTTTGAGTAACTGGAATTGTACTGAAAAAGTTAGAAATGCTAAGAGAGAAGGAAGTAAATGTTGTTGGGGTCCCCCTAAACCAACCTCTCCTCCTCCCCCATTCTCTATTTCTGTGGATAACACTCTCATCCTTCCTGTCTCATCAGCTCGTAACCTTGGGATCATCTTCAACTCCTCTCTCTCCTTCTCTGCACATATTCAACAGACTGCTAAAACCTATCGTTTCTTTCTCTATAATATCACCAAAATTCATCTCCCTTTCTGAGCACACTACCAGAACCCTTATCCACACTCTTTATCACCTCTCGCTTAGACTATTGCAACTTGCTTCTCACAGGTCTCTCACTTAGCCATCTCTCTCCTCTTCAATCTGTTCCAAATTCTGCTACATAACTTATATTCTGCTAGTGTCGCTGTGCTCATATTAGCCCTCTCCTCAAGTCACTTCATTGGCTCCATATCCGTTTCCGCTTACAAGTTCAAACTCCTCTTATTGACCTACAAGTGCATTCAATCTGAGGCTCCTCAGTACCTCTCCACTCTTATCTCTCCCTACACTTCTCCCTGGAACTCCGTTCACTGGGTAAATCTCTTTTATCTGCACCCTTCTCCTCCACCAGTAACTCCAGACTCTGTTCCTTTTATCTTGCTGCACCATATGCCCAGAAGAGACTTTCTGAGTCAGTACGTCAAGCTCCATCTCTGGCCATCATCAAATCTAGGCTAAAAGCCCACCTTTTGATGCTGTTTTTAACTCCTAACCCGTACTCACTTGTTCAGTACCCATGTTTTATCATTCCCACCTTAGTAATTCCCTTATTTGTCCTGTTTGTCTGTCCTAACTAGATGTAAGCTCTGTCAAGCAGGGACTGTCTCTTTATGTCCAGTGTACAGCACTGCGTATGTCTAGTAGTGCTATAGAAATGATAAGTAGTAGTAGGGTTGAACAGAGTCTACGACAGGAGAACAGACTGTATTGTTTGACTGCTTGTTCACCAATAAAGGTTTTCGTTTGACTCTGCACTGCAAACTGCCTGTGTCTATGAGGTCCTGTGGTACAGTGTTTCCCAAGTCCAGTCCTGGAGTACCCTTGCCAGTCAGGTTTTTTAGGATATTCACAATGAGTATGCATGAACTTGATTTGCATACATTCCTCTTCAACAAGGCCTACAATGAGCACCCACAACCTTTTTAACTCACCTCACCAACCCTCTCAACTATGAAAGCTTACCTTATACAGCTATCCAATTCACTCCCTCCCTTCTTCCCTCTTCCCTTCTTGATCGCTACACATTACTAACTGTATCTGATATCCTGATATGACAATGTCAACAAATCTATGTAAGCCACATTGAGCCTACAAATAGGTGGGGGAATGTGGGATACAAATGCAATAAATAAATAAATAAAATACCTCCATTATATGCAATCTCTCATGCATATAATGAATATTCATTGTGGATATCCTGAAAACCTAACTGGCAAGGGGTACTCCAGGACCGGACTCAAGAAACACTGCTGTAGCCAACCACAACTCACACTATCACAGTGCTCTTTTGATTTTAGCTCTGTCATTTTGCCTCCGACACAGCTTTAAGGCGAAACGTGGCCAGGTCAGGCATAAGTTATTTATTTGGTTGAATTAAAGTCCTTGCTAATATCTTCTACAATTGTTGGTCTGCTGTGTAAACTTTGTAATGTTCCACACTCTCTCCTTATCTGTGTCCAGGGGTGGACTGACAGTGTTCTGAGTCCTTGGGCAATAAGAGCCATGGGCCCTTAACCACTACCTAACAAAAATGATTAAATTAGATTGAAGCTAGGAGAGAGTGGGCCCCCTACTGCCATGGGGGGGGGGGGGGTGTCTGTCCGCCCTTGTCTGTATCTGTGATCCCTTTCAATAATGATCAATCTTTTGGAGTAAAGGGAGCACATCTATTGCCTTCTGAGAAACACCCAGTCTCGCCCTTCCAGGATCCACTTCAACTCAGATTCTTCCCAATAGGGATAATCTTGTACACTGTACATCCTCCTGCTGTTCGGTCCCTGAGTGGGACTTCTCTTCTTTATCCCTTCAGCTTGAGGGCCAAGTTGCTCCACTTATCAGTAAAGCAGCAGACACAGATGAGTAAACCTGCTGTCCTGTCACGTTCACTTCACACTGGACCAGGGGCGTAGCCAGACACACAATTTTGGGTGGGCCTGGGCCCAAGATGGGTGGGCAGAAGAACTCTGCCTTGTCCCACAAGTAATTTGGTCTCTCTCTTGCCTGCATGCCATATGGTCTCTCAAACATACCCCTCAGAAGGAATGGATCCTCAGAAGCTTAGCTGAAATTGGGTGGCGGAGCAGGTGGGGGAAGAGGGGGTAGTGATTGGGAGGAGAGGATAGGGGAGGGCAGACTTGTACAGTCTGTACCAGAGCCGGTGATGGGAGGCGGAACTGGTGGTTGGGAGGCAGGAAATACTGCTGGGCAGACTTATATGGTCTGTGCCCTGAAAAGGACAGGTACAAATTCAAGGTAAGGTATACACATATGAGTTTGTCTTGGGCAGACTGGATGGACCATGCAGGTCTTTTTCTGCCGTCATCTACTATGTTACTATGTATACCTTTAAAATAGCAGAGTTTTGCTGGCAACCAGCAGCAACTAATACACAGTGCTCATGTTGTCCCCACAGCCTTCCCTCTGATACAGTTTCCTGTTTCTCCATAAGCAGGAATACATCAGAGGGAAGGCTGCAGGGCCGGTGCGAACAGTATGTATCAGTCGCTGCTTGTAGCAGGCAAAGATCTGCTATTTAAAAGGTATGCAGGAGGGACAGTTGGGAGTTTTCGGCTGGTGGGACTTGGGAATCCATGCCAGCCACATTAGAGATGTGCTGCTATTGGGTGGGCCTGAACCCAAAGTGGATGGGCCTGGGCCCACCCTTGGCTACGCCACTGCACTGGACACAATTCAAAAGTCAAGGAAGACTTCCTGCTTCTCCACCACAAGCTAGGGGGTCTCTGACTTATATAAGGGTAGGCGGTACCACTGCAGCCATTCCAGAAGGGGGAAGCTATAATCAGGTGGTTTGCACTTTCACTCTATTCTAACTTGGTACAGGTCCTCCTTGCAGGGGCATCCTGGGCTAGTGACATTGGTGCAAGAATCCTTACAGGTCCTCACACCAGCTGTGCTTGAAGCAGGAGATGAAAGAAGAATAGAGTAGGCGAACCCAAGTTCCTGTTTCATACAAGTGTGTGGAGATAGACCATAGTATCAACTGCTTTCAGAATTGAAAGGTCACAGGCTCAGAGATATGCCAAGATAAACACCACACGGTGTCAGGTTTAAAAGGGAAAGCTGCAGGAAATTGGAGACGCAGAAAGGAGGATTCAGGTACATTTCACACAGTTCTACAGAGTATGCATAGATCATACAAAATTATGACCAGTACCAGAGAAATTCAGAGAGAAGCCAAATCTAAATGGGAGAGGCAGGAAGACTGACCAAAGGCAGGCGACAAACGAGAAGAATTCTTGCTAGGAAAGTTGATGTTCTAATGTGGTGCGATGTCTAAAAAATGATTATGAACAAACCTAATGTCGCTCACAGAGATAGTAAATCAGTTTTGGACACATTATTCGCATGACATCACTGTTTTCAATATTTCAAGTTGCTTGGGGTGCATTCTGTTACAGAATCTTTTCCAGGTCAGGATTTGATTCACCCTCTGAATCAATGGGCTGCCCTGTCTTCCTCAGATCTTAATCCCAGCAAGAAGTTGGCTTTCCCTGCAGCACCCACAGCATCACAGTCAACCAGTAAATCAGGCAGTGTGCAGTCAGACTGTGCCAGCTTTGTATCTGCTAACCGAAGCAGTAGAAAATCCTGTGAAGCTGAATGCTACGGCAAATATGTAGTCTGGATCAAAGCACAGAGGAGGCGGGAGCGTAAAAACCCTGAAATGCGCCCTGTGTGCCACGTCCCCAAATGCTCCCACCTCGCCCACCATGTCAAGGCTGAGCAAGGAAGGTCAATGGGCAGGGCACAGTTTTGATGGCCCTCGCTTTCCTTGTGCCCTGTGCCTGCACGCAGTGGCGTTCCTATGGGGGGCGGTAGGTGCGGTCCACCCCGGGTGCACGCCGCTGGGGGGGGGGGGGGGTGCCGCGCGCGCCTGTCCTCCGTTGTTCCATGCTTCTTCTCTGCCCTGGAACAGGTTACTTCCTGTTCCGGGGCAGAGAAGAAGCATGGAACAACGGAGGACAGGCGCGCGCGCGGCATCCCCCCAGCGGCGTGCACCCGGGGGGGGGGTGCTGCACCCGGGGGGCAGGGTGCATCGGCGATCTGCCCCGGGTGTCAGCCCCCCTAGGAACGCCACTGCCTGCACGTAGCTAGCTATGGTCCTGAGAGGATTTTCTGGTCCAGAGTGCCAAACCCAATCCCAAGATGAACCCATGTGGCCTGGAAAACACTGGGATGATGTGGTCAGGGCTCAAGGGCAATCATCCTTGAATTCAAAGCCCAGCTTCAGTAACTTCTGTTATTAAAGTGCACTGTAGCTATACATTCATTCAAGATTTACAGTTCTGCAGATTTGCGGACATGTACGTGTAAACAACAAGTCGCCTTTCACGCTGCGTTCCTGGCTATTCACGGACATGCACATTTTAAAACAAGTTCTTTCTTTCGCTTTTGCTTTGCTGGCATTTATATCAGAACTGAAAGAAGTAGAGTCACTGTGTTACTAGTGGGATATGGGCCTGGGTCTCCTTCTCTGCACCGACCACTAGGCTACTCCAGGGACTGGCCGCAACATCTGAAGGTGTCACACAGGCTGGTATGTACTGTTTCTTTCATATCTTTGAGGGGTGGAGGTGGGTCAGTGACCACTAGGGGAGTAAGGGGGGGGGGTCATTCCTTAATCCCTTCAGTGGTCATCTGGTCATTTAGGGCACCTTTTTGTGACTTAGTCATGATTAAACCAGGTCTAGACCGAAATGTCTAACTTTTAGCCCTGGACTGTTTTGCTTTGTTCCATTAGAGCAGAAAAATGTCCAAGTTCTGGGAACGCCCAAATCCCGTCCCCAACACGCCCTCTTGTGATTTGGAAATGCTGCAGATGAACTGCATAGAAAAAAGTTTTAAAAATGGGTTTTGAAAATAGTGATTTGGATGTTTTGCAAAAAAAAAAAAATGCCCAATTGCCATTTTGTCCCCCTTTTTGAACGTTTTTCTGTTTCGAAAATTAGCCCCATGGAGGTGTATTTTCAAAGCACTTAGACTTACAAAGTTCCTTAGAGGCTTATTTTTAAAGCACTTAGACTTACAAAGTTCCATAGATTACTATATAACTTTGTAAGTCTAAGTGCTTTGAAAATACGCCTTCACGTAACCTATGCAACTTTGTAAGTCTAAGTGCTTTGAAAATGAGCCCTTTAATGTTACTGTAAATAAATCACTTGCATTCAGTATACAGTACTTGGTTCAGTATGTAGTTTTTTTTTTTTTTTTTAATTGCCTGACAAAAATGCAAGCTGGAACCTAACCCTGTATTACTCATAGGAGCAACATTTCACTTTTCGCGTTTTCATGAAACCAGAGTTTGGCAGGAACCTAACTCTGTATTTCCCATAGAAATAATGTACCACCTTTTGAAGTTTCACGGTTTGTGCAATTTGTTTGGAACTATATCTGCACAAATAGCGAGAACGCACTGTACATTTCTTTAATTATGTACTTATGTACTAAGTGGTGGCTGTGTTAATCCACTCGAAGGCGCAAAAATAAAGGTCAATATACAAAAACATAGCTAGGGTAACGCCTTTTCAATGGACAAACTTATATGCCTTTCAACAGATGATTGAGCATGTCAGTCTGTCCAGCGGTCTATTTGCCCACACCACTGTTATAGTTTGCTGCAGGACTGCTGAAAGATTAGAATTATTAAAGCAGGAGGATTAGCTAGAATCAATCAATATCTCTGTACTTATATCTCAGGTCTACTGTGTCCACTCTTGATCTTATTCCTAAGAATCCTGTCTTTTTGGCCTTAGTGTGAATGATTTACTGATATTTCTATGCTGTTTTGGAATTTTAAAAAATTGGTCCCTTTTGTTACACCAGCATCGAATATTTGGGTTTAATGCCGGCTGCTACCAGCTGAATATCGGGGCCACTGTTCTTAAAACTGCAACAAATAGTCATTACAACAAGCTATACGAAAGCCTTTGTATCGCTCTATGGTGCATCCGCACCTTTACTGCGTTCAGTTCTGGTCGCCGTTTCTCAGAAAAGATATAGTGGCATTAGAAAAGGTTCAAAGAAGAGCAACTAAAATGATAAAAGGGAGGGAATTCCTCTTGTATGAGGAAAGGCTAAAGAGGTTAGGGCTCTTCAGCTTGGAAAAGAGACAGCTGAGGGAATATATGATTGAGGTCTACAAAACCCTGAGTGGCGTAGAACGAGTAGAAGTAAATTCATTTTTTTTTTTACTCGTTCCAAAAAGTACAAAAACTAGGGGACACTCGAGGAAGTTACATGGAAATTCTTTTAAAACAGATAGGAGGAAATATTTTTTTCACTCAACGAATCGTTGAACTCTGGAACTCTTTGCCGGAGGATGTGGTAACAACAGTTAGTGTATCTGGGTTTAAAAAAAGGTTTGGACCAATTCCTGGAGGAAAGGTCCATAGCCTGCTATTGAGACAGACATGGGAAGCAACTGCTTGCCCTGGGATTTGTAGCATGGAATGTTGTTACTCTTTCAGATTCTGCATGGAATCTTGTTACTCTTTAGGATTCCAGAACCTTGCTATTATTTGGGGTTCTACATGGAATGTTGCCACAATTTGGATTTCTGCCAGGTATTTGTGCCCTGGCTTGGCCACTGTTTGGAAACCAGGATACTGGGCTAGATGGACCATTGGTCTGACCCAGTATGGCTACTCTTATGTTCTTATGTTAATGCTGTATCAGATATCCATCGGTAAGGGATCCCTGCTAAAGGTAGCTCCACTAAGTCTCTGGTGAGGCCCCATTTGGAGTACTGCGTGCAGTTCTGGAGACCACACCTACGAAAAGATATAAACAGGATGGAGTCAGTCCAGAGGGCGGCTACGAAATTAGTAAACGGTCTTGAATGCAAAAATTATAGGGGCAGGGCTTATGAACCTCAACATGTATACGCTGGAAGAGAGGAGGGAGAGAGGAGACATGATAGAAACGTTTAAATATCTTAAGGGCATTTATGTGCAGGAAGAGAGCCTTTTTCAAATGAAGGAGAGCTCTGGAATGAGGGGGCATACGACACAGTTAAGAGGGAATAGGCTTAGGAGTAACCTAAGGAAGTATTATTTCACAGAAAGGGTGGTGGAGGCATGGAATGGCCTCCCGGTGGAGGTGGTGGAGTAGAGGACTGTTCCAGAATTTAAAAAGGCATGGGATAAGCATGTGGGATCGCTTACGAACAGGTAGAATTGGGGGTTACAGAGGATGGGCAGACTGGATGGGTCATTTGGCCTTTATCTGCCATGTTTCAACATAGATGTGCCCAGCTGAGCGTGCACCCAGGCTTGCAAAATGAAATTAACTTTCTAAGTTCCTCAGTCGTCTGAGGAATAATATATCACAGACTTGAGTGAAAAGGTGGCTGTAGAGCCCAAGCTCCCACCTCTCTTAAGTAATGAGAGGGAGAAGGAAGGACCCTGCTGGCACAGAGACTGAAAAGAACACAGACCAGCACACGCACTGAAGAGTTATTTCGGATTCTGTCTCTCATTCCCTTGGAAAGTTCCTTGGTACTCACCCCCTGGCTCCCCTGGAATGAGATCACTGGCCGAGACAGCTGGCATCCAGAATCCTGTAATGGGAACAAATCAGGTGTGGTAAGGGTTATGGAAACATGAACAATTAGCCTCAGGCACATATGTTATACACCAGTTTTATACACCCGCAGGCTCAATCCCGATGGCCAAAATCCAGGTTCTGTTTTCTGCTCACAAGCAGTGCAGCAGTGGCGTAGCCAAGGGCGGGCCCGGGTGGGCCTGAGCCCACCCACTTTGGGCTCAGGCCCACCCAGTAGCAGCACACCTATAATGTGGCTGGCAGGGATCCCCAAGCCCCACCAGTCAAACTCCCAACAATTGTCTCTCCTGCATTCCTTTTAAATAGCAGATCTTCACCTGCAGCAGCCCCACAGCCTTCCCTCTGATGTATTTCTGCCTATGCAGAAACAGGAAGTTGCATCAGAGGGAAGTATGTGGGGTCAACATGAGCAGTGTGTATTAGCTGCTACTCGCCACCGGTGAAAATCTGCTAATTAAAAGGTATGCAGAGGAGGAGGGATGTTTGAGAGATCATATGGCATGCAGGCAAGAGAGGAAGAGACCAAATCACTTGGGGGACAAGGCAGAGTTCTTCTGCTCACCCATCTTGGGACCAGGCCCACCCAAAAATTGGGTGTCTGGCTATGCCCCTGCAGTGCAGTACCTAATTACATCAGTCATATGCATGCATTCACATTTAGTGGTACTGCAGACATCCCAGGTATGATCCTCTCAAATATTTCTTACAGCAGGGGTGCTCAATGTTCGTCCTCAAGGTCCACAACCGTCAGGTTTTCAGGATTTCCACAATGAATATCCATGAGATCTATGGAGTGGAGGAGTAGCCCGCTGCGGGCTTTGATCCTGGAGACCTGGGTTCAATTCCCACTGAAGTTCCTTGTGACCTTGGACAAATCACTTAACCCGCCATTGCCCCAGGCACAAAAACTTAGATTTTGAGCCCTCTAGGGGCAGAGAAAGTACCTGCATATAATGCATACAGCGCTGCGTATGCCTAGTAGCACTACAGAAATGAATAGTAGTGCATGCAAATAGATCTCATGCATATTCATTGCAGAAATCCTGAAAACCCAATTGGGTTGCAGACCTCGAGGCAGGGGTGTAGCCAGATATCCAATTTTGGGTGGGCCTAGGCCTAAGATGGGTGGGCAGAAGAACTCCACCCTGTCCCACAAGTGATTTGGTCTCTCCCTCTGTCGCCTGCATGCCATATGGTCTCTCAAACATCTCCCCCTCCCAGTCATACCTTTTAAGTAGCAGATTTTCACCGGCAGCGAGCAACAACTAATACATACAGCTCATGTTGGTCCCACAGCCTTCCTTCTGATGCAACTTCCTGCTTCCGCATAGGCGGGAATACATCAGGGGGAAGGCTGTGGGGTTGGTGCGAACAGTACCATATCAGTCGCTGCTTGCTGCAGGTGAAGATCTGCTATTTACAAGGTATGCAGGAGGGGCAGTTGTTAGGAGTTCTTGGCTGGTGGGGCTTGGGGATCATAGGTGTGCTGCTACTGGGTGGGCCTGAGCCCAAAGTGGGTGGGCCTGGGCCCACCCTTGGCTATGCCACTGCCTCGAGGACCGACAATGAGCACCCTTGTCCTACAGTGATCTCAGATCTGTTGCCCTGCTGTGGCAGTGGTGAAAAGTGGAAGAATTCTGTGCAAAAAAAATTAAAAATGCTGCACAAATATTTTGCAAATTCTGTACACAACTAAGTTCTGCATTTTTTTATTTTAATTTTCTTTATTGTATTTATTTGTGGTTCATTTCTACCCCACATTTTCCCACAAATACAGGCACAATGTGGCTTACATGAATTACAAAAGAAGAGAAGTACAGCACATGAATTTTACAGAAGAATAAGGAAAAAACGCTAGCAACAAGTAGGATGAATAAACAGCAGAATTACTAATGGAGTATGTTTTTTTCAAAAAGAAACGTTTTCAGCAACTTCTTGAAAAGATGGTGATCAGTTTGCGATTTTAGGTACAAAAGGTAGAGCATTCCAAGTCTTCAGACTGGAGTAGTGGAAGGTAGAGGCAAAAAGAAGCTTGTATTTGACACCCCTACAAGATGGATACCCCATCATAAAGGCCTGGTTTCTCCCTGCCTCAGGCTTGACACCTCACAGCTCTCTCCCTGCTCAGGCTCAACCCCCCTCCCCCTTTCTGGCAGCCTCATTCCCCAACGTAGCTTGAACCTCTCCCCAGACACAATCTTCCTTCCCCAGCAAGACCCTCATTTCTCTCTTCATCCCACTTTCTGGACCTTCACAGAACATTCTCACCATAGCTGAAACTCCCCCCCCCCCCCACAATGCACACACCCCAATAGACCTCTCTCAACCCCCCCCCCCCCCAACACATACATTGATAGATCTCTCACTCACACACACACACCCCCACCACTCCCTTTCACTCAGCCTCCCCCTCCAGCGCACACCTCCCATAGCTCTCTCTCTGAAATGCTCCCCCCTACTGGAAACAGCCCCCCCCCCATAGCTCTGTCTTTCTGACTGTAACCTGGCACATTCACACCCCCAGCTTTCCTCCTCCCAGTGTTATCAGGTAGTTGTGGAAAAACAAGTGCGTTTTGCCTTTAAAAAAAAAAAAAAAAAGACACCAAAACGAGCGATGTCAGTTCAAAAACAGGCTCAAGAATAAGCCCAATGTTTTTTTTACATGATGTGAAGTTCAATCATACACTAAAACATTCTTTAAAACATTAAACGTTGATATGTATAAACTGGCCAATCATAACCTATCCCAAGTGCACTCCGATTATAAATATACAAACTTTTTAATATAACAGCGCAAAAGCATCCAATTACATTTTTAAATCACACACACGTATTTTGCAGGGTTCCCATGTACCCATAATCCAACCCTTATTACACAAACTCAATGAAGATGGCTCACAGTCATTCGGCACAACCTATTCAGTCGTTAATTATACCAAGCAGGTGTCATAATTGTCCAAAAGTTCAATCAAAAGCGGGACCCTGACTCGCTACCTAATGATGCCCAAACCTGCAAAGACACCAGTGCTCAGTTTTTTTTGTTGTTGACTCAGATATTATTAGTCACTTGTATCATCCAACTCCTATGAGTCAATGGGTCACTTTGGCGGGTACTGGAATGCCACAAAACCAACAATCCGTGCTAAAGAGCAAGGATTTATTCATTGCCGTTCCTCTTTAGCATGGATTTTTGGTTTTGTGGCGTTCCAGTACCCGCCAAAGTGACCCGTGACTCATAGGAGTTGGATGATACAAGTGACGAATAATCTCTGAATCAACGAAAAAACTGAGCACCAGTGTCTTTGCAGGTTTGGACATCATTAGGTAGCGGGTCAGGGTCCCGCTTTTGATTGAACTTTTGGACAATTATGAGACCCGCTCGGTATAATTAACGACTGAATAGGTTGTGCCGAATGACTGTGAGCCATCTTCATTGAGTTTGTGTAATAAGGGTTGGATTATGGGTACATGGGAACCCTGCAAAATACGTGTGTGTGATTTAAAAATGTAATTGGATGTTTTTGCGCTGTTATATTAAAAAGTTTGTATATTTATAATCGGAGTGCACTTGGGATATAGTTATATAGTACTGTACTCTGATTTAAAACAACATTCCCCTGTATTTGTATATTGTCATCAATCATAATCTATGTCAGTCAATCAAAACATCCAAGACATTGTTATCATCAGTATCATCTGCATTGTTACAATACATCTCAATGGAGCCAACTGAGACATTGGCTATAATGAAGGACTTACAAGCATGCCTCCACGTCTGCTCCCTGTCCGCGGTCTGGCATCTTTCCCTCCACTTCACTACCCTGCCCCTGCCTGTTGTCCGACCTTCTCCCTTATTCTCAAACCGCCTCCCTAAATCCAGCCACTAGGTGTCACTGTTTCACAATGGCTGGTACTCCTCCTTCCTCCCCTCTGCAGCATGTCTACCCTCTGCCAACCTGGGCAAGAGAAGACTTACCTGGGAATCAAAACTCAGATCATCCAAAAGGTACTGCCACTCAGCTACTGGATTAGCCAAAGTGCTTTTTAACATTTTTGGGGTCTTATTCAACAAAGAGCTTTTTTTCCCCAGACACACAACATAGAGAAAAGCCCCCTTTTCCATAAGATCCTTAGTCAACAAATATTTAAGGGTTACAGCAAATGAGACTACACATTCATATGTGACTACACATTCAAAAAGAAGGCAATAGCTTCAACTATCATGTTCTTTCAATGAAACTTACCAGTCCAACGGTGACATAAAAATAGACTGCTCACAATCCATTAAAAAAAAATAACCAGTGACAGACATAAGAAAAAATGATGATGTGAATACTGATTGCCATAATAAAACATACTGGAACAATCACTAGCTGGACGTTATAAGTTTTCATTGAAAGAAAAGGGTGAAAAGGTTAAAAGCAAGCCAAAACCAACATAGAGTATCCACAATTATCTTATTTATTTGATACATTTGTATCCCACATTTTCCCACCTCTTTGTAGGCTCAATGTGGCTTACATAGTGCCGGAGAGCTGTTTGCAGACTCCGGAATAAACAAATACACGGTGATGATGTGGTAGGATAAGGTTCATGTGGTAAGACCACATAAAGGAATCGTACGACGGGAGGATTATATGATGACCATTAAGAACTTGAGTGTTATTGTGTCGCAGAGATCAGGCATTTACGTTGGATCGGTAGGGTATGCCTTTTTAAACAGGTGGGTCTTAAGTGTCTTTCTAAAGTGTAAGTGGTCGTATGTGCTTTTCAAGTCTTTTGGTAATGCGTTCCACAGTTGTGTGCTGATGCAGGAAAAACTGGATGCGTAAGTTGATTTGTATTTGAGTCCTTTGCAGCTTGGGTAGTGCAGATTTAGGTACGTTCGTGTTGATTCGGATGTATTTCTGTTGGTACATAAGTATTGCCATACTGGGAAAGACCAAAGGTCCATCAAGCCCAGCATCCTGTTTCCAACAGTGGCCAATCCAGGTCACAAATACCTGGCAAGATCCCATAAAAATGTACAAAACATTTTATGCTGCTTATCCCAGAAATAGTGGATTTTCCCCAAGTCCATTTAATAATGGTCTATGGCCATTTTCTTTAGGAAGCTGTCCAAACCATTTTAAAACTCCGCTAAGCTAACTGCCTTTACCACATTCTCTGGCAATGAATTCCAGAGTTTAATTATGTTGGAATGTAATTGTATTTTTACATGCATTGCCTGTCACCTATTATTTCTCTGTGATTACTCTGTGACCTCTGATGTGAATTACTTAGAGAGGTCACACAGCTATGCAACTTCCTGTTGGGGGTTAGATGCAGCACATGCAGCACATGGAGCACATGGAGCTCATGATCTCTCCTAACCTGAGAGGATCTATGGTGGTGTGAGCATCCATTACCATCTAAGCACATGGAAGGAGCTGATAATACAAATGTATAGTAATATGTATATAAAAGCCTGTCTGATTATAATCTAACTACAAACTGTGAGTAAACAGATGTTTTGTTACTTCAACTTTAAAGTGACTCAGCAGTGAATTATTCAGGGGTGAATGAGAGAGAGATGAAGAAAGAAATTAACATTTCTAAAGCTGAAGCTGTGTGTACTAAAATCTGCTAATTATTTACTACAAATAATCCAACAAAAGGGTTATGGGCCCAGGCCCAGGAATTGAAAAAGAAGAGAAATATTACCAGGCAGAAAAAAAAGGCCACATTTTTCTCTTAAGTTTTAAAGGAAAGATTCAGTCTGTCTCTCTCTCCCCCCACACAGCAGACAGAAGGCTAAGAAAATGGCTGAGGGAAGAAATTCACCATTGTTCTATTCTCTCAAGGTGCCTAAATTAACTGAGTTTAATTATCAGCAGTGGGAACTAAGATTCATATGTCTCCTTCGAGCAAAAGGATTAAATATATGCTTAGACCAAGACAGAACAGCTGAAAATATGGCTGAATGGGACAATGCAAACTATTATGTGAAGTGCATGCTTTTGGAAGCTCTCTCAGAGAAACAAGCCATATTAGTGGAGGGAAAAGATACACCAAAGGACATTTTATATAAACTGAGAACTATGTATGCAACTACATATGCAAAGCAGCAACCAATTTGGTTGGCAGAGTTGAATGAAACCAAATTAAGGGATAAAAGTAAATGTAATGATCACATTATGCATCTTATGTCTTCATTTCAAAAGTTAGAACTTTCTGGAATTCCCATGTGTGATGCATTGAAAAGAGCATTTCTTTTTACCTCACTATCAAAGAAGTTTGATGTTTTTAGGTCTGTAAATGAGGCCATTGAAGGGCAATCTTTTGAACAGGCAACATCAAAACTAAGGCAGGAATGCATAATAAATGATTCTGAGGAGATGTGTTCTCAAAGCAAGTCAGAGAGAAATGAAACAAATTTCTTGGCAAAGAACAGAGGAAGGCGGAGCTATGGGAAAACTCCACCCAAGGGCAAGCTGATTTGCTACTCATGTGGAAAGGAGGGACATGTATCTAAATGGTGTAAGGAAACACAAAACACTCCCTCTAGCTCACCTAAGCCAATGGAACTAAAGAATTTTCAAACCAGGAAATGTATGAAGGACAAAGATAAACACAAGGGCTTTCTAATGGCAGAAAAATCTTTGACTATGGTAAATAATAATTCAAATGAAAGTACTTGGATTTTGGATTCGGGGAGCACATGCCATTTAACCAATTGTAAAGATTTCTTTCAGGAAATGTGTCCAGAGGAAGGTATTCTTAAAACTGCAAACGCAGGGACTGCTAAGATCCAAGCAAAAGGTATTGGATTCTTAAAATGCAAAGTGTCTAATGAAGTTAAAGAAATTCCTGTAAGTGATGTCTTGTATATTCCCCAAGCAGTTTGCAATATGCTTAGTGTATCTACATTAGATAAGAAGGGATTTGTGATTCATTTTGAAAACAGTAAGTGCACAATCTCTAAAAATGATGAAGTGTATGCTGAAGCTTTTATGCATAATGATGTTTATAAACTGAGCATTTCAGGTGAAGCCTCACATATGGCGCAAGTAAGGAAGAATGATGGTAAATGTAGTCTGGAAATCTGGCATCGCCGCCTGGGACATCGTGATTCTAAGGTGATCCAGGATCTTTACAGTAAGCAACTAGCCACCGGCATTCAGATAAGTGCAGATGCTGGCAAAATTGAGAAATGCATAGACTGTGTTACTCAAAAAGGTGTGAGACCCTCATTTCCTGCATACACAGGAAATAGGAGTAATAAAGTACTGGACTTAATACACAGTGACTTATGTGGACCGTTTAATATCCCATCATTGGGAAATAACAGATTTGTGCTGATATTCTTGGATGATTTCTCTAGATATTGTGTGGCCTATTTGCTGAAAGAAAAAAGTCAAGTCACAGACATGCTGAAGAAATACGTAGCCATGGTGAGCAATAAATTTGAAAGAAAACCAAAGGTTCTTCAGACCGACAATGGTGGTGAGTTCACTTCACAAAGCATGCGCACATTTCTAGAACAAGAAGGCATTCAGCATATCACAACAGTAGCTTATACACCAGAGCAAAATTCTGTTGCAGAGAGAAAATTTAGGTCACTTGTGGAAATGACCAGATGTATGCTGTCAGATAGCAATCTCCCTAAAAGACTATGGGGGGAAGCCATTCTCACAGCAGTGTACCTACAAAACAGAATGCCAACTAAAGGCGCTGAGCGCACACCACATGAGACATGGCATGGTAGGAAGCCAAACCTGTCACACATAAGAACATTTGGAAGTACAGCATATGCTCATGAACCAAAGCAAAGAAGGCATAAGCTGGATTCCACAACAGAAAGGGGCATTTTAGTTGGCTATGCTCCAGGACACAAAGGATATAGAATTTTGAATCTGAAAACTGGCATTGTTGGCATAAGACATGTTACATATTTTGATGAAAACAAAAGGGTTGATAAAGGCTGGATTATCCCAGATGAGCCTTATCATCCAGAATATGAAACTAGAACCATAATAGACATGCCAGTGTATATAAATGCCATACCAAGGCAGATGTCTGAAAGCAACTCACCTGTATCTAACGAGGAACAGGCAGAGGAAGCAGACACAGAAAGGATCATTGAAGAAGACAGTACAGTTGGAGAAGGGGAATCAATTGGAGAAGAACTCTCAGATTTAGAGGATGCGGAAAGGTCAGACCAACCTGTTGTCAGACGCTCATCCAGGGAAAACAAAGGTGTTCCACCCCCAAGACTGTCTTACCTAACAAAGTCAGCAGAAGCTCAAGAGCCCTTAACATGGGATGAGATTGAGAAAATGCCAGCAGAAGAAGCTGCTGAATGGCATAAAGCTGCACAAGAAGAAATTGATGCATTGGATAAAAATAATACTTGGATTCTTACAAAATTACCTCCTGGCAAGAAAGCTATAGGATGTGTAGGGTGAGATAAATAATACCTAGGGCAACAAGTACCCACAGATTACTTATACCAAGATTCCCTGATGCATAAGTCTGCCTAACAGACTCACTAGCTCTGTCTAGGGTGAGATACAGGAATCTTGCTTCTGGCACCTCTCCAGGTGTTTTGGTGTGTAGAGTGAAAAAGAAAGACACAGCTGATAGATATATATATTAGCTTTATTATGGATAAGAAAATAGAAATACTCTGCGCTAGCTTATGCAATAAAAATATCCCTTACTGATATGAGCACTACCGAAAATATATTGTCTAAACTACACTCTGATTATCCTGAGACTAAGTACAGTAATGATTAGAACAGTACAAATGATAACCTAATAATCCTTATGAAACTTATCACATCTTATGCAAAATACACATTAGCTGCTTTCCCTGACCAAGAGCTGACATAAACCAGTCGTACTTAGATAAAACCACTGCCTAACCCCAGACCAGGAAATATATCACTGTGATCTTACCACGCTGTCGTGATGACGGCTTCAGATAAGACCGGAGCAGAATCTCCCCAGACGCTATTTTAGCTGTCGGTGTCTTAGGTAGTGCAGGTCTTTATTAGCCCATGTAGGTTCCCGTCACTCCTTTGGTTATCAGAGCCAATATCTCTGCCACAGGTATTTGCACCAGGATGCAGGTCACGATGTTGGTATCATACAAAGTCTCTGGCTCCCCCCGAGCCTTGCTGGATCTCTCAGGTCCTCTTACCAGTTGCCCCTCTTCCAAGGGTCTCCGACTCACTTCTGTTCCCGCTTTCCCCGTCCCTCTCGGTCAGGTGACGGTAGAAACCAATCATGATCATGTCCAGTTCAGTACATGGGCAAGAAGAGTTCTTTGTTTTGTGACCTTGGAGAATGGTAACTTCTGGAGCCATGTCTGCCTCCCTACTCTGTTCTCAGGGTGATAGAAGGGGGTGTTTAGAACACAGACTGTCCTTGGCTTTAGCAAGCCTGTCAGTGATTTTCCACAAGTTGAAGCTGGATCTTGCTGACACAGAGATGTTGCAGCAGCCATCTTATTATACCAAGATGTCATAGGCTTGTATAGGCCCAGACCAGCATAGGCTAGATCACAGGGAAATACCCCTACAGATGCAAATGGGTATTCAAGTTAAAAAGGAATGCACAAGGAAAAGTGGAAAGGTATAAAGCCAGATTAGTCGCAAAGGGATATCTTCAAAAATATGGAGAAGATTTTGATGAAGTGTTTGCACCTGTAGTGAAACACACGACAATCAGAACACTTCTGAGCATTGCAGTCTCAAAAGGCATGCAAGTCAAACACATTGATGTGAAAACAGCATTTCTTCACGGAGATATAACTGAAGACTTGTACATGGAACAACCAACAGGTTTCATAAATACAAAACAAAGACAGCTAGTGTGTAAATTAAACAAAGGTCTTTATGGATTAAAGCAAAGTGCAAAATGTTGGAATGAAAAATTGCATGAAATATTGACAAATTTAGGATTTAAGCAAGGTGAAGCAGATAAATGCTTGTACACTAGGTGCACAAATGGACAATATGCATACATTTTAGCTTTTGTTGATGATCTGCTCATTGCAAGCAAAAGTGAGCAAGAGTACAAGGACATTGTAAAGTGTTTAAACCACAATGTTGAGATAAAAGAACTTGGTAATGTGTCATACTATCTTGGTATAGAAATTGAGAAACAAAATGATGGTTCTTATCTTCTAAGCCAGAAGCAGAAAATAAATGAGCTTATTGAAAGTTTAGGTATGCAAGATGCCCAAGTTGTAAGCACTCCCATGATCACTGATTTTCTGAAGGATGAAACAGTAAGAGAACCTTTACCAGATAACATCCAATATAGATCAGCCATAGGTAAGCTTTTATATCTAGCTACCACATACAGGGCTGATATAGCAAATGCAGTAGGAATTTTGAGCAGAAGGGTCAGCTCACCTACCAAATCAGATTGGACTGCAGTTAAAAGGATGGTAAGGTATTTAAAGGGTACCATTGATTGTAAATTAAAGATTTCAGCCAATAGTAATCCAAAACTAATATGTTACTGTGATTCAGATTGGGCAGGGGATCATTCTGATTATAAATCCACAAGTGGATATGTGTTTATGTATGGAAATGTACACATTTCATGGGCCAGTCATAAACAAAGTATTGTGAGTCTGTCTTCTACAGAAGCTGAATACGTGGCCGTATCGGAAGCGTGCAGAGAACTGATGTGGATTGAAAAACTTTTGCTGGATTTTGGAATAGCTGAAAAGAGACCAATCCAGATAATGGAAGATAATCAGAGCTGCATCCGACTGTCACAGAATGACAAGGTTCAGTCACGCACCAAGCACATCGCAACGAAATACCACAACGTGCGAGAGTTGGCGAAAGAAGGGGTCATCAGTCTACACTATTGTCACACCAGTGAGATGACAGCTGACATCATGACCAAACCGTTACCCAGAGAACATTTTGTGAATCTGCGTATAAAGCTTGGACTTTGTATGAATAAATAATTGCATGACAGTTATGCATGAGAAGGGGTTTGTTGGAATGTAATTGTATTTTTACATGCATTGCCTGTCACCTATTATTTCTCTGTGATTACTCTGTGACCTCTGATGTGAATTACTTAGAGAGGTCACACAGCTATGCAACTTCCTGTTGGGGGTTAGATGCAGCACATGCAGCACATGGAGCACATGGAGCTCATGATCTCTCCTAACCTGAGAGGATCTATGGTGGTGTGAGCATCCATTACCATCTAAGCACATGGAAGGAGCTGATAATACAAATGTATAGTAATATGTATATAAAAGCCTGTCTGATTATAATCTAACTACAAACTGTGAGTAAACAGATGTTTTGTTACTTCAACTTTAAAGTGACTCAGCAGTGAATTATTCAGGGGTGAATGAGAGAGAGATGAAGAAAGAAATTAACATTTCTAAAGCTGAAGCTGTGTGTACTAAAATCTGCTAATTATTTACTACAAATAATCCAACAAATTACACGTTGAGTGCAGAAATATTTTCTCTGATTCATTTTAAATTTACTACATTGTAGCTTCATCGCATGCCCTCTAGTCCTAGTATTTTTGGAAAGCGTAAACAGGCGCTTCATATCTACTCGTTCAACTCCACTCATTATTTTATAGACCTCTATTATATCTCCTCTCAGCCGCCTTTTCTCCAAGCTGAACAGCCCTAGCCGCTTTAGCCTTCTTCATAGGGAAGTTGTCCCATCCCCTTTATCATTTTCGTCGCCCTTCTCTGTACCTTTTCTAATTCCACTATATCTTTTTTGAGATGCGGCGACCAGAATTGAACACAATATTCGAGGTGGGGTCGCACCATAGAGCGATACAAAGGCATTATAACATCCTCGTTTTTGTTTTCCATTCCTTTCCTAATAATACCTAACATTCTATTTGCTTTCTTAGCCACAGCAGCACACCGAGCAGAAGGTTTCAATGTATCATCAACGACGACACCTAGATCCCTTTCTTGCTACTGTGGCCACCAATCCTCCCATCAATGTAGGGTTGCTTAACACCCACTCTCTTCTCCATAAAGGGCTTTTGATTGCAGATCTTATTTCCAACTATGGTCAGTAACTACTTTGTCTCACAGAAACCTGGCGTAGACCAGGTGAAGCCGCACTCCTAGTTAAAGTATCACCTCCTGCCTCCAATTTCTCATTCTATAATCAACCATCCACCAACTGGGGAAGTAGGTGCAATTCCTTTTGTGCCTCCTTAGCTCTTGCCACCCTCTCCCATTCTGATGCTTGGGTTCTTCACCTTATTTCCGGAGCTTCCATTTTGTTTATTGCCCAGATTTATCACTCTCCTCTTCCCCAAACCCTTCTGCTTTTCTTGATGAACTTACTATGTTTCTTACTGTTCTTTCTGTCCTGTACTCCCCACTCCTGTTTGACAGTCCGTCTAGAATGTAAAACTAGCTTACTGAAATACAAATCACTGACCTGAGGTAACTTTTTGATTGTTTTGTGGTTTGGAAGTTCTGGGCCTTGCAGTAAATTATATGTTAGTATATAGAAGATTGGATCATACATTTAATGTGAACCAATGACCATGGGGCTCATTTTCAAAGCACTTAGCCTTACAAAGTTCCTATGGAACTTTGTAAGGCTAAGAGGCATATTTTCAAAGCACTTTGGGAGGCTAAGTTCCATAGGTTTCTATGGAACTTTGGGAGGCTAAGTGCTTTGAAAATATGCCTCAAAGTGCTTTAAAAATACGCCTCCATGTAACCCAGTGCTTCACCGTAGATAATTTTGTGAACCATAGTGCAGATTTTGAAGGCAATGCGTTCTTTGATTGGGAGCCAGTGTAGTTTTTCACGGAGGGGTTTTGCGCTTTCAAATCGTGTTTTTCCGAAGATGAGTCTTGCTGCCGTGTTTTGAGCAGTCTGAAGTTTTTTAAAGATTTGTTCTTTGCATCCCGCAAAAATTCCATTGCAGTAGTCTACATGGCTTAGTACCATTGATTGTATCAGGTTGCAAAATGTTTCCCTCGGGAAGAATTGTTTCACGCGTTTGAGTTTCCACATTGAGTACAACATTTTCTTTGTTGTGGATTTTACTTGGCTCTCAAGTGTTATGTTGCGGTCCAACGTAACGCCGAGAATTTTCAGGCTGTCTGAGACAGGGAGGGTGTGGTCTGGGGTGTTGATAGTTGTGGGATTGTCTGTGGTGTGTTGGGATGAAAGGATAAGACAGTGAGCTTTTTCTTTATTGAGTTTTAGTTGAAATGCATTTGCCCAAGAGTCCGTGGTATTCAAGCCGGTCTTGATTTCGTTAGCGATTTCTTTCAATGTAGATCTGTAAAGGATGTATATAGTGACATCGTCTGCATAGATGAAAGGGTTAAGGCCTTGGTTGGATAAGGTCTTGGCTAGTGGGGTCATCATTAGGTTGAAGAGGATCGGCGATAGCGGTGATCCTTGTGGTACTCCGCAATCTGCTTTCCAAGGTGATGATATGTTTGATTTTGACTTTACCTGATACGTTCTTGTGGTTAGGAAACCCTTGATCCAGTTAAGTATGTTGCCAGCAATCCCAAATTTGTCAAGTAATCTTAATATATTATGGTTTACCATATCAAATGCACTAGACATGTCGAATTGGAGGAGGAGGATGTTGTTACCTATTGTTATTTCCTGCTTGAATTTGGCTAGGAGAATGAGTAGTACTGTTTCTATGCTGTGGAGGGAGCGAAAACCAGACTGTGATTCGTGTAATATTGAGAATCTGTTTATATAGTCTGTTAGTTGTTTGGCTACCATGCTTTCCATCAGTTTGACTGACAACGGGATGGATGCTACTGGTCGGTAGTCGGTAATTTCATTTGCTTTTTTCGTGGTATCTTTTGGTATCGGGTTGAGTAGAATATTGCCCTTTTCCTTCGGGAAGAGACCTTACTGAAGCATGTAGTTTAGGTAGCGTGTGAGATCTACTATGAAGTGGTCAGAGGCTGATTTCAGTAAGTAGTTGGGGCAGGTATCTAGTTTACAGTGAGTGTTGGTGAACCTCCTGAGCGCCCGTGCTACAGTATCGACGGTAAGGAGGGCGAAGTTTAGCCAAGTGCGGTCAGCCGGGTGTTCTCCAATGATTGGGTCCAGCTTGTTTAGGAAGTTTTCGATGTCAGTGTTGCCTTGGGGTAGCATGTTGCATAGGTTTACAATTTTTTCAATGAAATACTTAGCAAGTTTGTCTGCAGATGGGGTGTCTTTGTTCCATGCAGTGACCAGGTTGGTATCTAGGAGTTTGTTCACGAGTTGATATAGTTTCTTTGTGTCTTTGTAATCTGTTCCTATTTTAGTTTTATAGTATGATCTTTTGGTCTGTCTTAATGTGTATTTGTATTTTCTTTGTGATTGTTTCCATGTGTTGAGTGTGTGTTCATCTTTTGTTTTTTTCCATGCTTGTTCAAGTTGCCTGGTTTGTGTTTTTAGCTTTTTCAGTTCATCGTTGAACCATGGTATCGAGCTGTGCTTGCGTGACGTTCTTGTTCGTAAGGGTGCTATTTCATCTAGTATGTATTTACATCTTTTATCCCATTCCAGGAGGTAGTCTGTGGATTCTGTTTGTGCTGTCCATTCATTGTTGTATAACAGTTGCCAGAATGTTTTTGTGTCTACGTGACCTCTTGATGTGTATGTTGTGTGTTCTTGGATTTGCTGTACTCCCTTCTTTCGCCAGTGTAGGGATAGTTTAGTTTGTAATGATCAGTCCAGGGTGTTTCTGTCCATTTAATATCTGTTATTGTTAAGTTCTGGTCTGTTGATAGTTTGTGTGAGATCAGTGGCGTACCAAGGGGGGGGGGGGGGACGGTCCGCCCCGGGTGCACGCCGTTGGGGGGGGGTGCCACGCGCTGGTCAGCTTCCTTCGTTTCCATGCTCCCTCTGCCCCGGAATAGGAAGTAACCAGTTCCGGGGCAGAGGGAGCATGGAAATGAAGGAAGCTGACCGGCGCGCGGCACCCCCTCAGTGGCGTGCACCCGTGGGGGGGGGGTTCTTTCAGTGGTGTGGGGGGGGGTGTCCTTTCGCCAGGGGGGGGGTGGTCGCACTGCACCCGGGGGGGGGGGCGCATCGGAGATCCGCCCCGGGTGTCAGCCCCCCTAGGAACGCCACTGTGTGAGATGAGATCAAGTGTGTGCCATTTGACGTGGGTTGCTTGCAGTTGTGGCCATTTGAGATTCCATAGGTGAAGGAATTCCTTACATTCTCGTGCGATAATTGAGTTTGGGTCTTCTAAGTGAAGGTTGATGTCTCCTAGTACTAGTACATTGGAGTTGGTCACACATGTGTTTGAAATGAAGTCCATGAAGTTGGTCTGGCCTTCGTTCCAATTACCTGGAGGTCTGTAAAACAAGACACAATTTAAGTAATCGTGTAGGGTTTTGTTGTGGATTCTGATTGAAGCGATTTCAAGTTGGGGTGTCAGACTCGGCGATGGTTTCGGTGGTAAAGTGAGATCGACAGATTAGTGCTATGCCTCCTCTTCTTTTTTCCTTTCTGGTCCAGTGTGTGATGTTGTATCCTGGAGGGCACAGGTCTAGGATTATGGGGTCTTTTTGATCATGGATCAAGGTTTCACTGATGAAGAGTAAGTCAAGGTCTTCTGCCATGATCCAGTCTGTTAGTGTTGCTGTTTTGTTTACTGTGGATCTGGCATTGATGTAACCCACCTAGATTGTTTGGTATGGGTCTTCTGCGTTTGGTGTTATGTGGACTTTCATTAGTTTTCGTTTCTTAGTTGGGGTGATTTTGTTTGAGTCCTTCTGTGTATTCTGAGTTGATTGTCTACATGTTGGTGTTCTACCTTTGTTTAGGTTGTTGTCTGTTTGATGGGGTGTGGTGTGTCTGATCAGTCTTTGATGATTGTGCAGTATGCGTATGATATTACTGTCTGCAAGAGGGGTGGTTAGGGTAAAGTGGATCAATGATAAGAAGATTATTAGGAGTAGCTTGGGGGTATTCATTTTGGTTTCTGTTCACTGTGGACTAGTAGTGGGGTTGTTCCTGATGACTGGATGTGTGGGAATAGTTTTGTTCTTTGGTGTGAGTCTGGTGTTTTGATCTTGTGTGTTATTTCAGCTGGCCTTCATGACATTCACAGCTGCACATATCCCCAGGTCCCCTTGCATCAGTTTTACAACAATAAATAGGTGATAGCAGTTTGTTAATGAGCAGGGGGGTGAGGGAGAAGGGACTTATAGGTTCAGTCATTTCCTTTTCTTTGTTTCTTAGCAGCTTTATGTTTCCCTCCCTCCTAGCCCAAAGAGTCTTCAGGGCTATTGTTATTGGCTTTGGCTGGAGGTGGAGGGGAGGGGGAGGACTTCAGAGCTCCTTCAGGTAGTTAGCAGGGGGCTGTCACATATGCAGCCCAAAGGACTTAGGTTGGAAGATTCCAACTTCAGTGCACCTTCATGGAATTAACAGGGTGGTATCATACATGCATCACAAAGAATTCAAGTTGGGAGTTTCCTTCTTGATCTGATCCTGCTTCAGGATTTCTGATCAGTTTTGCAGCACACACTTTAAGTTAGTTTCAGTTCAGTTTGGAGGTTTTGAATTGTGCCAACCAGTCCCAAGCATTGCTTTCCCCAAGTAAAATTTCACCCGCTTGTTACTCACAGGGACTCTGGCTGCTCCCACCGCAGCCGTTGTGAGTAGCGTGGAGCCGTGGTGTCTGGTCGCATGCTGCCTAGGTCCTCTTGTCACGCCTTGGGGTTGCTGTCAGGGATATTCTTCTCGTCTGCCCTCCCTGCTCTGCAGCCTCGTGTGCGGCGGTCCTCTCTCTCCACTTCTCCCTGCAGCCGCAGGCGGGCGGCCAACCGTTCAGCGCTCCCCTCGTTTCACAGCGTGTGTAGGGGCGCTGCCTCCAAGCTGGCAGTGCTGGGGTGTGGGTGGGCGCTGATGTCCGGTCGGGCAGCGCTGCACCCTTTGGCTGGAGGGAGCCGCACTCGACACCGACCTGTCTGGGAAGGATGCCACATGTCAAAGGTGTGTGTGGGCGCCAATGTCCGGTCGGGGCACTGCTGCGACCCTGAGGCTAGGAGGGAGCCACACTCAACGCCGATCTGTCCAGTGAGGATGCACATGGGATGCTCATGAGGTGCCCTGAGCTCAGGCTGATCTCCCTCCAGTTCCCAGGTGAGACCGTCCGTCCGGAGTGCGGGTGGGAGCTGAGGTCCAGTCAGGGAAGCGCCGCAGCCCCGTAGCAGGGAGGACGCCGCGGTCGGCTTTCAGCACCGTCCCGTTCAGGAATGAAGCCCGTGGGATACACGAGCGATTGTTGTGTTGCAAAGATGAGGCATTTATGTTGGATCGGTAGAGTATGCCTTTTTAAACAGGTTAGTTTTTAGTGTTTTTTGGAAGTTTAGGTGGTCGTTCGTAGTTTTCAAGGCTTTTGGTAATGCGTTCCACAGTTGTGTGCTTATGTAGGAAAAACTGAATGCATAAGTTGATTTGTATTTGAGTCCTTTGCAGCTTGGGTAGTGCAGATTTAGGTACGTTCGTGTTGATTCAGATGTGTTTCTAGTCGGTAGGTCGATCAAGTCTGTCATGTATCCTGGAGCTTCACCGTAGATAATTTTGTGAACCAGAGTGCAGATTTTGAAAGCAATGCGTTCTTTGATTGGAAGCCAGTGTAGTTTTTCGCGAAGGGGTTTTGCACTTTCAAAACGCGTTTTTCCGAAGATAAGCCTAGCTGCCGTGTTTTGAGCGGTCTGAAGTTTCTTAAAGTAACACTTCTCAGATCACCCCTTTAAAGAGTTAAGTTAAGCAAAAATGCTATCGCTGACCAAATACTCCCTAATATGTAAAAATCTGTAAAGGAACACACCCTTGTTCCTGCACAACTGACTCAAACCCTGACACTGTAAAGTCTTCTTCATGCACGTGCTGGCCGGCTGCAAGGAAAAATGGAATGGGGTTACAGTGCTCGGGCACTTTTGCACAATTGCAGAAGGCTCAGAAGCCCACTGAAAGTTTAAGTTGCTGAAGAAACCAAACTGACCACCGCTGCACAAGCCTCACTTACAAGAGTTATAAAACATTTCCAGTAAATTTCAATTACCCACTAGCATAAAATAAATAACGACAAACCTTCACAGTGGGCTGACACGAGCAGGCGAGGAAGCAGCCAACCACAGAGCAGCAGCGCGACCACCACCATTGCAATAGAGACATGTCAGCTAATAGTGACCGAGAGTTGGCTGGAATAACGATTTGACGGTTCATATAACTGTCAAAGCGCAAAACCCCTCCGTGAAAAACTACACTGGCTCCCAATCAAAGAACGTATTGCTTTCAAAATCTGCACCCTGGTTCATAAAATCATCTTTGGCGAAGCCCCGGGATACATGACAGACCTCATAGACCTACCAACAAGAAACACAACAGGATCAACACGAACATACCTAAATCTCCACTACCCAAGCTGCAAAGGGCTTAAATACAAATCAACTTACGCATCCAGTTTTTCCTATATAAGTACACAACTGTGGAACGCATTACCAAAAGCCTTGAAAACAACGTATGAGCACTTAAACTTCTGGAAATCACTAAAAACCAACCTGCTTAAAAAGGCATACCCTGCCGATCCAACTTAAATACCTGAACTCTGCAACACAACGAAACCAAAGTACGTAATGGACATAACACAATTCTTCCGCTCTACGATTCCCTAATGTGTCTGTTCCACATGAACCTTATCTTACCACAACATCACTTTATATTTGTTCATACCAGAGTCGGCGAATGCCTCTCCGGTACTATGTAAGCCACATTGAGCCTGCAAATAGGTGGGAAAATGTGGGATACAAATGTAACAAATAAATAAATATAACCAACTAGGCAAGTTCTCTGCACAGAAACCATGGTGCCCAATCTGGTGAAGAGACATCTGCTCCTCCCCCACCCACCACCCTTCAGCACACCCCTGGCCTTAAGTAACATGAGCTTGCTCTTTTTCACTCCCTGGCACTGATTGGCACACTAGGAGCCCAATGTACAGCCATTCTCCTGCTTTTTTCTGTGCCAATCAGAGCCAGGGGCAGGAGTAGAGGCACCCTGTGTGTGTGTGTATTGGGGTGGGGGGGGGGGGCAGTTAAAATTGCTGCAGCCTCCTGCTCCTGTAGAAAATTCAATGCATCAAGGGCACAATTCTGCACAGAAGTGGAATTCTGAACAAAGTGTGCCTTGTGCAATGAAACAGAATTCCCCCAGAAGTAATGCCAGGCAAACTGGTTCCTCCTCCTCCTCTTTCTCTGGGACATTTTGCTTCTATTTTCATGAAAGGCTATAAAGTGCCAGGTTCTCATTACTAAATGCAGGTTAAGAAGCTTAATTCACCCCTCATTACTGCCTGAACAGAGCTTACTAAGCGAAGCTTTCAAAACCAGGGCCACAGACGAATCCAGCCTGGAGAAAACAAACAATTTCGATAACATGTCCTTAAACAGAATATAAAACCACAGCCACAGAAACCTGGAGGGAAACAAGCAAACCGAGAAGCAAAGACAGCCCACGTAGCAAAACTTGAATAAAGAATTACTTTTGTTGCTAACCCCAAATAAACCCTCCATAGGAAGCAACTGGCATTTTTATGACAGAGAAATGTATGTTTTTGTGGTTGTGTGTTTACATGTCTACTTTGGGAAGCTACATTCTGGACATTATTCTCTTCCAGACGGTACTTTTGCTGATGTCTGGGATTACCAAGTACTGCAGCCCTAACCTTGGCATCGCCACATGTAGGGCTGCCAGCTCTGACAGGACCCAGCCTTACAAGATACACCATGTGGCGGGCTTTGAGGACTAGAACTGTGGAGAGAGCAATTTTGCTTCAGTGGTCTGTGAATGCGTCAGATTTATCAGCAATGTATGTTATACAAAATAAGACATGATTGCAAAAAAATAAATGCATAAAATGCAAAAATAATCAAAAAATAAATGCATAAAATGTAAAAATAATCAAAAACCCAATTATTTGCTACAGTAGCGTAGCCAGAGTTCAATTTTTTGATGGGCCTGGAGGTGGACTGGGTGGGCACAGGCCTCGCATTTCCTCCCCACCTGCTACCACCCCCCGCCGCCGCATTTCCTCTCCACCCGCTCCCCCCCCCCCCCCCGAGACAGCCCCCTGCACATGGTCAGTTCTGGTCATTTTTACTGACCTGAAGCGCCGTTCTCCCTCCAGCACCGGCGATTCCCATAGCCAGCCTTCTGCCAGCGCACGTCGTCGGAGCCTCTTCTCAGGCGCGTCCCGCCTCCTCTGCAACTTCCTGTTTTCCGCAAAGGTGGGACGCAGGAAGTTGCAGAGGAGGCGGGACGCGCCTGAGAAGAGGCCCCGATGACACGCGCTGGCAGAAGGCTGGCTATGGGAATCACCGGTGCTGGAAGGAGAACGGCACTTCAGGGCAGTAAAAGTCAGCAGATCACGCGTACGGGGAGAGCAGGCAGAAGAGGCTGGGCGGGCCTGGAGCAAAAGTGGCTGGGCCTGGGCCCGTCCAGGCCCACCCGTGGCTACGCCCCTGATTTGCTATGGGTGCCAAGGTTAACATTAGTAAATAAATCATTGTGACAGAGACCTCGGAGGTGGCCCCCATTGTCTTTCTGTTTTTTAATTTTTTTTTCTACTACTCTTCCTCGCTGCCCAGCTCAGGACAGAAAGGGGAAGTGGATTGGCGGGAGGGGACAGCAACATGCTTGAAGGCCAAGGCATTTCTCATTAGACAAAAGAGAATGCATTCGGAAATGCGCATGACCTTGAGGAAACCCCCAAAGAAGTTTGGAGGTAGGCTGGTGGGGGATGAACATCATTGTCACACACTGGTCAGCAGTGTCGTGGCCCCGCATGGGAAGCTATTTGGCACCTCTCCTTCAGCTCATTAGAATTCAAAATGGCCCCAGCTTACAAATTAATGAAGACCACTGAAATAAATCATATAGCAGGATAAAACTATTGAATAAATCATGTTCAATTTACTTTAGCACTGTTTAATCTCACATAACTAGAAGTCTCTACTTATTCCGCCCTTCTCTGTAAACCTTTACTGCCAGTCTCCAGGAATATATGAACCTAACAAGCAGCTGATAATAGATTAAACATATATTTGGGATGGGCAACACGATCCTTGAGGGCCACAACAAATCTACCTGAGATCTATTTGTATACAATGAAAGCAGTACATGCAAATCAATCTCATGCATATTCATTGTGGAAATCTTGACAATCCAATTGGGTTGTGGCCTCCAGGACCAAGGTTGCCCATCCCTGATTTAGAGAGTAGCTTGCTGCATGGCTGGTGAGATGAAATCCCACACTCACAGTTGCTTGAGGAGGACCTGCATTAACCCTTAAATGTGTGGCTCTGACCTGCAAAGACCATACCTAGCACAAGCCCTGAAAGAAAGATGCAATAACCGCCCTTCCCATTACTACTGCTTTTGAACTGAAGAATCATCGGGCCTTTAAATCCATTGGCGCATTACCAAGAGCTTTTAGATGAGTTTCAGGCCTAGATTTAGGTATAAGCAACAAAGAAAACTGCCCAGACCAAAGAGAAGCTGGCTCCCATTTATTTCTGAGACACATGATGAATGGGGTCTCTCTCTGCTCCTCCTCTGACCCTCCGATCTTTGAGGTCTCCGACACCCCTGTCCCCCATCACCACTTCTGCCTTGTCTTGCCGATGGGCACCAAAATCTGAAATCCGGCCCCGATGAGTTCAGATACTGGGAGCTGGCTGCCAGCTTTGGTTTAACACTTGCTTGTTGCTGAGATGCCATTTACTTAAGGTGTTTTCCTTTGAATAAAATGCATTTAGCATGCGGCTACATGCAGTGCCCATTGTTGCCACATTCTTACCCCTTCACCATACGCTGAACGAGATTTAGCAGGTATTCAATACCAGTCTGTTCCCTTTATCATAAAATGATGGATTAAAACAACACAAAGAGACCAACGCACTTGGCACATCGCCGCTGCTACCACCACATCTGCCTCATCACGGCTCGCTAGTTGAGATCCTGTCTCTTCCCCAAGACTGGTGCAAAAGTATTAGGCACCCTAGGCAAACCTTCAGCTTTGCTCCCCTCCCCCACAAACTGAAATCAAGAATCATGATTACCCCAATATCACCCTTCCCAGAACAATCCTATGCAACACAGCCACCAGATTTTGATTTCTACATATTTACATAATGAAGCCAATTTCAAGAAGCCATTTGAAAGCTGCCAACCCTCCTTGCAGAGTAAAACTACACGCTGATGGTTCTTTACATTTATGTGGCTGTCAAGACCTAATACGGAGTGGAGGAGTAGCCTAGTGGTTAGTGCAGTGGACTTTAATCCTGGGGAACTGGGTTCGATTCCCACTGCAGCTCCTTGTGACTCTGGGCAAGTCACTTAACCCTCCATTGCCCCTGGTACAAAATAAGTACCTGAATATATGTAAACCGCTTTGAATGTAGTTGCAAAAACCTCAGAAAGGCAGTATATCAAGTCCCATTTCCCTTTCCCCCTTTCCCTTATGACATCACAATATCAGAAGTGAGCCAAGTATCGGGCAATCAAGCCACTGGCCATTGTGACATCACTGATGAGGTTGGCTCTTATTGGTGGAATGAGTGGAGGAGTAGCCTAGTGGTTAGTGCAGTGGACTTTGATCCTGGGGAACTGGGTTCGATTCCCACTGCAGCTCCTTGCGACTCTGGGCAAGTCACTTAACCCTCTATTGCACCAGGTATAAATGAGTACCTGTATATATATTTATTTATTGCATTTGTACCCCACATTATCCCACCTTTTTGCAGGCTCAATGTGGCTTACAGAGTGTTGTTATGATGCAGTCATTACATGATCTTAGATACAGTCGATAATAAGCTAAGGTAGGTAGTTTAGATGCAGGTGCTAGGTAGGTGTTGTGAGAGGTGTTTTAGATGCATCTGAGTAGTTTGGGGAATAGTTAGTGAGGATGTCCTTAGTAGGCTTTGTTGAAGAGATGTGTCTTCAAAGATTTGCGAAAGCTGGTTAGGTTGTCCATTTTTTTCAGAGCCACGGGTAGTGCGTTCCAGATCTGTGGGCTTTTGTACTCAAAAGTAGTAGCGTATGACTGTTTGTATTTAATTCCTTTGCAGCTGGGGAATTTCAGATTGAGGAATTTGCGGGCCGATCTTTTGGCGTTTCTAGGTGGTAGGTCCACTAGGTTTAACATATAAAGAGGGGCGTCTGCGTGGATGATTTTGTGGACGGTTGTGCAGATCTTGAACTCAATTTGTTCCTTGAGTGGTAGCCAGTGTTGTTTCTCTCTTAGCGGTTTTGCTCTTTCGAATTTAGTTTTGCCAAAGATGAGTCTGGCTGCGGTGTTTTGGGCTGTTTGGAGGTTTTTAATGGTCTGTTCTTTACAGCCTGCATACAAAGTGTTACAGTAGTCCAGATGACTTATTACTAATGATTGTACTAGGGTACGGAAGATGTTTCTTGGGAAAAAAAGGTTTTATTCTCTTGAGTATACCATGTAAACCACTTTCAGTGTAGTTGCAGAAACCACAGGAAGGCAGTATACCATTCCCTTTCCTTTTTTTTTTTTTTTTAATATTTTTATTAAGGTTTTTACATATTTATAACAAATGCTGATAACCACAACTTAACCATGCTTCAATTGGATTGCCCCCCTCCCCCCCACCCTTCCTATAATATAGCTAATAACCGGTATAGGTACATGATATATCTTTACTCTATAGCTAAATCATGGAGCTGTCATTAACCTGGGCGCATCCAAGTCCACTCCATCCATCAACCTCCAGGCTGTATATTTGTCCCATTGTTTGTAGAATTGCGTAATCCTTCCTGTCTTTATTGCTGTCAGCTTGGTCATTTGATAGATGTAGTCCATTTTATGTACCACCCTTATCACTGGCGGCAAAAAAGGTTGTTTCCATGCTGAGGCTAGCACGATCTTTCCTGCTACTAGCCACATCGACGCCAAACGATGTGCTGCTGAGGTTATGCCTGCCGGTTGAAATTGCAATAGACATGTCTCCATCCTCAGGGGATAACGGCTCCCTAAGAATTTTTCTAATGTCTTAATTATTTCTAGCCAGTATGTCTGCGCTTTAGGGCATATCCACCAAATATGAGCCATATCTCCAGTCTCTTTGCATCCTCTCCAGCACCAGCTACTTTCCTTCTTATACATTCTTGCTACCTTATTGGGTGTCAGGTACCACTGGTACAACATCTTATAACCATTTTCAATTAAAGAGCTAGAAATAGATACTTTAAGCAAGTAACTCAATGCTTTTTCCCAACTGTTGCCGTCATACTTCTGTTGCATAACTTTTTCCCACCTCTGGGTGTAACGTTCTAGTGGGTTTAAATAGGATCCCAACGCTCTGTATAGACGGGAAATACACCCCCTCTGACTTCCCCCTCCCATAGCCTTTTCTAGCGCCGTATCCTACCATTCCCTTTCCTAATGTTTTGCCTGGAATGCAACTGCCATCCTGGTGCTTCCTTTGCTGTCCTCTGCCCCTGTTTATCTGGCTGCTTAACTGATGAAGCTACCCTCCCTGCCCTCATCCTTGTCCATCTACCGATACTACTGCATTAAGCTACTTTCCCCCAAATTGTCCCCGTTTCCTTCTCATTTGTCATGAACAATGCTACTGAAACATTCCAGCAGAAGCTGGGCTGGTCCCAAGAACAAGCTGCATTGAGAAATATGCTATTGCCTGTTGTGAAATATACATTACAAAGTTTATGCTCCCAGTATAGACACTGTACCCTGCAATCATGGAGTAATATACACCCAAGTGTAAAAATATACCGATCTGAGAAAAGACACCACGTTACAGACATTGGACCTGAATTTTGTCAGAAACACAGATGAACACATACAGTAGTAATATTTGTTATCATTTCTCATAAAAGACTGAGAAACAACCTATTCGGACTCACAACAAATAGAAAAAGAATCCAAAGTTTAGAAAGAAAAAAACCTTGTGTTTGGTAGTCCTGAGAATCCACTGAATAGAACATGGCTTGGACAACAATTAGAGTAACGCATATTGAAATTCTGGACCTCCAGTCCAACCCTCCTCCCCCCACAAACACCCACCCACCCAGATGTACTTTCTGGGGGGGGGGGGGGCGGAAAGAGATGCTCATAGCTGCTGTCCCATCCTCTGCCACCTGTACTAACCTCATTTATAGTCAGGGCTTTTTTTGAGGGGGTACTGAGTACCGGCACCTTTTCCATTGTCTGCTAAAATTGACCCATGGACCCCAAGTTTTAATGAAAGAGCTCAGGCTCTACACACCAATTCTGCTTTGTCATAGGTTCTGTGACTAGTTGCAGGGGGCCTGGCTATTGTGGGATCACCCCACCCCTGAAGGGTGGCCTAGCATTTGAGTACCACCACTTTTTTTGCTAGAAAAAAACGCACTGCTTATAGTAGTTTCTAATTAGTGTAGTCCCTCCCCTTCCCACTTGACGGGTTCTGGTACAAATAAAATGCATTTGGGGGGGGGGGGGTCCACTGCTACTTGTATGAAAGAACAAGGTTCAAATACAGTAGGTTACAGCTTTGGGAATATGCTGGTATGTGCCTAGGTCCTACAGTTCCAGCTTCTCCCAGCAGGGGTTGCTGCAACAGTGCTGGAAGTGGAACCTTGATGGAATTTATCAGGCAGGGGCACCCAGAACATTTTTGTGTCATTTCCACTTGGAATTTTTTTTTTTCATTTTTCCCAATGTTAATAGTTATGTTAACTAATGTTATTCTCTTTCTCTTCTCAGTCCTTGAATCCACACCTTCCATAATTAATTTATACCAAAACATACCAGGCCAGGTTTTCAGCCAGCACAATTACCTGATTAAGGGGCCCTTTTACTAAACTGCATTAAACACTAATGCACCCCTAATGCAGCTTAAAATGATGCACTGCCAGAAGAGCTCAGATATTTATTTATTGCATTTGCACCCCACATTTTCCCACCTATTTGCAGGCTCAATGTGGCTTACATAAATAATACCGTCAAAGGCGTTTGCCCAGTCGGTTGATAACAAATACAGGTTGTATAGAGATCGAATGAAGTATATGTGGAGGATCGGAAGAGATGAAGATTGCGTGATGTCCGGTACGATCATTAGTCATGTTATGTTCCTGGGTAAAGAGGTTTACGTGGGGTCGTTGGGATAGGCCTTTTTGAAGAGGTTGGTTTTTAGTGATTTCCTGAAGTTCAGGTGGTCATGGATTGTTTTCACTGCTTTTGGGAGGCCATTCCATAGTTGTGCGCTTATGTAGGAGAAGCCGGATGCGTAAGTAGTTTTGTATTTCCTGAGGTAAACCACCTGTGGTAAACCACCAAATTACTGCTCACTAATCCAGGTGCTAAAAAATAGCTTTTGGGGGGGGGGGCGGGCGTGTTGGGAGGCAGAGAGTGGGCATTCTTGAACTAAACAGCACATTCATATTAGCGCATGCACTGACTGGCTAGCATACGATTACCATATGAGCCCTCAGCACCTAAAAATTGGGTGGTGCTACAGGTTCATGCGGTAATTCTTTGTAATGGCCGCGCACTAAGTGCACATGGTCATCAATATATAAAAACAGAAAACTGGCTGTTTTACAGCTGCAATAAAAATGGCTATAGCGCACAGGAAAAATCCAGACAAGGGCGTGCTGAGGTCACTTTATGCCACAGCTTAGTAAAAGGACTCCTAAATTAAGTGCCAGCTTAATTTAACCTGAATATTCTGCACCACTCTCTGTGTAGGTAGCAGTACTGCACATAAGGATTGACCATGACTGCGCCAACACTACAGAAACAGAAACTAAGAGGGTAACACTGAGCCGTAGCGGTCAGCGTTAAAAACTCTGGCCATCACTGGATGAATTGTTCCTGTTTGTTCACCGCCAAAAATTGTGCGTGGAAATTTAGGCGCGATCCCGATTTATGTGCACAATTGAACTGAAGACAATTAGTGACAATAAGCAATTATTGGCACTAATTAGATTTAATTGGGTGTTACATAGTAACATAGTAGGTGATGGCAGAAAAAGACTTGTACGGTCCATCCAGTCTGCCCAACAAGATAAACTGATATGCACTACTTTATATGTACACCTGACCATTGATTTGTATCTACCATTTATCAGGGCACAGACCGTAGAAGTCTGCCCAGTACTAGCCCGCCTCCCAATCACTAGCCCCGTACCCCAAACAACGGCTCTGCCACCCAATCTCGGCTATGCTTCTGAGGATCCATTCCTTCTGAACACGATTCCTTTATGTTTATCCCACGCATTTTTTAATTCCGTTACCGTTTTCATCTCCACCACCTCCCGCGGGAGGGCATTCCAAGTATCCACCACTCTCTCTGTGAAAAAATACTTCCTGACATTTTTCTTGAGTCTGCCCCCTCTAACCTCATTTCATGTCCTCTAGTTCTACCGCCTTCCCGTCTCGCGCCTAAAATTTACGCATGGCCCAAAAAAGGGGGTACAGAAAGGGGATGTCGTGGGTGTTTTGGGGCAGAAAGGGGAGGAGTTTTCAGTTACGCATGTAAGTACAAAGTAAAAGACCTCCGTGTGTAAATTTAGGCGCGGGCATCTGTACCACATTTTCACTGGTGCAAATGGTGGCACCTACATTTAAACACATCAGTAACACTTGGGCCTAACATTAGGTGCGGTTTATAGAATAACGTTTACGTGGGGGGTTTTCAGCGCCCATTTTTTCAGAGCCATATATAGAATTTACCCTTCAATGCTGGGCCCTGTCCGGGTACTGGCACTAAATATTCAGGTACAGTGGCCACCAGGAGTTGCCTGGTACTCTTCATATTTAACTTAGGCCTGCAAAAGGATTGTGTTAACCAGATGGCTATTCAGGTGGGGGGGAGGGGGCAGGTAAATCCGGGTTCTGCTAAGACTCCGCCTCTAACCACCCCAGCACGAACTCGATGGTGCTGCGGAAGTCAGCCTGCATTTTCAGCAGCATTATCTTGTTAAGTTCGGCTTAAAATCTAAGTAAGACCTAGTGAACCGTACTTAATTGGTTAAGTGGCAGTGAATATCAGATAATTTTGGTGCCACCATTGCGCCTCTCATTACACTCCACCCATACTATCAGGCCTGTTAGCGATTTTAACAGCCCCGTGCTATCACTGTATTAGGCTAAGGGACTTATACACAGGCGACCAAGAGGGCAGTGCGTACTGGGCTCTGGGCAGTGCGTATTGATAAAAGAGGCTTAGGCGTTACTAATTTCTGACCTGATGTATCAATCAGTGGTTTAAATCATCCTAAACTATCCCCACAGGGTACTTACCCACCTCATTTCCAGAATAAAACAGCCTGGGACCAGCAATATATGAATTTGATATTTTTTAAAAGTCTCTTGAACTAGGAAACCAATTCTCGAGTAACTCTCTCATTCCCCCTTTTCTTCCAAAACAGAAAATTAAATAAATACTCAGTGCCCCCAGAGAAACTTCTATACTGAATCCATTAAAGAGCCAACTGCCTCAGAATTCTGATAAAGGCTCCACAAATATTCTATATCAGAAGTATACAGAATACCTTCAGAGAAAACCGCTGTGAAACAGGCAAAAAACCGAAGAGAAATAAATAGTTCAGTGGTCAGAACAGCAGGCAACCAGGGAAGTCTGGATTCAAATCCCACCGACACCATTTGCGACCTTGGACATGTCACCTCCCCTTCCATTGCCCTCAACTGTAAATCTTAAGGGGATGGCAATCTCTACTGCACCTGAATATAATTATGAGTTAAATCCATAAATAAGATACTCCCACCCCCTGAAAAATACCTGACTGTTATGGTCCTTGTATCCATTTCCTATCTACTACAACAAACCTTTTTGATTAAAAAATAAAATATAACGTCAAGTCGATACTTCCACCGTGCATCATTAAACAGCCCCCCCCCCCCCCCAAAAAAAACCCCAAACTATAACTGCCTCGCCCATAAACACGTCAGACCCCTTGACATCCCAATTTGAACCCCCTCTTATTAACTCGGCTTTGCAGCTGGCACATCTGTTGCTCGTGACCGATTCGCTCGCTTCCAGCCCCCGTGGGGTCAGGGATCGATCGGCTCGTCGGACTCACCTGTGAGCGCTGGAAGTCCAGCAGGGAGCGCAAAGCAGAGTCGGTGAGTTTGAGATGGAAGAGGCTGAGATGGGGACTCCTCCGGGGCTCGGTCCGATACGACAGCCGCCCGTGCAGCTCCTCCCGCGGCCGCGACATGGCTCACACTGCCACCTGGGGCAGGGGCAGCAGGAGAACAGCTCGGGCGGCAGCACCAGCAAGGGAAGGAGAGGAGGAGCCAGGGCCGGGGGAGGGAGAAGTGGGCGGGCCGGGGTGGGGTTGGGGGCGCGTCAGCACAGCAGCCCTAGTTGGGGGCGCGCGCTGGGCAGGGCTTGCTACGCTTTTGAGGGCCATGAAGCGAGGTGAGAGGGGACTAGGGGAGGGTCAGGACCCGTAGGCGTAAAGCACAGAATACAGGCAACGGGAGGAGGGACCAGGACCAGGGGAGGTAGAGAAGGTGGGAAGAACCGGCGAGTATGGGCGGGAGGAAATGGATAGCATGAATTGGGGGAAGAAGATGGGGAGGAGTTTAGTGATAGGCAATCTCGATTTAACTTTATTAAAGAAGATCCTCTCTATAAGCAGAGGAGAAGATGGGGGGGGGGGAGGGATGGAATTAACGTGAAGAGAAACAAGAGCAGAGATAAGGACAAGGAGGAGAGGGAAGAGACCTGAGACAGGACGTAAGAAAGAGGGAGGAGACACCAAGAAAGGGGTGGGGTGAAGGCGGGAGGAGAAGAGGCAGGATAGAATCCGACTAGGGCAGAGAGAGGGAGAGAAGTGCTTGTTGCTGCTGCTGCTTAACTGACAGCGCCTGTACTGTTTCACACGTGGCTGCGGCTCCTTCACAACAACAAGCGCAATCATTTTCTACTGTTTGGGGTGGAGAAGATAAAGAGCTGAGAACTGAAGTGATCGTTTAGCTTCATGTTATAAGAGATACAAAAAATAAAGGTTAATAAACAAGGTGATATGTTAATTGGAAAAAGCTTTTACCAGTAGGGACAGAGAAAGTACCTGCATGTCAATATGGATTCAGGCCCGGTTATGGAACAGAAACTAGCCCCCCCCCCCCCCCCCCCCCCCCCCCCGATATTCAAAGCCATTTGGCCAGACGACACGGTCACTGACTGGTTAAATAGCATGTCGGCACCTAACCGCTAATATTCAGCGGAACATAACTGTTAGCTGAATATTGCCAGTTAGCACCTAGAGCAGTGATGGGCAACCTTTTGAGCTTGGTGTGTCAAAATTCGCCAAAAAACCGAGCATAACTTGGGTGGTGTGTCACTTCGAGAAAAAAACCATAATTTTGCAATATTTATCATGGCCCGACCTGCTGTTATATTACTTATATTTATCCCAAACAATTTATCATGGGAGCCCATTCTTAAGAATCTTACCTCACTGTTATGGCGGCGGCTAAGCAAGGGGCAGGCAGGGCACAACAAGAGAAGAGTCAGAAGACAGAGACCGTCCCGCTGCAGCCTCGTGCTCTCGTCGACTCGCGATTATTATGGCAGCGGCTGAAGAGAAGGTGGCAGGCTGCAGACAGTAGAAGTAAGCCGCTGCGCCTGCGTGAAGTGTGCAGCGTGCAGTGCGTGCAGGATTATCACCAGCTGATGCTGAGCAGGCAGGCGCTGGCTGGCACACGCATGAGCACAGACGCTGCCTCTAGCCTGCCTGCATCGCCATCGCGCGTGCATCAGAGCAGAGGAGTTAAGAAGGTGAGGTGGTCGCGTGCTCATCGGAGGATTCTGTCGGGGAGTGCGGGGCGGATTTGTCGAGAAACCTGGACAAATCAAGGAAATGCTGAAATCCGCCACGTGTCAGCGAAAATGGCACGCGTGTCATAGGTTCGCCATCAGGGACCTAGGGTATAATCGGTTATGTCGTGCAACTTATCCGGTTAGCTGCTGATAAGTTTATTGGTCAAATAGGACCACATGAATAGCTGTTCTATCTTTAACTGCTAAAAAGTTAACCAATTAGCACCGTACATCGGCATAACCGGTTAACATTATAGCGGTTAAAAACCCCGGATATTGCCAGAAATAGCCCGGCATTGAATATCCAGGTTTAACACTGGCTGTGGACAGCAAAAGTGCTGCCTGCAGCTGGCTGACTTTTGGGCCCGGTCCTTTTATCCCTATTAGATGATCTTCACAGAAACCGAGACAGGGGATTTGCCTCGGTGTTAGTTTAGTACTGCTGGATTTCTCAGCAGCATTTGACACTGTGGATCATGATACTAATACCATGCTAACACGACTGGCAGAAACAGATATCAGTGGAACAGTACTTGCTTGGTTCAGGTCCTATCTATCAGGCAGGCAACAGTCCATAATGTTTGGCAGCACCCTCATCACCAAAATGGGCACTGACCTGCGGTGTACCACAAGGATCGATACTGTCACCTATTCTGTTCAATATCTACCTGAAGCCACTAGCCAAGCTTATTCGGCTGATGGACACTCAGACCTACATCAGTGCAGATAACATGCAGATACTCATACCCATTGAACCTGACTTACCTACAGCCCTTAATAAACTGACTACCTGTTTAACAGCAATTGAAGAATGGGCTAAAAACAAACTTTTCCTGAATCCAAGTAAAATAAAGTTTCTATGGATCCCTAAGTAGGCGCATACCTGACGTCAAAATCTCTTTTGGGAAATACGAAGTCCCCCTCAAATCACAAGTCAGGAGATTTGGAATACAGCTAGACTCAACACTTATGCTGATCATCCAAAACCAATGTCATGTCTCCTAGGAGTAGCCTAGTGGTTAGTGCAGTGGACTTTGATCCTGGGGAACTGAGTTCAATTCCCACTGCAGCTTGTGACTCTGGGCAAGTCACTTAACCCTCCATTGCCCTTGGTACAAAATAAGTACATAAGTAATGCCACATTGGGAAAAGACCAAAGGTCCACCGAGCCCAGCATCCTGTCCACAAGAGCGGCCAATCCAGGCCAAGGGCACCTGGCATGCTTCCCAAACGTACAAAACATATACATGTTATTCCCGGAATTGTGGATTTTCCCAAGTCCATTTAGTAGCGGTTTATGGACTTGTCCTTTAGGAAACCGTCTAACCCCTTTTAAAACTCTGCCAAGCTAACCGCCTTCACCACGTTCTCCGGCAACAAATTCCAGAGTTTAATTACGCATTGGGTGAAGAAAACTTTTCTCCGATTTGTTTTAAATTTACTACACTGTAGTTTCATCGCATGCCCCCTAGTCCTAGTATTTTTGGAAAGCGTGAACAGATGCTTCACATCACCTGTTCCACTCCACTCATTATTTTATATACCTCTATCATGTCTCCCCTCAGCCGTCTCTTCTTCAAGCTGAAAAGCCCTAGCCTCCTTAGTCTTTCTTCATAGGGAAGTCGTCCCATCCCCGCTATCATTTTAGTCGCCCTTCGCTGCACCTTTTCCAATTCCACTATATCTTTCTTGAGATGCGGCGACCAGAATTGAACACAATACTCAAGGTGCGGTCGCACCATGGAGCGATACAACAGCATTATAACATCCTCACACCTGTTTTCCATACCTTTCCTAATAATACCCAACATTCTATTCGCTTTCCGAGCCGCAGCAGCACACTGAGCAGAAGGTTTCAGTGTATTATCGACGACGACACCCAGATCCCTTTCTTGGTCCTTAACTCCTAACGTGGAACCTTGCATGACGTAGCTATAATTCGGGTTCTTTTTTCCCACATGCATCACCTTGCACTTGCTCACATTAAACGTCATCTGCCATTTAGCCGCCCAGTCTCCCAGTCTCGTAAGGTCCTTCTGTAATTTTTCACAATCCTGTCACGAGTTAACGACTTTGAATAACTTTGTGTCATCAGCAAATTTAATTACCTCGCTAGTTACTCCCATCTCTAAATCATTTATAAATATATTAAAAAGCAGCGGTCCCAGCACAGACCCCTGAGGAACTCCACTAACAACCCTTCTCCATTGTGAATACTGCCCATTTAACCCCACTCTCTGTTTCCTATCCTTCAACCAGTTTTTAATCCACAATAGGACATTTCCTCCTATCCCATGACCCTCCAATTTCCTCTGTAGCCTGTCATGAGGTACCTTGTCAAACGCCTTTTGAAAATCCAGATACACAATATCAACCGGCTCCCCTTTGTCCACATGTTTGTTTACTCCTTCAAAGAATTGAAGTACATTGGTCAGGCAAGATTTCCCCACACAAAAGCCATGCTGACTCGGTCTCAGTAATCCATGTCCTTGGATGTGCTCTGTAATTTTGTTTTTAATAATAGTCTCTACCATTTTCCCCGGCACCGACGTCAGACTCACCTGTCTATAATTTCCCGGATCTCCCCTGGAACCTTTTTAAAAAATGGGCGTTACATTGGCCACCCTCCAATCTTCCGGTACCACGCTCGATTTTAAGGATAAATTGCATATCACTAGCAGTAGCTCCGCAAGCTCATTTTTCAGTTCTATCAGTACTCTAGGATATATACCATCCTGTCCAGGAGATTTGCTACTCTTCAGTTTGCTGAACTGCCCCATTACGTCCTCCAGGTTTACCGTGAAGTCAGTAAGTTTCTCCGACTCGTCCGCTTGAAATATCATTTCCGACACCAGTATCCCACCCAAATCTTCCTCGGTAAAGACCGAAGCAAAGAATTCATTCAATCTCTCCGCTACATCTTTATCTTCCTTGATCGCCCCTTTTACCCCTCGGTCATCCAGCGGCCCAACTGATTCTTTTGCCGGCTTTCTGCTTTTAATATACCCCAAAAAAATTTTAACTATGCTTTTTTGCCTCTAATGCTATCTTTATTTCGTAATCCCTCTTGGCCTTCTTTATCTGCGCCTTGCATTTGTTTTGACACTCCTTATGCTGCTTCTTGTTATTTTCAGACGGTTCCTTCTTCCATTTTCTGAAGGCATTTCTTTTAGCCCTAATAGCTTCCTTCACCTCACTTTTTAACCATGCTGGTTGTCGTTTGGTCTTCCGTCCTCCTTTTTTAATATGCAGAATATATTTGGCCTGGGCTTCCAGGATGGTGTTTTTTAACAGCATCCATGCCTGATGTAAATTTTTGACCCTCACAGTCGCTCTTCTTTTTTCACCTTTCTTCTCATTTTATCAAAGTCTCCTTTTTTAAAGTTAAACGCTAACGTATTTGATTTCCTATGTATACTTACTTCAAAGCTAATATCAAATCCGATCATGTTATGATCACTGTTATCAAGCGGCCCCAGCACCATTACCTCCTGCACCAGATCATGCGCTCCACTAAGGACTAGGTCTAGAATTTTTCCTTTTCTCGTCCTGTACTAGCTGCTCCATAAAGCTGTCCTTGATTTCATCAAGGAATTTTACCTCCCTAGTGTGCCCCGATGTTACATTTACCCAGTCAATATCGGGTAATTGAAATCACCCATTATTATCATGTTGCCCAGTTTGTTTGCGTCCCTAATTTCCTTTAACATTTCTGCATCCGTCTGTTCATCCTGGCCAGGCGGGCGGTAGTACACTCCTATCACTATCCTTTTCCCCTTTACACATGGAATTTCAATCCACAGTGATTCCAAGAAGTGTTTGGTTTCCTGCAGAATTTTCAATCTATTTGATTCAAGGCTCTCTTTAATATACATTGCTACCCCTCCACCAATTTGATCCACCCTATCACTATGATATAATTTGTACCAGGGGCGTAGCCAGACACCCAATTTTGGGTGGGCCTGGGCCCAAGATGGGTGGGCAGTACTCCGCCTTGTCCCACAAGTGATATGGTCTCGCCCTCTCTCACCTGCTGGCCACATGGTCTCTCAAACATCCCCCCTCTCCCGCATATCTTTTAAATAGCAGATTTTCACTGGCAGTGAGCAGCAACTAATACACACTGCTCATGCTGGCCCCACAGCCTTCCCTCTGATGCAACTTCCTGTTTCTGCATAGGTGGGAATACATCAGAGGGAAGGCTGTGGGGCCGGTGTGAGCAGTATGTATCAGTCACTTTTTGCTGCAGGTGAAGATCTGCTATTTAAAAGGTATGCAGGAGGGACAGTTGTTGGGAGTTTTCGGCTTGTGGAGCTTGGGGATCCCTGCCAGTTGCATCATAGGTGTGCTGCTACTGGGTGGGCCTCAGCCCAAAGTGGGTGGGCCTGGGCCCATCCGGGCCCACCCTTGGCTACGCCACTGATTTGTACCCCGGTATGACAGTGTCCCACTGATTATCCTCCTTCCACCAGTTCTCAGAGATGCCTATTATATCTAATTTTTCATTTAGTTCAATATATTCTAACTCTCCCATCTTATTTCTTAGGCTCCTGGCATTTGCATATAGACATTTCAAAGTATGTTTATTGTTCCTATTTACGATGCTTAGTACTTGACAGTATTAATTTGCAATCTTTTGTCTGATTTTTATTTTTATTTAAGTACTCCTGATCTACTATGGTGTCTTTTGCAACCTCACTATCAGGATACCCTATCTTCCCTGTTTTGGTAATATCTTTGGAAAATACCTTATCCCGAACCATGCGCTTTTGAGTGACTGTCGGCCTTCCCCCCATTTCTAGTTTAAAAGCTGCTCTATCTCTGTGGTTGCGTATGACATCTGGCACACAATTCTGTACCACGTACTAGAGACAGCTACCAGGGCTTCTCTGAGCTCCCTTAGTATTCTGGTATGGATCTCATCCGGCCCCATAGCTTTGTCCACCTTCAGATTCTCAAGCCGTTTATAAACATTTTCTTCCATAAATGGCACAATATTCACTCCATTCCCAGATATTCCCTCGGCACCGACTGCGGTCTTTCTCTAGGATTTTCTTCCATGAACACCAAAGAGAAGTAATTGTTTAGCACATTTGCTTTACTCTCATCACTGTCCACATAGCCATTCTCATTATCTTTCAGTCTTGCAATTCCATTCTTATCTTTTCTCCTTTCTCCAGTATATCTGAAAGAGGTCTTATCACCCCTCTTTACCTCCTTAGCCATTTTTTTCTTCCGCCTGCACTTTCGCTAGCCGTATTTCCCTCTTCGCTTCTATCAGTTTAATCCGGTAATCTTTTCTGTGATCCTCTCATTGCATTCTTCTGTATTTCTTGTATGAAGCCTCCTTTGCTCTTACTTTTTCAGATACTTGTTTGGAGAACCATATAGGCTTCCTGTTTCTCTTGTTTTTGTTTACTTTCCTCACGTAAAGATCAGTTGCCATATTTATAGCAGCCTTCAGCTTGGACCACTGATTTTCCACTTCACTTACACCTTCCCATGCCATCAGCTCCTTCCTTCAGGTACTCTCCCATTTTATGAAAATCAATTAATCTGAAATCCACTACTTTGAGTTTTGTGCGTCCACACTCCGCCTCTGCCCTTATACCAAACCATATTGTGTGATAATCACTATTACATAGGTGGGCACCCACCCGGATATTGGAAACACTTACTCTATTCGTGAGCACTAGATCCAGCATTGACTCTTCCCTCGTGGGTTCCGACAACATTTGTCTGAGCAAGGTACTTTGACAGGTGTCTACAATCTCCCTACTTCTGTCCGATTCTGCCAAGAGGACGTTGCAATCCACATCAGTCAAGTTGAAATCTCCCAACAGTAGCACCTCCTCTTTCTTACCAATCTTTTGAAAATCTTCGATCAGATCCTTGTCCAGCTTTTCCGTTTGTGTTGGAGGTCTGTAGATAACCCCTGTGCGTATACAGGTTCCATCATCTCTTTCCAGGATGATCCATAAAGCTTCTTCCCCAGTTTCCCTGCATTTCAACGGCTCTGATATTGTCTCTCACATACAGTGCCACTCCTCCACCTCTTCGACCCTCCCTATCCTTCCTTATAGCCCAGTATGGTCACATCTCATTCATGGGAATCATTAAACCAAGTCTCTGTAAGGAACAATATCCAAGTTTTTTTCATACATCAGGCTTTGCAAATCTTGAACCTTTTTACTTAGGGCAGACTGGATGGACCGTGCAGGTCTTTTTCTGCCGTCATCTACTATGTTACTATCAAGCTCATTTTCAAAGCACTTAGCCTCCCAAAGTTCCATAGAAACCTATGGAACTTAGCCTCCCAAAGTGCTTTGAAAATAAGCCTCCATGTTACTATGAGCATATGTGCTCATTGCTTTCCATGTGCTAAGTGAGTTTTGGCGGTTTTCTTTATTTAGATGACCTTTCCATCTGCCATTATATTTATTATGGGGGTGACTTTCTAAATATCTTTTTTTTTTTTTTTTTGTCACCACCACTGTCTAGTTTAAATGTCTAGAAACGTACCCTCTGAATTTGTCCCCAAGGATCCTTTTTCCCATCACAGAAAGATGTAGCCCATCATTACAGTGCAGCCTGTTATTTTTCCACATATTACCCCATGCTCCTATGTATCTAAAACCTTCTTTAAACCAAGATTCAAGCCACTTATTGAGTTCCACTGTTTTGCGTAGTCTTTCCTCTCTCTTCCCACATGTAGGAATTACTTCAGAAAAAGCCACAGTCCGAACCAAAGATTTCAGCCCCTCCCCGAGCTTTTTGAATGCTCTCTGAGCTGTAAATTTGCTATTGTTGGCCAGGTCATTTGTCCTCAGGTGAATTACAACATCAGTATTTGAATCCTTGCTTTCTTTTTGGATCACATTCAGTATTTGATCGATACTTCTGATAGCTGATGATCCTGGAAGGCATTTCACTAGGTTGGAGCCCTTGAACTGTGTTTCTAAGTTAATGCCTCTGATAATGGAGTCTCCTAGCAGTGATAATTTTCTGCTTTTCACCAATCTGTCATTGTTTGGGGGATGTTTCTTGGGTTGTACTACCTTCCTCGTCTCTGGTTCCACCTCAGTACTTCTTTTCTCAGCATCACAATGACTCATTTCGTAACCTAATACAATCACTCTGTATTTGAGCTTCTTCAGGGGGCCAAGTAACTTGTGGCAAGTCACGATGCCTTACAAAATGGCGTCCACTACTCTTGTGATACCGGCTTTTTCTTCTCCAGCTCCTGGGCCCAAGGCCTCTGAGGGTGCTCCTGGGCCGGTGGCCAGTTTGAGCCGGAGGTGGCGGACTGGTGGTGTCCCCTTTGGCAGGATACGCAGTTGCTGGGTCCCTGCTGCACCTCAAATTCCCTCTGAACAGGCTTTTGCTGTTCCTTTCCTTTCCTGTTTGTTTCTGCCGGTGTCACAAGAGTAGTGGACGCCATTTTGTAAGGCATTATGACTTGCTACAAGTTACTTGGCCCCCTGAAGAAGCTCAAATACAGAGTGAAACGGAAAGCCCCGTTGGGCAAACTTAAAAGCTAAGTAACATCATGGGCAAATTTAAAAGCTAAGTAATATCTCAGGATTAACCATACGCCAAGTAATATGACTTAGACCATTTAAGTTTTTCATTTATAACTGGTCACAACATACTTGTTGTACTCACACATAGTGGAGTTTTTTGACCAGTGATAAGAACGGAGTCAGAGAAATGCGGGCATTGAGTACATTTATTGTTCTGCTGCCATGTGTTGACTACTGAGGTCTTTTTCTCCACTTTCACTAACTCAATATCACGTACCAACGGTTTCTTAAGGTGATTTAGGTTAGTTAAGCTCATTTCAGCTCAGTACTAGTATCACATCTTAAAGGGACCAGTGCTCACTGAAGCTGCCCCCCTTCCCCCCTCCTCCAGACATTATTACACCCCAAAGCTGAGCCTCCACCCATCACAACCTTCATTGTAAGGGGAACGGGAAGGGATGCTTTAGTCTTAGTTCAGGATAAAGTCTGAAGTTTAGGAGTGAGGTTTGATTTTTTTTTTCTTTTTTGCTTTCATTGGAGTCTCAGGTGTCCTCAGGTGAAAGGATGTGTTTCTTTTTTTTTTTTTTTGTTACAGCTGTTGCAGAAGGTTCATTATTACTTTTCCCAGGGGGGTTTTATACAGATTGTTTATGCAACTGTTTTGTTGAGAGTTGATCACTGAAACAGTCTGTATTTGGGGGTTTTCTGTGTGATGTGTTAATTTCTGCAGAGGAAGAATGGTGTGGCGCAAGCAGATTGGTCTCAGGGACGGTGCAAAAGTATTAGGTCCCCTGGGCTCACCTTTAGCTGTGTGCGGCTCCCCCCTCCCAACATACACACATGAACAATTAACATTCTAAAATGTATATCATACAATAGTATGATTTAAAATTCTCCATTCATAACAACGACAGGATAATAGGATGACCCATCTTCTTTCTAAGCTCACTGCTCCCCTTGCCACTGGTGCTTTGCCTTTCCCTGGCCTCCCATGTGGCTCAGATCAGTGCTGAAAGAAGAGAAAATGCACTGCATACATAAGTATTGCCACACTGGGACAGACCAAGGGTCCATCAAGCCCAGCATCCTGTTTCCAACAGTGGCCAATCCAGGTCACAAATACCAGGCAAGATCCCGAAAAAGTTAAATACATTTTATGCTGCTTATCCCAGAAATAAGCAGTGGATTTTCCCCAAGTCTATAGATTTTTCCTTTAGGAAACCATCCAGAACCTTTTTAAACCATGTTAAGCTAACCGCCTTTACCACATTCTCTGGCAACGCATTCCAGAGTTTAATTACACGTTGCGTGAGGAAAGATTTTCTCCGATTCGTATTAAATTTACTACTTTGTAGCTTCATCACATGCCCCCTAGTCCTAGTATTTTTGGAAAGAGTAAACAAATGATTCACGTCTACCCGTTCCACGCCAATCATTTTATAGACCTCTATCATATCTCCCCTCAGCCCTCTTTTCTCCAAGCTGAAGAGTCCTAGATGCTTTAGACTTTCCTCATAGAGAAGTCATCCCATCCCCTTTATCATTTTTGTCGCCCTTCTCTGTACCTTTTCTAATTCCACTATACCTTTTTGAGCTGCGGTGACCAGAATTGAACACAATATAGGTGCGGTTGCACCATGGACCAACACAAAGGCATTATGACGTCCTCACTTTTGTTTTCCACTCCTTTTCTAATAATACCTAACATTCTATTTGCTTTTATAGCCGCCGCAGCACACTGAGCAACATCTTGCAGTCAGCTTATGTCTGTTTTCTTCTTCATTAAAGTCAGAGGCGGGGGGGGGGTGCTTACAAACAGGGAGTTTAAAAAAAGTATCTGTATGGAATTTCACTATTAAGGTAGTCATGCTGCCATATCTTTCTGCTTTTCATGTCTTTCATATCATCTTTTTGGTTGGTCCTTTAAAGGGTATCATAGTCTATTAAGGCTCCAATTTCCTCCAAACCAGTATCAAAATTCCTTTGAAACAAAACAAATTTAAGCAAAGTTGCTACCAGCGTAGTTACTGCCAGGGCCGCCGAGAGGGGGGGACAGGGGGGACAAAAGTCCCCGGGCCCGGGCCTCCGGAGGGGGCCCGGGCCCACCGCAGTCAGGCCCGCCCGCCGTCGCTCCCTAACTAACTAACTAACCTTAAACGCCTCCTTCCTTTCCTTTCACCACCTTCGCGGCAAGCAGCAGCAGGGCAGGCCACTCCTTCCTTCCGTGTCCCGCCCTCACCTGACGTAACGTCCGCGAGGGCAGAGCACGGAAGGAAGGAGAGGTCTGCCCTGCTGCTGCTTGCCGCGAAGGTGGTGAAAGGAAAGGAAGGAGGCGTTTAAGGCGTTAAGGTTAGTTCAGGGCCCGGTAGCGGGTGGAGGGGGCCCGGCAACCTCGGGTGGGGGGGGCCTGGCGGCGATGATGACCTCGGGTGGGGTGGGTGGGTGGGGGGGCCCGGGGGCGGCCTTGTCCCGGGCCCGGCTCTGGCTCTCGGCGGCCCTGGTTACTGCCGACACAAACCTGAAGTTCCAGAGATTTAAAGGCACCTTTCATTAACTTTGCGTATCAATCTGATCTCATTTGTTGGGTGTAGGTAGGACACAGAAGGGCTCTTCAGCTTGGAGAAAAGGCGGCTGAGGGGAGATATGATAGAGGTCTATAAAATAATGAGTGGAGTTGAACGGGTAGATGTGAAGCGTCCGTTCACGCTTTCCAAAAATACTAGGACTAGGGGGCATGCGATGAAGCTACAATGTAGTACATTTAAAACGAATCGGAGAAAGATTTTCTTCACTCAACGTGTAATTAAACTCTGGAAATCGTTGCCAGAGAATGTGGTAAAGGCGGTTAGCTTAGCGGAGTTTAAAAAAAAGTTTGGACGGCTTCCTAAAGGAAAAGTCCATAGACCGTTATTAAATGGACTTGGGGAAAATCCACTATTTCTAAGCAGTGTAAAATGTTTTGTACATTTTTGGGATCTTGCCAGGTATTTGTGACCTGGATTGGCCACTGTTGGAAACAGGATGCTGGGCTCGATGGACCTTTGGTCTTTCCCAGTATGGCAATACTTATGTACAGGAGATGGCAGAGAAGAAAAATTATCTTTCATATGATTTTTAGGTGCTATGATCACCTTTATAATCACGCTCACCTCCCTAAAAAGGGATAACACTTCATACAGAAAATGGAATGTGTTCATTTATGAAATTTTTAGTGTAACTGTATTTATAGTTTAAGCTGCATGAAACTCTCCATACGCACCTCACTTTGTCTGTGCTTCAGAACAAATTTTGAAAAAGGGTCAAATCAGGCCTGGAAAGCAGCACAATAACTGTTCAGTAACACCCTCTCTTCACCTGCTATGAATGTTCCAGGTTCCATTCCACTTCCCATGCTGATCTGTAGCATGCCCACTGACAGCAGAAAGAGCAATGTTTAGAAGGGTCAGACCTGATTTTCTGCTGGCTATGGCTGGGAGGGTGTGGAGCATTCTACTACTACTACTACTTAACATTTCTAAAGTGCTACTAGGGTTACGCAGCGCTGTACAATTTAACATAGAAGGACAGTCCCTGCTCAAAGAGCTTACAATCTAATAGATAAGAGTGAGACAAATATAGGACAATCAAGCCATTGTGACATCACTGATGAGGTTGGCTCTTAGGCATTGGTGGAATGAGGCATTATGACATCACAATCTCAGCTCTGGTTAAATCACTGCTATATGTAATACTACTACTACTACTTAACATTTCTAAAGCGCTACTAGGGTTACGCAGCGCTGTACAGTTTAACATAGAAGGACAGTCCCTGCTCAAAGAGCTTACAATCTAAAGGACACATGAACAGTCAGTCTGATAGGGGCAGTCAAATTGGGGCAGTCTGAATTTCCTGAAAGAGGTGCCGAACGCAGCATTGAAGAGGTGGGCTTTAAGCAAAGACTTGAAGATGGGCAGGGAGGGGGCTTGGCGTAAGGGCTCGGGAAGGTTGTTCCAAGCATAGGGTGAGGCGAGGCAGAATGAGCGGAGCCTGGAGTTGGCGGTGGTGGAGAAGGGTAATGAGAGGAGGGATTTGTCCTGTGAACGGAGGTTTCGGGCGGGAACATAAGGGGAGATGAGGGTAGAGAGGTAGTGAGGGGCAGCAGACTGAGTGCATTTGTAGGTAAGAAGGAGAAGCTTGAACTGAATGCGGTATCTGATTGGAAGCCAGTGAAGTGACCTGAGGAGAGGGGTGATATGAGTATATCGGTTCTGGTGGAATATAAGACGTGCAGCAGAGTTCTGAACAGATTGAAGCATTCTGGAGCATTCTGACTTGCACTGCCCCAGTAGTTTAGGGCAGGATGGAAGGCAGCAGTATTGGCCAGTTCAGCTGATCTTGTTTTCTTCAACCTATGCAGGCTGTGGGGGGAGAAGCAGTAGTGTCCAGGCCTGAAGGTGTTTCTTTGTTTAGTGCCACCAGTGGAATAATGAGAAGCAGAGGCATCAGTAGCAGTGGCGTAGCCAAGGGTGGGCCTGGGTGGGCCCAGGCCCACCTAATTTGGGCTCAGGCCCACCCAGTAGCAGCACACCTATGAAGTGTCTGGCAGGGATTCCCAAGCCCCACCAGCCGAAAATTCCTGTCCTTCCTGCATACCAGCCTTCCCTCTGATTTATTCCTGCCTATGCGGAAACAGGAAGGTGCATCAGAGGGAAGGCTGTGGAGCCAACATGAGCAGTGTGTATTATTTGCTACTTGCTGCCAGTAAAAATCTGCTATTTAAAAGGTATGGGGGGAGGGGGATGTTTGAGAGACCATATGGCATGCAGGCGAGAGAGGGAGAGACCAAATCACTTGTACGACAGGGTGGAGTTCTGCCCACCCATCTTGGACCCAGGCCCACCCAAAATTGGGTGTCTGGCTACGCCCCTGATCAGTAGCCCTGGCAGTGCTGAGTCAATGAACCAAGGGATGGCAGGAGGAAGCAGTGGAGACTGATTGCAGATCTAAGAGAAAAAAGGAGGGGAGGGGAGAGACTTCATGACACAACAAAATGATTGGTACTGTAGGTAACCACCTGGTTTGTCCAGTGGAAGATCCAGCCCCAGCTGGTCCTCACGATCATACAGGTCTGATTTTTCATTCTCTTCAATAGGTGTTCTCCATTTCTAGGGTGAAATTTGAGGTTTTAGTAATAGCTTTTACTAGAGCTTAAAGGAGGTAATTTTCTTTTGAATAGTTTTTTGAGAATGTTACACACAGTGTGTTTTTTTCTAGCAAAAAAAGGTGCCGGTCCTCAAATGCTAGGCCACCCTTCAGGAGTGTGGTGACCACAGAGGGACCCGCTCCATAACAGCCAGGCCCCCTGCAACCAGTCATAGAATCTATGAGAAGACAGAATTGGTGTGTAGAGCCTGAGCTTGGGTTCCATGGGTCAATTTTAGCAGACAATGGAAAAGGTGCCAGTACTCAGTATCCCCTCAAAAAAAGCCCTGGTTACACATATAACAAAGAATTGAAACTCTGATCAATTAACGTACAAATTGTACAAATGAAATATCATTAAGAAGCAATGTGCTTCCACGGTGCCATATAATATCTAGATTAGAGCTATTTTACATTATCCAAAAAAAGGGGTGATGCTATTAAGGGTGTTTCACATGCAAACTCTACTGTATGCATGTAAGAGATCTCATGTATAATTACCTCATGTGTGAACGTACATTCTATAAAAAAGGCACCTACTTCTGTGTGACTCGGATGTTGGCATATTTGGGGCCATAGTTTGAGCAGTGGGTGGAGGCATGAAATACACATACCGGTCGATATTCAGCGCTATTTAACTGGCCAAGAATGGCTCCTGGCCAGTTAAATAACACTTAACTGGATACGTGCTAATATTCAGTGGGAGATAGCCAGTATATTAGCATTTAAGGGCAAATTCTATAAATAGTGACTAAAAATCGGCGCCAATAATATGACGTCCTTAGCGTGATTCTATAACGAGTACGCTTCCTTTATAGATTTGCGCTTAGTACTAAGGTGCGCCTAACTGTAGGTGGCTGCAACACCTAAGTTAGGCGCATTTAGGTGTCATTCTGCATTGACGTGCATAAAATTCGGGAATGCCCCCAAATTGTTATGCGCAATAGGATTTAGACGCAATCTGTTATAGAATTGCATTTGCGCCTAAATCCTAATTTATTGCCAATTATTATTTGTTATTATTATTTGTTACATTTGTATCCCACATTTTCCCACCTATTTGTAGGCTCAATGTGGCTTACATAGTACCGGAGAGGCGTTTGGAGACTCCAGTGTAAACAAATACAAAGTGATGTTGTGGTAAGATAAAGTTCATGTGGCACAGCCACACTAGGGAATCGTACAAGGGAAGAGTTGTGTTATGTCCATTATGTACTTTAGTTTTGTTGTGTTGCAGAGATCAGGCATTTATGGTGGATTGGTAGGGTATGCCTGTTTAAACAGGTTAGATTTTAGTTTTTTTCCGGAAGTTTAGGTGGTCTTACGTAGTTTTCACAGCTTTTGGTAATGCGTTCCACAGTTGTGTGCTTATGTAAGAAAAACTGGATGCATAAGTTGATTTGTATTTGAGTCCTTTGCAGCTTGGGTAGTGCAGATTATTAATAATTGATATTTATCTCCCAATTAGCGCTGATTAGCTTATTCAGTTAAGTTGTACGCACTATTTATAGAATCATGCTAAGCATGTCTTTAATCAGCACCTATTTTCCAGGTGCAATACATAGAATTTGGCCCTTAACGCATAGCGGTTAACCGGCAATTTTGCACGATATGGCTGGCTATCTGCAAATATTCAGCGCTTTGCCTGCTAAGTTTAGCGGCCAAATCGGATCGCATAAATAGCAGTCCTATCTTTGCCACTATAAACGTAACCGGCCAGCCCTGAATATTAACTTGGCTGGTTAAGTTTAAGCCGGCCAAAGAAAACCTGGATATTCAATGCCAGTCACCGGAATCGGCACGGCATTGAATATCTGGGCTCAGCGCCAGTGGCGATCCTAGGTCGTCTGACACCCGGGGCAGATTGCTGCTACGCACCCCCCCCCCCCCCCGGGTGCAGCACGACACCCCCCGGCGCATCAAACACCCCCCTGGCGAATCAAACCCCCTTTCCGGCGCATCAACACCCCCCCCTGGCGAATCAAACCCCCCCTTCCGGCACATCAAAAGCCCCCCCCCCCCCCCCGGGTGCCTTCTTGGCTGCTGGGAGCAGCCGCGCGCCTGTCAGCTTCGCTGGCCCTGCTCTCTCTGCCCCGGAACAGGAAGAAACCTGTTCCGGGGCAGAGAGAGCAGGGAACCAGTGGAGCTGACAGGCACGCGGCACCCCCCCCCCCAGCAGCGTGCACCCGGGGCAGACCCCCCCCCCCTTGGTACGCCACTGCTCAGCGCTGATTGTAGCACATTGCCGGCCTACCTCTCGCAGGCTGAATATCAGCCGAATATTGTTTATAAACTATGAGCTTGCGTGTCCATGACATACACATTTACATCTGCTTCCAAGGAGGCGTAAACATACGAAGGTTGATTGTAGCCATGGTTTTGGCAGGCCTTTTACTAGCATTTATAAAACCATACAAGCACTTATGTGTCTTTATAAAATAGCCTCAAAATAGTTGCCAAATTCAGTTGCTGAAATGTAAGTTAGGACAGCCATTTTGCTGGCATAAATTAAAATGCATAGCTATATGGATAGTGGCTGAATACTGCCACCTATCTGTAGAGCTAGGCCGAACACCCAAGCTGCCTCCTTGCTCAGCCTTCTAATCTGATAGTACTAGCGGTGTAGCCAGACAGCCAATTCTGGGCAGGCCTTAGCCCAAGGCGGGTGGGCACACAATTTACAACCCCCCCCCCCCCCCCCCCACTTCCCCTCTGGTCTCCGCCTTCAGTTCCTCAAAATATTAATACTAGCAGCCAAGCCTCACCTGCCGAAGACCTCTCCTGCCCGAGTTGCACATGCAGCAACACTTATTCAGCAGGCGTGCTTCACCGCTAATGCCGGCTCTTGCCAGCTCTCCTGCGCATGCTCAGTTAGACCTGAACTGAGCATGCGCGAGAGAGGCGGAATTAGCAGCGAAGCACACCTGCTGAATAAGTGCTGCTGCAGGCGTGACTCAGGCAGGAGAGGTCTTCAGCTGATGGCATCACTGCCAGCAGGAAAGCAGAGGGGTCCTGAGCCACTATCTCCTCCTCTCCCTAAGAGATCCCACATGCTTGTCCCACGCTTTCTTGAATTCAGGCACATTCTTGGTCTCCACTCACCTTCACTAAGAGGCCATTCCACATATCCACCACCCTTTCTGTAAAAAAGTATTTCCTTAGATTACTCCCAAATTTACAACCTTTTAACTTAATCCTATGCCCTCTCATTCTGGATGGGGTTATTTTTAGCGCCTTTGTCATAGAATTACCCCATGGTGACAATGTACTTGGTGCATCTCACATGGAATACAAGAGGTGATAAAACACATCTACAAATATTTCCTTTGGAAAATGTTGTGATTGCCTTTCTGTGTCAAGTACCCACACAAAAGAAGGCACACACATGTTGGGTCAATTCTCAAAACAATACTTTCCCTTTTTAGAGACTCAGGGGCTCATTTTCAAAGCACTTAGACTTACAAAGTTAAATGGAACTTTGTAAGTCTAACAGCCAGATGCACTAAGGTCCTCGGAAGAGCCCTTCCCTTAACGATTCCATAGCGAATCGGTAGGGAACGGCCATGCACAAAGGAAATGGAATGCAAATGAGCTGCTCGTTGTAGCTCACTTGCATTCTCTATTCCCTCGGAAGCCAGTCGGCCGGTCGAGCATGCGCAGAGCAGCCAAGCGTTATGCTGGCTGCTCTGCGCATGCCAAATACGTCCAAAAAGCGCCCTAACACCCATGTAAAAAAAAAAAAAAAGAACAAGCTGTGTGTCCCAAGTCCTCGTGAGGGACTTTAAAAAAAAAAAAAAGTTATGGCACCTTCGCTATGCCTGTGGCCGTCCCTGCACCTCCCTGTGCCGCCCGGGAAAGGAAGACGCCGCGCCGCTCGCCCCCTCCACGGCCTGCTGCAGAAGGCTATGATGCGGCTCGGGTTCCTCCCTTCCGTGATTCCGGCTTCAGCCTCCACCCCTGAGAGCCCACCCCAGGCAAGAAAAGTGCAGGAGAGCGCAGTTGAGGACGTCTATCGTCCACGTCTTCGACACTCGTCTATCTTCCGCCCCTAGGTCTCTCTCGGCCAATCACAGTGCGCGCTGTGATTGGCTGAGAGAGACCTAGGGGCGGAAGATGGATGGGTGTCAAAGACGTGGGCGATGGATGTCTTCAACTGCGCTCTCCTGCACTTTTCTTGCCTGGGGTGGGCTCTCAGGGGTGGAGCAGCAGGCCGTGGAGGGGGTGAGAGGCGCGGCGTCTTCCTTTCCCGGGCGGCACAGGGAGGCGCAGGGACGGTCACAGGCATAGTGAAGGTGCCATAACTTTAAAAACAAATTTTTGGAAAGTCCCTCACGAGCACTTGGGACATGCAGCTTTTTTTTTTTTTTTTAAGATGGGTGTTAAGCGCTTTCCCTCTGGTCTCCATGGGTCCTGTTCACAGCAGCCCCAGCCTAACGAGAGGTGCAGACCTCCCGTTACGTTTTCCACGGTAAGGGGATCGGAAAACAGTAGAGCATCTCATTATAATAGCCTTTGGATCATTTACAACGGTAGTGCAGCTCATTTGGATCATTTGCATTCCGTTTTCGTTAGCTGCTACCGTGACAGTAAAATGCCCTTTTGTGCATGTCCCCGGTTTACTACTTGTGCGCTAAACTGGCTAGAACCAGTTTAAAACCCCTGTTGCTGGCTCGTTGGGTTTAGTGCATCTGGCCCTAAGTGCTTCGCGTCAATGTGAGCGGCTTGAAAAATTCAAAGAGCAATTTTCAAACCCTGCAAGGGGTTTGCAGTCCCACATGTATTGTATACCTGTGGGACTCCAAGTTCATTTTCAAAGAGAAACACAACATGGATTTTCACTTTGAACATTTGTTAGCCATGAGATTGGGGCTGGCTTCTCAGCTTGTGCATTTGTATCTTTTTCTGCCACAAATTTCAGCATTGTGACTAGCGTGAGTACTGCTACTTGCACTTTGAGGGACATAGCAATTTTAGAAAGAGCTTTTGTTCCATGAAAAAAAACAGCTGTTTGCCTGCAGAAAAAAAGCTTTGAAAATTGCCCTCATAATGAATTATTCTTAGCGAGTGAATAATTGATGTTACTGCTCATGAAATGTTAATCACTAACTTGACATGCAGGTGGCTTAATAAAATGATTCCTAGCTGGGATTCTCATATCTTTAACAGGTCACAATACTAATACTGAAAAAGCTGTGAGCAAAATCCAAATATATAATAATACTTTTGTAGCGATAATTTCATAACAGGGCGCTTACGTGAGATGTCCAAAAAGGACCTGATTTATAAAGGCAACTTAGGTGCCTCTGTACCTTTATAATACAGGGGCGTAGCTATGGGTGGGCCTAGGCCCATCCAGTTTGTCTCTGATCCACCAATTGACGCCAATCTTCTAGGCGCTGGTTAGGCTGAACAGCCTTTTAGTTCAGCCGCACAAGCTTGGAGTGGTAGCCTGTTTGCAGCTCTTAAGTCTTACCTGTAACCTGCCTAATTTGATTTCCTGTAGTGCTCGGGTCTGTGTCACTCCGGGACCATGAAGTCGGTAGTGGAGTTAAGTCTGTGGGAGCCGGGAGGACCTGCTCTGAGAGGGTAGTTTACCAGTTCATTGCTGACACCGCATCGTGGCTGCTAAAGCCGCTGCTGCCATAATGCTTTGTCTGCACTCTACAGCTGCTCTCACCAGTGCCTGCTTCCCTCCCCCCCCCCCCCCCCCCACCCCGCGCCATGCATGCTACTTGGTCAGACCTGGTCTCTTCCAACTGTGCCTGCGCTCCACTACCAGTACTGAGCAGGGCCACTGAGAGGCTGGGCCGGGCCTGGGGCAAGGCCGCCCCCGCCCCCCCCCCCCCCCCCGAGGTCATCGTCGTCGCCGCCCTCCCTCCGTCCATCACTGGGCCGGGCCCCCCTGAATTCAAATCATAGCGCCTCACCTCGACCTCGCTTTGTGTGAAAGAAGTGCAACAGCAGCAGTCTGCTGATCGCCTCCCTTCGGGCCTTCCCTCCCTGTGTCCCACCCTAGTCTGATGTGACTTGTGTGAAGGCGGGACACAGGGAGGGAAGGCCCGAAGGGAGGCGATCGGCAGACTGCCGCTGCTGCACTTCTTTCACACAGAGCGAGGTCGAGGTGCGCTATGATTTGAATTCAGGGAGGCCCGGCCCGGTAGTGGACGGAGGGGGGCGGGTAGAGGGGACTGCGGCACCGGGCCCCCCTTGGAGGCCTGGGCCCGGGGAATTTTGTCCCCCTCCCCTCTCGGCAGCCCTGGTACTGAGCTCCTCCTAAGATCCGACCCGGATTCGGGACGGGTCTTGGGAGGAGCTCAGTGGTGGCAGTGGTACACAGACACAGTTGGAAGAGACCGGGCCCGACCGAATAGCATGCATGCCGGGGGGGGAGGGGGGGAGGGCAGCAGGCACTGGTGAGAGCAGCTGTAGAGTGCAAAGCACTATGGCAGCAGTGGCATTAGCAACCGCGATGCAGTGTTTCAGCCCCAGCCAGGCCTTGGCACTCCCCGGATCCCAGTGCTACGCACTATTCTATAAATGGCGCACAACTTAGAGTGCAGTTTATAGCATAATGCTCCGTGCAGATTTTTTACAACACCCACATTTGGACGCCATTTTCTGAATCTAGTCCAATCATGTGAAAGTAGGCTTAATCTTGCAGAGTGCCTACGTTGTATGCATAGAAACTGTACAGAATACGGCAGTTTGTCTGATTTTTGAACTTCTCTACATTATCTTAAATTGCACTGGCTGCCTATTGAAGCCAGGATTATTTTTAAACATGTTTGTTTTTTGTTTAAAGTTTTACAAGGTCTGGTTCTAGATTAATTTTTTATCTCACTTTTGTTTTGGAGCTGTTTTGAGCCTTAGGAGAGTAAGCGACTAACAGTTTTTGAGAAATCATGGACTTTTCCAAGCAACAAGGCTTTGGAAGGATTTTGGTAAATGTTATGTATTTCCTCAACAGTATCTTACATTTAGAAAGAAGGTTAAAACATGTCTCTTTAAAGGCGGAATGCCGCCAGTGGGAGACGCCGGCGAACTGGAGATTTCGGCGTTCCCTGGCCTCGATGTTACCTTGAGCCCCGCCGAGCGCACCCCTCCTCCCCAACTGCTTGGCACCAGTTCGTACCTTGAGGAATCGACAGGGTCCACCCCGGAAGAGGGTAGGGGCCCAGAAGATCGTCGAATGGAAGCTGCTATTACATCTGGGGCCGGACTGGAGGGCAGTTTGCCCATGGAAACGCCGCGGATTGAGGAGAGAAGACCTGAGGAACAGAGTGCGACACCTGAGCAGAATGTAAGGTTTGAAATTCCCATAGAATTCCTGGTCAAACCAAAGGAGGTTACACTAGAAGCTTTGTGGGATTTAGTCTCTAACCTTGGACAGATATTCTTAAAACAAACTAATGAGGTATTGCCTAAATTAAAAACCTTAGAAAAAGACTTACAAAAGAAAGAAGAGCAGATTAAGGACTTGAATGATAAAGTTGTTAAAATGGACCAAAGAATTATGAAACTTGAAACAGTACAACCCACTACGATTAAAGACTTGACGAACCTAAGGGTTAAAATGGAAATTTTTGATAATTACACTAAAAATTGTAACCTTAGATTTGTCAATTTTCCTAAACTTCAAAATGTTGCTCCCTTGGAAATGTTGAAGCGCTATATGCGCGAAATATTATTAATTCCCGAACAAAATATACCACCAATGACTATGGCTTATTATATCCCTGGGAAAGACCTGAATCAACCTGAAGCTCCGATAGATGTTTTTCTTTTGTTGGAGACCTCGGATATTGACCTAGCGACTGCAGCCACATTAGTGGCGACAGTCGCACTATTACCAGATAAGAGTTGGATTTTTCGTCTGTTTTTCCGTAACAAGGACAAACCTTTTTTAGGTTTTAAAGTATTATTATTTCCGGATGTCTCTAAGGAGACAAGACGACGGAGGAAACAATTTCTGCTCCTTAAACCTGAAATTCTGCACTTGGGGGGTACCTTTTTTTTAAGATACCCCTGCAAGTGCATAATAAAGTTTAGGGATAAAAAAAATATGTATTTACAGAACCTGCCCATGTGTCGGCACTTATAGCCTCAGTGAAAGTGGAAAAGCGCTAATTATAAGAATTAACTCTGCTTAGTAGAATTAGCATATCTTGCGATTTTTTTTTCCTCTGTAATGTTTTTCTCCCATAGATTCCTGAAATCTTGGATCCGAATTTATGGACTTGAATATTGTTTTCTTTTGAAAATGTGAGGAACTCTTTCTTTCACCTTTTCTTTTTTTTTTTTTCTTGATATTAGGTTTGAATATGTTATTGATAAACGGATACTTTCCTATACAAGATTTTTGCTTGTAATAAATTTAATAATATGAATAAATAAATAAATTTAAAAAAAAACATGTCTCTTTAGATTTGTTTTACGAGAAGTTTAGTATTTTAAGTTAGTGCTATTTTATGTTGGGTTTACGTAATTCCCAGGGATTGTCCTGGCTTCTTGACCACTGTGACCCGCTTAGAACTGTGAGGTGTTAGCGGGATGTAACTCAGAAATGTAATGTAATGTAATACCCACTTGTAGCTTTATAACGGCCATTTTATGTGTGTAAAATAGACTTGTTCCATTCAGAAGATGCTTTATAAAATTACCCCCATATGGTAAAGGCAGGTTCCCCTCTCTGTTATGGTTCAGCCTCAGTATTTTTGTTACTGGACTCGGAAGTGGCAGTTCTATCAGTGGGTGCCTCCTTCTCAGTGCTCCGATGCTCCATGATGAGAACCTATTCTATAAGGACATGTGGGTGCCAAGATACTATTACAGAAAACTAGCAATCCAGTACTGCTGCATCTTATATTTCGATTAACACTAATTGCAGGTGCCAACATGCAGCACAGGTGCACATTGTAAGTTATTTATTTATTTATTTATTTTATTTATTTATTGGGATTTATTAACCACCTTTATAAAGAGATTCAACCAAAGCGGTGTACAGCAGGTACAGTTTTAACATAATACAAAGACATTTGCTATGCACATTTCCCAAAGCTAACATATTCCATTTAATACATTCAAAATAAAAATGTTTTTTTCTACCTTTGTTGTCTGGACATTTTATTTGTCCATCATGTTGGTTTCAGTTTCTCTTTTCTACTTTCCTGTCTATCTTCTGCTAATTCTTCTTCAAGTGGCTCCTGTCCATGTCTTTTTTTCCTCTCCTCTATCTTATTCTGTTCCCTCACTACACCTATCTTTGACATATTGATTTTTCCTTTTTAGCTGTTTCCTCTTACCCGTGTGTAACCCTGGTCTCACCACAAATGTTCTGGGCACCAGCTAGCTCTTGGGGTCAGCACCTGATACCAGGGTGACAGAAAAAGTTTTAGTGTATTACTAAGCTGGGTGCAGGCCGGGTACAGAGTTACTCCGGTTGGCCATAGGTTTTTAAGCCACACTTTTACTCTTATTTACTTTTTCTTTGTTAGTCCGGGAGTAAATGAACTTCACTCTCACTGAAAGAAATACTCCAGTCCAGGTTTTATAATCCAAGCATGAGCTTTACTTAAACTCTGCAACAGGCAGTTCATCCAGACTTCAAATATTCTGTAGGCAAACGATTCTTTCAATATCCAACAAGTCCATTTCTATCCAACTAGGTACTGTAACTAATTCAAATTGAGATTAAGTGCCAGTTCAAGACTTTGGTGTAACTTAATAGACTATTTGTAATTCCCAGGGTATTTACATATACACCATTCCTCCCGTCCAAGTACCCATCTTTTTGGGCAGGATAATCCAAGGCTTTGCCTACAGCACTTTTACAGCAAGCTGTCTCCTCTTAGGACCAGACCTTCCTGTCTGTCCTTCTCTCCCAAAGGAGTACCTCTCAGGTCTACTACCTTTGGCACCGAACAAGTTCCTTCCCTGTTTTTGCTCCTGGTCTAGGTTACCCCTGCTTCCCACCAAGAGCACTCCTCCACTCCAGAGTTAATGCTTTTACTGACATAGTAACATAGTAGATGACAGCAGAAAAAGACCTGCATGGTCCATCCAGTCTGCCCAACAAGATAAACTCATATGTGTATACCTTACCTTGATTTGTACCTTCCTTTTTCAGGGCACAGACCGTACAAGTCTGCCCAGCAGTATTTCCCGCCTCCCAACCACCAGTCCCGCCTCCCATCACCGGCTCTGGCACAGACCTTATAAGTCTGCCCTCCACTATCCTCGCCTCCCAACCACCAACCTCTCTTCCCCCACCTGCTCCGCCACCCAATTTCAGCTAAGCTTCTGAGGATCCATTCCTACTGCACAGGATTCCTTTATGCATATCCCACGCATGTTTGAATTCCGTTACCTTTTTCATCTCCACCAGCTCCCGCGGGAGGGCATTCCAAGCATCCACCACCCTCTCCGTGAAAAAATACTTCCTGACATCTTTTTTGAGTCTGCCCCCCTTCAATCTCCAGAAACCTCCACTTCATTCAGCCTTAGTTTATTGGGCCTATCCAGGACACCCCCTCTCCACACAGCTCCTGGCGGGGATAGAGGCAACCAAAGACCATGTGCTCTGCACAACATTTATTAACTCTAAACTCCACCCTTACTGTCATTCAATAACCAGAAACATTTCCCTCAGCAACTTTCCTATAAACTCTCCCCATAGGGCTGGGCTTCCCACTGTCTTAGGCCCAGATTATCAAAAGAAATGCAGGTGCTAGAGGTTATTAGTGCCAGACTAGCACCCAAGTTTGTCTGCAAATGAGGGTCTCCCACATTCCTCCCTTATGATCATCAGGCAGTACGCTAACCAAGGGTGTTGATCCTGCTGCAAACCCTACGCTAAATTTACGAGCAAGGGGGGAATGGGGGAGACCAACAGAAGAGATTTGACAGTTCTGGGATTTTCTCACCTCCCCAAACACCAAAAAGACCCTGGTGGTCAAGTGGGACCACTAGCCCCCACCCCCAACACTAAAACGACCCTGGTGTCTGTGAGGGGGACTTGCAAGGAGATCAAAGATAGAACAGAAACATAAGCAGAAGGTTTGAGGAGGATGGAGATTAGGAAAGTAAAGGTACTGGAATTGGAGGGAGGGAACTAAAAAAAACAGAAGTAGTGACAAAAGGATTTTACCCAAGTGCAGTGCTAAATGGGAGAAGAGAAGAAGGAAGAGAGACTGGAGATGGTAGGGGGGGGGGGGGAATTAAGAAATTGGGAACTCACGAGAACATGGGAAAGAATCTGAAAACTTGATAGAATATAAAGGGAAGAGGGCTAGACACTCGAGAGAAGAGTGGTGGAGTGCTCCAGAGATGTTGGGGAAGACATATTTTGGAGACTTGGCAGATGACAGCAAATGGACTACTCCAGCATTTCCCAAACTGTGTGCTCATAGGTGCCCCGTATAAGAGGCTTGCCCAATCTTGACCTTCCCCTGGCTGCTGCCCTCACAAACACAGGGCCTGCGCAGCAGCCAGGGAGCTCTCCCACCGTCCCTCCTTCCTTCCTGCTCTCCCCGACCGGCAGCCTTCCTTGCCCCCTCCCCCGCACGTAACCCCCCAGCGTATAACCGTTTTACTCTCCCTGGCAGCAACGTCTGTGAAGAAAAAGGCACTGCAGGCTCGCCTCCGGCTTCAGCTTTTCCCTTCGCTCTTCACACAGTGTCCCGCCTTTGCGATGATGCATTACCTGTTTCCGCGAAGGCGGGACACTGTGTGAAGAGCGAAGGGAAAAGCTGAAGTTGGAGGCGAGCCTGCAGTGCCTTTTTCTTCACAGACGTTGCTGCCAGGGAGAGTAAAACGGTTAAGGCGAGGGCAGGGAGAATCGCTGGACTTGGAGGGGAGGGGAACAGATCGCTGGATAAGACATGGAGAGAAGGGGAGGGCAGGGGGAGAGAACAGATCGCTGGAGGGGAGGGGAGGGGAGAGGCGAATTTCTGGCCGTGGGTGGATGGATGGAGGGGAGGGGAGGGGAGAGATCGCTGGAGAGAAGGGGAAGGCAGGGGGAAAGAAAGGATCCCTGGAGAGGAGGTGAGGGCAGGAGAGAAGAGAATTGCTGCACACAACAGAAGAAACTGGGACCAAAGCTAACAGAAAAACTAAATACTCAGACAGCAAAGGTAGAAAACATTTTTTTATTCAGAATTTATTAATTGGAATATGTCAGCTTTTGGAAATGTGCATCTGTGATATTTTGCATGTAAGTTTCAATTTTTCTAGTATTGCTGCATGCTGAGTCTGACGTCTTGAGGTAACTTTCCAGTTCAGTATTTTGCCTTCATATCTGTTGTGTCATGTGTTTTTCATGTGTGATCAAGGTGCAATATTCAGCTAGCGTGTAGTATTTGCAGCCTTTTTTTTATTTTTTTCACTAGCTTGTGTACTGGTGTTTTAGAGCCCAGTGTAATTACAGTACTGCCTTTCCACGCATAAAGTTGTAGCTCGTCCTGTCCTTGTAATTAGTGCTGTTATGGTTTGTTAAGGTTGTGAGTGTGTTTTTTTACAAGTTTGTGTATAGTGTTTTGCAGTGGAGAGATTGTGTGTTGGCCTTACTGAGCTGGCACCAAAACATCAGAAAGGGTGTAGAGCCTAAATCATGACACACTACCTCTTGAAGGATCTACATATGGTTGTTAATAAAAGGAGCTCATTGTGAACACTATCCACCCTAAAAGGGTGTTTTGTGGCTCTACATGAGAATTGTGATATTATGATCCTTTGTTTCATATTGTTGACGGTCTGCATTTTCCGTATGGGTGGTATATTGGTGTATTAGGTTCTGTCCAGTGTAATATTTATGGTACAGTAAGGTTCTGAGTGTGTTTTTGCACAAAGCTGTGCAGTGTTTTGCAGTTGAGCGATTGTGGTTAGCTTATGCTTTGAGTAACCACTTTATTCTTTGACATATGATACATATCTAATATTATTATTAATAACATTTGTATAGCGCTACCAGACGCACGCAGCGCTGAACACCTGACACAAAGAGACAGTCCCTGCTCAATAGAGCTTACAATCTAATATCTAAATTTAATAAAAGGTATTAATTGTGACTATTTTATTTTTACTTATTTTTTTTCTGTGTGTTGTCAGACAATTATGGAGGTAAACACCGCCCCATGGCCCCGCCACAACCCGCCCCTAACCCCACCCCCTTTAGCCTCCCCAAACAGTTGGGCCACCGACCGCCTATGTGTGCGCTGCAGAACCCTGGTGCGCCGTGGCGAACTCTCTGAGGTGCTGTGGCAAATCCCGACCTCCCTCCCGCCCAAACCGCTACTGCACACAGCAACGGCAGAAAAACAACAAAAAAAGCAAGCGCAGGGCTGCAGCAGCCTTCAAGCACGTGCTGTCAGTCCTGCTGGTCCTCTGCCCCTGGAACTGGAAGTTGACGTCAGCGGGGGCAGAGGACCAGCAGAGCCAACAGTCCATTCCCGAAGGCTGCTGCGGTCCCGCGCTTGCTTTTTTTATTTATTTTTTTTCGTGGCCACTGGGGACAGGGAGCAGACAGCCTTCGGGACTTGCAGAGGGGACTGCCAAGGAGGTTGGATGAAAACAGGAGACAGGATGAAGTAAAAAAGTTGAAGCCAATAGGTCAGTCTCTGTTTCCCTTCCCATTCAAAACAAAGCAAGCAAACCTATGAACTGCTGAATCCAAGTTTTTTTTATTTATTTATTTTTATTTAATACATTTGTATCCCGCACTTTCCCACTAAAAGCAGGTTCAATACGGCTTACATAGTATTAGGTTATACAGAATTTTGTTAGATAAGGTAAGAAATTAAATATAACATAGGAATAGCATGGATGGGTTGGTAGAGATAGGCGATAGGGGGGTAGTGATAGAATGGATGTGTTGGTAGGGATAGGTGATGTAGGGGGTGATGTGGGAGATATGGTCTGGGTCAATGTCATTGTTTCTTCGGTGTTCGTTAGGTAGATGGGTTCATAAGTTTAATCAGGGTCTTTAGGATAGGCTTGCTTGAATAAATGGGTTTTTAATGCTTTCCTGAAAGGTAAATGGTCATGGATTGATCGGATATGTCTAGGGAGGGCGTTCCAGAGTTGGCTGCCCAGGAAGGAGAAATTGGATCCATGATAAGTTTTGTACTTGAGACCTTTACAGTTGGGGTAGTGCAGGTTGAGGTAATTTCGCGAGGATACAGACATGGTTCTTGGTGGGAGGTCAACTAGACTTGTCATATAGGCTGGAGAATCGCCGTGTATTCTCTTGTGGATTAATGTGTGGACTTTAAAGTTGATACGTTCTTTGATGGGGAGCCAGTGTAATTTTGCACGGAGAGGAGTTGCACTCTCAAAACGTGATTTGCCAAAGATGAATCTCGCTGCTGTGTTTTGGGCAGTCTGAAATTTTTTCAGGATGTGGGCTTTTCTTTATTATTGTTAGCATTTTTTTATTTAATCTCGCTTATATTTTTAAACATGCTGGCTTGTGCAACATAACTTTTCATAGGTAGAGTAGTAATTTCTTAAAATCATAATCAGTGTGTCATTTGGAGGGGCTGTTTATAGGGAACCCTAACACTGCTATATTTGTGCAGAGAAAAAGATGGAGACCTGTGTGGCCGGGAGGGTGGGGGGCGGAGACCTGTGTGGTCGGGGGTGGGGGGGGCGAAGATCAGCGTCGCTCGGACAAGAAGGATGCCGTGAACTGAAAAAGTTTGGGAATCACTGGACTACTCAAAGACAGAAATGGAATAAGAATTAAACCTTGTGAAGAATAGGAGGAAACCCTGGAGCCTGGCAGCTACAGCTCAGGCTAGTTATCTCTGCCTTTAGGTCCAGTTCTGTTTAATTTGCGTGTGCAATGTAATTGAATAACAAGCCAATTAGTGTCAACAATTGGCTTTTTAATAAGCAATTATTTGCACTAATTAAATTTAATTAGACTTTACGTGTTTAAATTGAGGTACGGGATCCATGCCTATATTTTACGTGTGATCTGAAAAAGAGTCGTGGAAATGGGGGGAGGGGCCTGGGTGGAACAGGGCGTTCCTAGCATTTATGCGCGTTATAGAATAAAGGGGTTTAGGTGCCTAATTTAGGCAGGTACATTTGCACCACATTTCACTTGGTGCAAATGGCCGCCCCTAAAGTTAGGCGTGACTCCCGGGCATAAGCGCTATTCTATAAACCGTGCCTAATTATAAGCATGGTTTATAGAATAGCGCACTTTTTTGGTGCTGATTTTTTTGGCGCCATCTATAGAATCTAGCCCTATATCTATACTGGTCCTGAACTGAAATTGCTTTTTCTTTGTAAAATAGTTGCTGTCAGAAAGGGGAAACCACGATGAAGCTATGCGAGTACTGAAGACAGCACTAAAACTGGAGCCAGCAACTATGCAGCAGAGTGCAAAATATACTCACACAAAATCATCTACGGCGTTGTCCCAGGATTCATGACAGACCTTATGGACCTACCAACCGGAAACAGAACCGGATCATCATGAACATACCTAAACTTCCATTACCCAAATTGCATAGGACTCAAATACAAAACAACCTATGCATCCAGCTTCTCCTATATAAGCGCACAACTATGGAACGTACTCCAAAAAGCTGTGAAAACAATCCATGACCACCTAAACTTCAGGAAATCACTAAAAACCAACCTGTTCAAAAAGGCTTACCCTACCGATCCAACGTAAATCCCCACACCCGGCAACACAGCAAAACTAATTATCGTACTGGACAATATACAACCTTCCCTTCCTTGGACCCTCATGGTGCCTGAAACACACCGACCTTATTTGACCATAATATAACCTTGTATTTGTTCTCTACTGGACTTGGCGAACGACTTTACGGTACTATGTAAGCCACATTGAGCCTGCAAATAGGTGGGAAAATGTGGGGTACAAATGTAAGAAATAAATAAATACATATTACGCTGAGATCCAGTTTTTAACAGTCCGAAATGTGCAGAAATATGATCAATCACCATTAGGATTAAAAAAAAATCAGTATGTAACATGAAGATGGATCAAATTAGGGGACCTGTTTACTAAGGTGCGGTAGCATTTTTAGCGCATGCTAAACACTAGAGTCGCCCATATGTTCCTATGGGTGACTTTTGGGCTCATTTTCGAAAGAGAAGGATGTCCATCTTTCGACATAAAACGGAAGATGGACGTCCTTCTCCCAGGGACGTCCAAATCAGTATAATCGAAACCCAATTTAGGACATCTCCAATTGCACTCCGTCGCAAGGACGGCCAAAGTTCAAGGGGGCGTGTTGGAGGCGTAGCGAAGGTGGGGCTTGGGCATGCCTAACACTTGGACATCATTGACCCATAATTGAAAAAAACAAGGACGTCCCTGACGAACACTTGGACGTTTTCACCCGGACCTGTTTTTCTTACGGCTAAGGCACAAAAAAGTGCCCGAAATGACCACATGATCACCTGAGAGAATCGGGGATGTCCTCCTGTTACTCCTCCAGTGGTCACTAACCCCCTCCCACCCTCAAAAAATATCTTTAACCCTAGAATGCATATTGGGGGCCTTTTAGGCCCCCATGCTTACATTTTTGCTATTGTCTGCAAAATTACTTTAGTTAGAATTTTGAAACTCAAGGTATTACTCAAGTATGTCATTGTTGATAATATCCAGTTGTTCATATAATTTTTTTTCATAGGCATTATGGTGTAACAATGCTTGTTTGGTGAAAACTACATCTGTACGAATTGGGGGCCTTTTAGGCCCCCGCTGTTTTTATCATGTTCTCAGAAGTGTTTGTGTCTCAAGTTACTTTATTTGTACTCAGTAATGCTGGTGGAGGGGCCAGGGTGTGGATAATAACATGTGAGGATGTCATGTGATTTTTGGAGGGAGTGATAAGGCCATGACATCACCTCAGGTCCTCTGAACACTGAGGACAGTATACACTGTGAGCTAATTGCTGAAGGACCTGTGATAAGATAAGCTGTTGAGAGGAAATCTGTTTCATTTTCTAACATCTAGTCAGCAATGGCACAGTCTTCCTCCAAGTGTCTGACTGACCAAGAGATTGAAGCGATTATGTTTCAAAGCGATGATGAAAGTGAACTATCTTTGTCTGATGAAGAATATCTGCCACCAGCTAATCAAACATCCTCATCCAGTGATTCTTCTGATGATGAAGAAGTGAATCTAGTGGATCCTCAAGAAGTGATAAGTAGAACATCCAAAACGAATGTTTTTTGGGACAGTAATCCTACATTAGTCGGACGTACTCCAATACACAATATTGTGAGACAGGCTCAAGGAGCTGTGGGAAGTCCCAGTTACTTTACCCCTAAAGATGTATTCTGTACTTATTTTTCTGACAATATTGCAGAAGAGGTCCTATTATGTTCAAACCTAGAAGGAAGACGTATCGCTTCAGCAAAAAATAAGTCCTGAAAAAATATCTCAAAAGAGGAACTTTATGCATATATTGGACTTTTCCTGCTGGCAGGGAGTCAAAAATCGTATGATGTCCCAATACGAGAATTATTTCTGGACCCACTTTCTGATCCACACTATAAGGCGACAATGTCAGTGGGCAGATATGAGGAAATTAGAAGGATCATTCGCTTTGATGATAAGCGAACTCGTGCAGCGAGGTTTGAAACAGACAAATTAGCCCCTATCAGTTATATCTGGAACATATTTATCAAAAATTGCACAAAACTTTACAATCCTAGTACTAATGTTACTGTAGATGAGCAACTTGTACCGTTCAGAGGACGCTGCAAATTCATACAATACATGCCCAGCAAGCCAGCCAAGTACGGTATAAAAATCTTCTGGATGTGTGATTCTGCAAATTATTATGGCATAAATGGCGTAATCTACTGTGGCAAAGAGGTTGGTGCACCAGTACAGAAGGATCTGGGGTCTGAAATAGTCAAAACTCTTGCTGTTCCAATATTCAATTCAGGTAGAAACATCACCATGGATAATTATTTCACCAATGTTGAACTAGGCAATTTTCTGCTTGCAAAAGCTATTACACTTGTTGGTACTATAAAGCAAAACAGACGAGAAATTCCAGCAGCACTCAAACACAATCGTCAGCGAGCACTTTATGAGAGTGTCTTTGGATTCAATAACAAAGCGACTTTGGTATCTTACAAGGCAAAGAAGGAGAAATCTGTAATTTTACTCAGTACCATGCATCACGATTGCAGTGTTGACAGCAATAACCAAAAATTGAAACCAGAAATCATCCTGTATTACAATGCAACAAAAGGAGGTGTAGATAAAATGGATGAGATGGTGGGAGAATATTCGCGTAAGAGGCAAACAAAACGATGGCCTGTAGTACTATTTTCAAATATGCTTGATGTAGCAGCCCTAAATTCATTCATTATTTATACAGAAACTCATCCTGAATTTCATGCACAGAGGAAGGACAGGAGACGCTTATTCTTGAAGGACCTTTGTCATGAACTTGTAATACCTCACATGATAGAGCGAAGCGACTTGAAATGCTTGCCAAAGAAAACTAAAGAAGCAATGAAACGGTGTGGCGTACAGTTTCAGATTACTCCAGAGCCAGGAGAAAGAAAACGAAAGCGTTGTTTCATGTGTCCAAGAAACATAGAGAGGAAAACTGAGCGATATTGTTCCACTTGTAAGGAAACTGTTTGCAAAGAACACTCTTCTGAAAAAATAACATGTCAGAATTGTTTGGAAGACTAATATAATAGAAAAGAAAGTTAGAATAAAAATGTAGCTGCAGCTAGTTTGCTATAGATTTCTATGCATTTTTGTGTGTTTTCATGTCTTTGCGTGAAATTTGGGAAAAAAAAGATTTTTTGGTGTTTTCTGTGAAAAATTATAATTAAAATGTTGTCCACTATTCATATTTTATTGAGCAATTTTGAAATAAACTTGTGAAAGGCCCCCATGACGTTAATATGTATATTTTTAACGTCATGCGTTCTAGGGTTAAAAATATGTTGTGCTAGCCTGTATGCCAGCCTCAGATGTCATACTCAGGTCCATGACAGTGCATGCAGGTCCCTGGAGCAGTTTTAATGGGTACTGCAGTGCACTTCAGACAGGCGGACCCAGGCCCATACCCCCCCTACCTGTTACATTTGTGGAGGGAACAGTGAGCTCTCCAAAACCCACCACAAACCCACTGTACCCATATATAGGTGCCCCACTTCACCTGTAAGGGCTATGGTAGTGGTGTACAATTGGGGGTAGTGGGTTTTGGGGGGCTCAGCACACAAGGTAAGGGAGTTATGTTCCTGGGCGCAATTTATGAAGTCCACTGCAGTGCCCCCTAGGGTGCCCGGATGGTGTCCTGGCATGTCAGGGGGACCAGTGCACTACAAATGCTGGCTTCTCCCACGACTAAATGGCTTGCATTTGGCCGTTTTTGACATGGACGTCTTTGGTTTTGAAAATTGCCGAAAGTCAGAAACGTCCATGTCTAGGGATGTCCAAATTTAAGGATTTGGACGTCCCTAACGGTATTTTCGAAACAAAAGATGGGAATCCATCTTGTTTTGAAAATACGGGTTTCCTCGCCCCTGGATTTCGCCATTTTGAAAGGACATCCAAATCGCAACTTGGACATCCCTTTCAAAAATGCCCCTCCACGTATTTAGCACGTGCTAATCATTAGCGTGTGCTAGAAACACTAGCGCGACCTTAGCACGGCTTAGTAAACAGGGCCCTTGGTGTCTTGCTGGATCTTGTCATCACACTCTACTATTCCATGCTTGGTCACTCTGTAAAGAATATTAAACAAGTAACTTGCCAGCCAGCTCCAGAATCTCAGGACAGGCTGATCTGATCCTTGGGAAATTACTAACAATGTGCATTCATCAAGCCAATTAGTATCCATTAAAGGACTTTAGTGCATGTTAAAAAATAGCAATTAAAACAAATGTGTAAAACCAACTGAAGAAACACCTTAAAATTGGGACATTTTTTGGAAAAAAATAAAAACCAACATTTTTCTTGTTTGTATACATTCCTAGGAATTACAAGTTCCTGTATTCAATGGGATAAAACCAGGCCTGGGGAAACCTGTCCTAATTACAAGTCCCTATATACAATGGGGTGATACCAGGCCTAGGTAAACATGTCCTGAATTACAAATCCCTATATACAATGGAGTGAAACCAGGCCTGAGTAAACCTGTCCTGAAATTCTAGAGCCAGCTGGCTCAGAAGAGGCAGGGCCCAGTGAGCTTAGGGCATACTCAGAAGCCCAAAGACCCCACACTGAATGCAACAAGTTGGCACACTGCCATGGAGGCACGGAAAAGAAGGGAAGCCACTGAACATTTTGTGGGGAGGATGGAGAGATGCTGGACACCATGGGGGGGAGGGATAGGAAAGGAAAAACGCTGGACACCATTGGGAGATGGGGGAGGTAGGGAAGAAGATAGATACTGGACTCCTTGGGGGGAAGGTAGTGAAGGAGAGATACTGGACACAATGGGGGAGTTGGGGATAGGGAAGGGGAACTGCAAGGCTATGGAAGTGAAGGGGAGACACCAGATGTGAGGGGGGTGGGAATGGGGGGGGGGGGCACATATTTTAACTTTTGCCTAGGTTGCCAGGTCCCCTTGGGCTGGCCCTGATGGTATACAGGTTCAGAATTGGCCTAAACTGTTGAAAAATGGGAAGTCACTGGAGACTGATGACTATATTCTAGGGAGGACTAAGTCTTTCTTCTTAGAGGCAGCTGACTTTTAGATACTGCAATGGTATGGATAGTTTTTTGTTTGTTTGTTTTTTTTTTGAAAGGATGGTGTTTGAGCAGTTTATATATTTTATACTTCAAAATATAAATGGGACATTTCTAATATTTTCCTTTACTTTCAGAAATGGGTGCTTGGTTTCCTTAAGGGGAAGTGGGGTCTACTAGACGAATTATGAGTGAGTGATCTAGGTTAATGTTCTTAAGACCCATTGACTGAGACCACAGAGACATAAAGATCTGTGTTAATGTGAAGATTTATTTTTAACCTCATTTGCAAAGAGACTTGATAAATTGGCTATTTTTAGAGCACTTTTCTCTTTCTGTCTCCATGCCAGCTGACACAGCTGACTTTAGCATAGTGTCTTGGAACTTTTTCTCTTGCAGTGTTTCCTGTAATTTCTCAAGTCAAGAACCACTTTATGAAGCAGCTGGTACAGGAGCCAACAAGAAGAGGAAAAATTCTAAACCAAGTTTTTTAATGGAGCGCATGATCTGGTGCGGGAGGTAATGGTGTTGGGGCTGCTTGATAACAGTGATCATAATATGGTCCGATTTGATATTGGCTCTCGAGTAAGTACACACAGGAAAGCCAATACGATAGCATTTAACTTTCAAAAAGGAGACTATGATAAAATGAGAACGATGAAAAAAAAACCTTAGAGGAGCAGCTGTGAAGGTCAAAAATTTACATCAGACGTGAATGCTGTTCAAAAATAAGGCTAGTTATATTCCATATATTAAAAAAGGAGAAAGGAAGGCCAAGCAACAGCCGGCATGGTTAAAAAGTGAGGTGAAGGAAGCTATTAGAGCTAAAAGAAAGTCCTTCAGAAAATGGAAGGATCCAACTGAAAATAATAAGAAACTGCATAAGGCATGGCAAGTCAAATGCAAAGCGCTGATAAGGAAGGCAAAGAGGGACTTTGAAATAAAGATTGTGTTGGAGGCAAAAACACATAGTAAAAACTTTTTTATGTATATTAAAAGCAAGAAGATGGCAAAAGAATCAGTTGGTCCGCTAGATGACCGAGGGGTAAAAGGGGCACTCAGGGAAGACAAAGTCATAGTGGAAAGATTAAGTTAATTCTTTGCTTCGGTCTTCACTGAAGAAGATTTGGGAGAGATACTGATGCCAGAAATGGTATTCAAAGCTGACAAGTCAGAGAAACTGATTGAAATTTCTATAAACCTGGAAGATGTAATGGTGTGATTTGACAAATTGAAGAGCAGCAAATTGCCTGGACCAGATGATATTCATAATGTACTTTGTCAAATGCCTTTTGAAAATCCAGATACACAATATCAACTGACTTTGATGCCTGGCTTTCCTTCTTTCTTGAACCTTCATCTCCTTCCCTCATTCTTGGGGATTTTAACATTCATGCTAATGATCCCTCTGACTCTTATGCTTCACAGTTTCTTGCTTTAACATCCTCTTTCAATCTTCAACTGTGCTCCACTGCCCCCACTCACCAGAATGGCCACTGTCTTGATCTTATCCTCTTCTCAAACTGCTCACTCTCCAGTATCTGTGCCTCAACTCTTCCCCTCTCTGACCATCATCTGATAACTTTCACACTTAAACACCCTCCTCCCCAGTCCTGTCCAATCTTAACCAATACATTTAGGAATCTTCAGGCTATTGACCCTTCTACTCTGTCCTCCAGTGTTTCAAATCTCTTCTCTACCACTATGTTATCCAAGTCTGTCAATGAGGCTGTCTCTTCCTATAATACTATTCTCTCCTCTGCTCTGGATACTCTCGCTCCTCCCATTCCCTGTTCTATAAAACATACCAAACCCCAGCCTTGGCTGACCTCTAGAGTCCGCTACCTACGTTCCTGTGCTCGCTCTGCCAAACGCCTTTGGCTGAAATCCCGTGCCCATGCTGACTTTATACTTTTCAAATTCTTGCTGACCTCCTTCTAGTCTGCTCTTTTACTTTGCCAAACAGAACTATTACATCCAGTTGACAAATTCTCTTGGCTCAAACCCTCAACGCCTCTTTGCCACACTGAACTCTCTGCTCAAAGTGCCTTCACCTCCAACTCCCTCTTCACTTTCTCCCCAGACTCTGGCTGAGTACTTTCATGATAAGGTTCACAAGATTAAACTTGAATTCTCAACCAGGTCACCGCCACCTCTCCTTCCCTTAGTCCATTCTCTCAACCCTCCAACCCCTGCCTCCTTTTGTTCCTTTTCTGAAATCACTGAAGAGGAAACTACACATCTTCTTTCCTCCTCGAAACTAACTACCTGTTCCTCTGATCCTATTCCCTCCCAACACTATCTCTCCTACTGTCATCCCTTTTATCTGTCATATCCTCAATATTTCACTTTCCACTGTGACTGTTCCTGATTCCTTCAAACATGCTGTAGTCACACCACTCCTTAAAAAACCTTCATTGGAGCCTACCTGTCCTTCCAACTATCGCCCCATCTCCCTCCTCCCTTTCCTATCCAAGATGCTTGAACGTGCTGTTCACCGCCATTGCCTTGACTTTCTTTCATCTCAAGCTATTCTTGATCCACTTCAATCTGGCTTTCGCCCCCTTCATTCAACTGAAACAGTGCTTGCTAAAGTCTCCAATGATCTGTTCCTGGCCAGATCCAAAGGTCTCTACTCTATCCTCATCCTTCTCGATCCAAGATACTTGAACATGCTGTTCACCGCCATTGTCTTGACTTTCTTTCATCTCAATCTATTCTTGATTTATTTATTACATTTGTACCCCGCGCTTTCCCACAAATAGCAGGTTCAATTCGGCTTACATAGTAAATAGAATTACAGAGTCTTGAAGGAGAATATTACAAGTTGTAGTAAACATAGTAATAGTAGGGTTATGAAGATATGTGAATTGAACATGGAAAGGTTAACAAAAATAGGATGAGCAAAAGGAAAAGAGATCGGGAGGGGGTAAGGAGTAGGAAGGATGGAGAGGAAAAGATTGAGGGATAAGCATAAGGAGTTTGAGTTTGGGAGACATGCCAGCTCATAATCGAAAGTGATCGCCAGCCATTTCCTGACACAAATCAGGAGATGGCCGGCGATCTGGGAAAAGCGGCGAAATCGGTATAATCGAAAGCTGCTTTTTTTTGACAGCATCGCCACTTTCCCGTCGCCTCGCAGGCGAAAGTTCAAAGGGGCGTGTCGGCAGCGAAGCGAAGGCGGGACATGGGCGAGTATGGGCGTGGCTACCAGATAGCCGGCTTTCGCCGATAATGGAAAAAAAAATACGGCGTTAAGCAGTATTTCGCCGGCTTTACTTGGTCCTTTTATTTTCACGACTAAGCCTCAAAAAGGTGCCCAAACTGACCACATGACCACCGGAAGGAAGCAGAGATGACCTCCCCGTACTCCCCCAGTGGTCACTAACCCCCTCCCACCAAAAAAACCCCACTTTAAACACTTTTTTTCCAGCCTGTATGCCAGCCTCCATGACAGCAGAATGTGTTCTGTCCTCCGACAGCCTTTTCCTGCTTGTGATGTGGCTCTGGGGTGAGTGTGACACCTTTTCGGTTATTTGCACTGCAGAGTCACATCAGCAATGCATTGTGGTGGGTGTAGGTATTGGTAGTTGGTAGGCTCTACTCCCCTGGTGCTTTCCCCCTGCTTACTGGGTCAGAGTGTGCCCTGTTTTGTTTCCTGTTGTAGTCCATGCGGTAGTGGCCATTTTTGTAAGCCACTTTTAGTTCCCTTTCCTGTGTTACCCATGTTAGAGAACTTAGTTATTATTACCTTGAATGGTGTTGAAAGAGGGCATTGTACACCATTGTGCCAGCTCTGACCTACTGCTAATCTTAGTACCAGGGGACTCTTTGCCAGTGGGGCACAACCTCTGATCTGCAGTTAACTGTGAGTAAACGTGCTTATTTCAAGAAAGGACTTTTTCAGAGAGCTTAGTCTTCAGGTGTGAACTGGTGTGCCAAAGTTATACAGCAGCAATAAGTCCTAGAGGCTGTATGCAGGTCCTTGGAGCAGTTTTAGTGGGTGCAGTACATTTGTGGGTAGTGGGTTTTGGGGGGGGGGGGTTGGGGGCTCAGCTCCCAAAGTAAGGGAGTTATGCACGTGGGAGCTTTTCTGAAGTCCACCGCAGTGACCCCTAGGGAACCCGGTTGGTGTCCTGCCATGTCAGGGGGGCCAGTGCACTAAAAATGCTGGCTCCTCCCACGGCCAAATGCTTTGGATTTGGTTGGGGTTTGAGATGGCCGACATAACTTTCCATTATCGCTAAAAAACGAAGCCGGCCATCTCAAACCCCGGCCAAATCCAAGGCATTTGCCTGGCCAGAACCGTATTATCAAAACAAAAGATGGACGGCCATCTTTTTTGAAAATACGGGTTTGGCCAGCTGTTTGCAGTGCCGCCAAAATACATCGCCGGCCATGTATTTCACCGGCGCCATTCGATTATTCCCCTCATGGTCTAAGGTAAAATAATCGTCAGGACAGGAATCCACTTCAATCTGGCTTTCACCTTCATTCAACTGAAACAGCGCTTGCTAAGGTCTCCAATGACCTGTTCCTGGCCAGATCCAAAGGTCTCTATTCTATCCTCATCCTTCTCGATCTATCTGCTGCTTTTGACACTGTTGATCACAGCCTGCTCCTTGATACACTGTCCTCACTTGGATTTCAGGGCTCTATTCTTTCCTGGTTTTCTTCTTATCTTTCCCACCATACTTTTAGTGTATATTCTGATGGATCCTTCTCCACTTCTATCCAACTATCAGTTGGTGTACCTCAGGGATCAGTCCTGGGACCTCTTCTTTTCTCCATCCCATGGTTTTCAGTATCAACTTTACACTGATGGCTCCCAGATCTACCTCTCTGCACCAGAAATCTCAGCAGGAATCCAGGCCAAAGTATCAGCCTGCCTGTCTGACATTGCTGCCTAGATATCTCACCGCCATCTGAAACTAAACATGACCAAGACTGAGCTTCTTATCTTTCCCCCTAAACCAACCTCTTCTCTTCTCCCATTCTTTATTTCTGTGAATAACACTCTCATCCTCCCTGTCTCATCTCATAACATTGGGGTCATCTTCGACTCCTCTCTCTCCCTCTCTGCACATATTCAGCAAACTGCTAAAAGCTGCTGTTTCTTTCTCTATAATATCAGAAACCTTATCCACACTCTTATCACCTTTCGCTTAGACTATTGCAACTTGCTTCTCACAGGTCTCCCACTCAGTCATCTCTCTCCTCTTCAATCTGTTCAAAATTCTGCTGCATGACTTATACTCCACCAGTGTTACTATTCTCATATTAGCCCTCTCCTCAAGTCACTTCACTGGCTCCCTATCCATTTCTGCATACAGTTCAAACTCCTCTTATTGACCTATAAGTGCATTCACTCTGCAGCTCCTCAGTACCTCTCCACTCTCATCTCTCCCTACATTCCTCCCCAGGAACTCCGTTCACTGGGTAAACCTCTCTTATCTGCACCCTTCTCCTCCACTGCTAACTCCAGACTCCGTTCCTTTTATCATGCTGCACCATATGCCTGGAATAGACTCCCTGAGCTGGTATGTTAAGCTCCATCTCTGGCTGTCTTCATATCTAGGCTAAAAGCCCACCTTTTTGATGCTGCTTTTAACTTCTAACCCTTACTCTCTTGTTCAGTACCCATATTTTATCATTCCCACCTTAGTAATTCCCTTATCTCTTATTTGTCCTGTTTGTCTGTCCTAATTAAATTGTAAGCTCTGTTGAGCTGGGACTGTCTCTTCATGTTCAAGTGTACAGCACTGCATACGTCTTGTAGCGCTATAGAAATGATAAGTAGTAGTAGTAGTAAAAGAGGCTGGGAGATTTTCAGTCACATGCTGAATAGCAATGCTGTTTATTTTTTTTATTACATTTGTACCCCGTGCTTTCCCACTCGTGGCAGGCTCAATGTGGCTTACATGGGGCAATGGAGGGTTAAGTGACTTGCCCAGAGTCACAAGGAGCTGCCTGTGCCTGACGTGGGAATTGAACTCAGTTCCTCAGTTCTCCAGGACCAAAGTCCACCACCCTAACCACTAGGCCACTCCTCCACTCTTGATAGAGACACAGTAGCTTGAAAAGATCATAAAACAGATAGAGAAAAGGGAGGCAACTTGCCCAGCATGCACAGAGAACAAGGCAAGACAATAGAAAGAGTCCCATAACACAGGGAACTGGGCATGTGCTCTGAAAGAGCTTATTACAGGGAACTACAGGATTACAGGGATTTGTAGTCTTATACATCCTATCGTCTGTGCCTCCTGATGTGACTGGAGGCTGAGCCCTTGGGCCACAGTGGAAAAAGCCCAGCTGTGGCAGATGAGTTACTGCTAGGCCCAGGAGAGTGGAGTAGAGGCATGCTAGGGACAGGGTGGGAACGTCTGGGGATACTCTCACAGGATTGGTAGTGTCTCAGGATACTCTCACAGGATCGGTGGTGTCTCAGGATCCTCTCCCAGGAGCGGTAGGATCCTCTCCCAGGAGCAGTAGCATCTCAGGATCCTCTCACAGGAGCGGTAGCATCTCAGGATCCTTTCACAGGAGCAACAGACATCAAGGCACTGGAACGGGTCTGCGGAGCAATTACATAAGAACATAACAACATAAGAGTAGCCATACTGGGTCAGACCAATGGTCCATCTAGCCCAGTATCCTGTTTTCCAAAAGTGTGGCCTATTTGTTTTAAAAGTATTTCCATAATACTTTGAGTGTCACCTAGTCTTTGTACTTTTGGAACGAGTAAAAAATCAATTTACTTCTAGTCATTCTACACACTCAGGATTTTGTAGACCTCAATCATATCTTCCCTCATCCGTCTCTTTTCTAAGCTGAAGAGCCCTAACCTCTTTAGCCTTTCTTCATACAAGAAGAGTTCCATCCCCTTTATCATTTCAGTTGCTCATCTTTGAACCTTTTCCAATTCCGCTATATCTTTTTTGAGATACGGTGACCAGAACTGAACACAATAGTCAAGATGCAGTTGCACCATGAAAAAATACAAAGGCATTATAGTATTTTCGGTCTTATTCACCATCCCTTTCCTAATAATTCCTAGCACTGTTTGTTTTTTGGGGGGGCCGCCACCGCACAATGAGCAGAAGATTTCAGTGCATTATCCACAATGACACCTACATCTTTTTCTTGAGTGCTGACACCCAAGCTGGACCCTAGCATCACAGAGGAATGAATTCAAGATGCTGCGTCCTGCGAGGTTCCCGCCACAGTCCCAATGGAGAAGGCAGAAGCGCACCTGCATCCTGGGAGCAGCATGAAATACTGCTGGAGTGTCCAGGGACATGGGAAGAAGTCATGGTAAGACCGGGATACCTCTATGCAAATGGGGGAGCAGAACAGATATGGTCATGGCACAAAACATAGCTGGCTATAAAAAGTATTGATAGAGATTCCTTGAGGAAAAGGTCATGTAGGCTTGGGAACACCACTCCTTGCTTTGTCTAGAGATATGAACAACAGGAATCCTGCTGGGTGCTTGTGAAAGGATGCTGGGCTTGATGGTCTGACCCTGAATGACACTTATTAGGTTCTTAGCCAAATGTCCTTTAGCCCTTTCATGAACCCACTCACTTCTCTACTATGCAGTGCAATACATGTAAACATAGTTATAGAATGCTCTCATTTTCTTTCAATTCCTTAAGAAGACAAGACAAAACACTCATTCACATTTGCAGTACAATGCTGCACCCTTCTGGAATCTGCATGCTTTACAGTGAATTGTTTTCTATTTTCTTTTTGACATGGCAGCATTCTCTTGTTGTTTTTGGCTTCCAGGACAATGGGCACTGGTCCCAGATAGGTCTATGTTGCCATTAATCTGCATATACAGCTTTTAATTGCCTCCATCACAGCTGTAGGTACAAATTGTGACTCTTTCTGGATCCCAGCAGTGGTGTGCTTTCAGCCAGTCAGTAGTTGTCACTGTTGTGTGGTACCTGGGACTTCCTATTCCTGGGTGCTATGAGTGCTGTCTCCACAGAATGCCCAGCCCTGGATGGCCCAAAGACCAGAAACAATAATGAGTGGAGTTGAACGGGTAGATGTGAAGCATCTGTTCACGCTTTCCAAAAATACTAGGACTAGGGGGCATGCGATGAAGCTACAATGTAGTAAATTTAAAACGAATCGGAGAAAAGATTTCTTCACTCAACGTGTAATTAAACTCTGGATTTCGTTGCCAGAGAATCTGGTAAAGGCGGTTAGCTTAGTGGAGTTTAAAAAAGGTTTGGACGGCTTCCTAAAGGAAAAGTCCATAGACCATTATTAAATGGACTTGGGAAAATCCATTATTTCTGGGATAAGCAGTATAAAATGTTTTGTACATTTTTGGAATCTTGCTGGGTATTTGTGACCTGGATTGGCCACTGTTGGAAACAGGATGCTGGGCTTGATGGACCTTTGGTCTTTCCCAGTATGGCAATACTTATGTACTTATGTACACAAAGGGGGGAAAGGGGAGAGGCAGAGTATGGAGAAGTTTAATAGGCAGAATTTCAAGTGATCTCTACAGGTCGACCCCTTCATTCTATAACTTGGTACCTTCTATTTGATGCCAAGTGCACGCGTAGTTTACAGAAAAGCTAGCAATTATGTATGTCAGAGGCACCTTTAATTGGCACTTAGTTGCATAAGTGCTAGTGCTATCCTATGAAGTACACACCAATGACACTTAGCACTGAGGAAGCATACATATAGGCGGAGTATGGTGATGTGTGCAACTTACAAAATATTATGAGTTATGTGCATTGTGTGGTACACTTTAAAGTGCACCATCTTAACACCAGCTATTGACCTATCAGAAGTAGGCATGTCTAAACTGTGGCACCTCAATGTGGCTTCGGTACACTTAAATGCTGTTATGGAATTAGCGCAAACTGCATCAAGGCACCAAGTTATAGAATTGCTCCTCAATATTGGACATACCGTAGCAAAACTGTGTAACAGTGTTGGGGAATATCATAAATGCTGTGGATTAGGACTAAGACAAACCGAAACCCACATGGAAAACAGAACTGTTTTGGAAGCTGCTGGCTTGCTTCAGCATTCTCTGCATGGTCTGATTACTTTTAATGCTCACTTCTAATAATGAGTGAACATAACAGCGGTCATTTCACTGGTGATGAACAGTTGCACAGGTGCACACGGAGTAGAAAACAAAGCAATCATGTGATGTCCAGGACATCTTTCAGAAGCTTAGTCTCATAAAGACTCCAGGTCTTCTTTGGTACATCCAATAGGTACTGCAGAAAGGTGTAGAAGTCCAGTACTGGAATAGCAAAGTATAGCAGGTCAGGATTGAGGCTTACTGCAGAGCTGAGTAGGGATCCAGTCTAAAATGTATTTATTTATTTGTTGCATTTGTATCCCACATTTTCCCACCTCTTTGCAGGCTCAATGTGGCTTACAATACATCATGAATAGTGGAAATATATAAGAAAATAGGCATTTAGTATTACAGAAGGATCTTGGGTAAGATTATAATGATAAAGCATGATAGTAGTATAACAAGCAGATATTATAAGACAATTCTGGTTGTATGCGGAGGGGTTCACATTTGTTGATCTTTGTGGTATACCTTGTTAAAGAGATGGGTCTTCAGTAGTTTGCAGAAGTTAGTTAGCTCATAAATCGTTTTTAAGTTGCGCGGCAGCGCGTTCCAGAATTATGTGCTCAGGTATGAAAAGGTTGACGCATGCGTTAGTTTGTATTTTAGACCTTTGCAGCTGGGGAAGTGAAGATTAAGGAATGTGCGAGATGATTTTTTTGCATTCCTGGGTAGTAAGTCTATCAGGTCTGACATGTAGGCTGGGGCATCTCCGTGAATGATTTTGTGAACTAGGGAGCATATTTTGAACGTGATGCGTTCTTTAAGTGGGAGCCAGTGTAGCTTTTCTCTTAAGGATTTGGCACTTTCATATTTTGTTTTACCGAATATGAGTCTTGCTGCAGTGTTCTGGGTTGGCTGAAGTTTCTTGATTATTTGCTCTTTGCAGCCAGCGTAGAGTGCGTTGCAGTAGTCTAGATGACTGAGTACCATTGATTGTATCAGGTTACGGAAGATGGTTCTTGGGAAGTAAAATGATAGCAATTTCTCTATTTTTGGTCAGGATTTAGATGTATTTGATGGTTGAAAACCCAGCAATGGGAAAGCAAAGCATGTTGTAGGTCAGATAACACCAAGAAAGCTGCCAAGGGGGTGAGAATTTTCAGAGGGAGATTTAGGACATGCCTCAACTCCACCCAGCCTTGCTCATGGCCTCACCCTCAGCTCCACCCCAATGTCACAGCCCATGGCACCAGCCGTCACCTCCCCTTCCAGCGGCAGCAGTGGACTCCTTAATAAAACGTCATCTCCTACTGCCATGGGACCAGTCCTACAGCTCTTATCGCAAAACTAGTCCCATGGCAGCAGGAGATTATATTTTATTAAGACGTTTCCTGCTGCTGCTGGAAGGGGAAGCTGCTCAGCAGGAAATCCCAGCCCCCCAGCAGGAATGCAGGAGACTTGGCAGGTCTGCAACAAACCCACATTAAATTCTTTAAACTATCTACTTACTAACAGTCAAGTGCTGATTACATGCATAATATATTAGCTTAATGGCATATATATATATATGTGTGTGCATACGTATATGCTAAACTTCCACCTAAGCACTTTTCTATAAATATGTCTGTATTTTATAGGTATGTATTCATATAGGCAGAGTCAGGGTGGAGTTGAGATAGAACTCACACACAAAAGAAGTGACATGGGCTGCACATACCTCAGCAGGACATGTTTATCCATTCCTACCCTAGCTGAGATAATATTTAACCATCTCTCTGACCTCATGTGCAACTTTCTTTAAATTAGTCACCTTACTTTCTAACTCTTCTTACTCTCTTACCTATCTATATGTTCCATCTTTGCTTATACCCTTCACTATCAATTAAAATGTTCTATTACATATTGTGTTGACATTGTAAATAGTATACTAAGCCAGCTCCTTATCACTTCAGTATAGGTCGCATCCCCAAAGCAGAAGATAAGGATAACATATTGAAATGATACTCATGAGAACAGATTGAGTCTTGTGGGAAATATATGCAATAGGTCTATTTCTATCTCTCTTCTTGTTCTTTTCTGTCTTTTTGTTTTTTTACCATCTCAGATATCACTCGTCTGAAATCCAAGAACGAAATGTGCGGCCACAGCAATAAAGGGCAGGGATCCGGGATTCATCTGCTGCGACTAAAGGAAAGAAAGTTATCAGGTAAGCCATAATTTTACCTTCCTTAGCCTCAGCAGCAGATGAATCCAGGAACTGGTGGGATATAATCAAAGCAATCCCCTAAATAGGGTGGGAAGCAGCCGCTCCCCGAGAGAGCACCGTTGCCCCAAAATGGTCATCTCCCCGCGCCGCAACATCAAACCTGTAGTGTTTAACAAAGGAATGCCGAGAAGCCCAAGTAACTGCTTGACAAATGTCGTCCAAAGAAAGGACGCCTGTTTCAGCCCAAGAGGTAGCCTGAGCTCGAGTTGAATGAGCAAGCAACTCATCAGGAGGAACCCGACCCTTCACAAGGTAAGCCGAAAAAATGGCTTCCTTAAGCCACCGAGCAATGGTTGCTTTGGAAGCAGCATAACCATCTAGGACCCGACAAAAGCACAAAAAGATGGTCTGAGCACCGGAATTCATTCGTCATATGCAGATACCGGAGGAGAGAGTGATGAACAAGTAAAAGTCTCAGGAGAGAAAAATTCTGCAGAAAATCCAACCTCTGGAAGGAGGGTAGAAAAAGTGGCTGATTCAAATGAAAGGCTGGCATGACCTTAGGCAAAAAAGACGAGACAGTCCGCAGAGTAACTCCTGAGTCCGAAAATTGAAGAAGAGTTCCCGACATGACAGCGCCTGAAGTTCACAGACTTGGCACACCGAGGCAATGGCTACCAAAAACACCATCTTCAGAGTAAGATCTTTATCAGAAGCCAAACGCAAAGGTTCAAATGGCGCACCCTATAACGCACTAAGCACAAAATTCAACTTCCAAGAAGGGCATGGATGCTGTACTGGAGGACTAAGGTGAAGAGCACGTTTCAAAAACTATGCCACATCAAAATGAGCACAAGAGAGAAGCCTGACACTCGACCTCGGAAACAGGCTACAGCCGCAAATTCAACCCGGACAGAATTATAGGTCAAACCCTTCTGCAACCCTTCTTGCAGGAAAGCCAAAATCTGGGAAACAGACACCTTAAAGGGAGACCAAGTTCACTCCGTGCACCACGACTCAAAAGTGCGCCACACCTGGCATAAAACCAGGCTTGAGGACGGGGAAACCTTAAAAGGGTGCAAACCTGAGAACAAAGCTTGAGTCTCCTGGGTTCTGGCAAGAAGACACATCCCTGAACCATGTCAAACAACACCCCCAGATATTCCAAAGTCTTGGATGGAACTAAACGGCTCTTGGGCAGATTGACCACCCAACCCAGAGACTGCAGGAACTCCAAAACTCAAGAGGTGGCTGACCAACTTTCCTGCTCTGAGTCTGCCCGAATCAACAAATTGTCGAGATAAGGGTGAACTTTGATCCCCATTTTTCGAAGGAAAGCCGCAGCGACTACCATCACTTTGGAAAATGTGCGAGGGGCCATAGCCAGCCAAAAGGGCAGAGCACGAAACTAAAAATCATGGCCTAGCACAGCAAACCAAAGCAACCTCTGATGAGGAGGCCAAATAGGGATATGTAAATACACCACTTTCAAATACAAAGCTGTGAGAAACTCCCCCGGCTGGACAGACGCAATCACCAACCTCATGGTCTCCATGCGGAAATGGCGCACCTATAGACACTTGTTCACTCTCCTGAGATTGAGAATAGGCCTTTTTGAGGAACTACAAAGTAAATTGAATAATGCGCGGTGTGCACCTCGGTCTGCGGTACAGGGACCACTGTCCCAAGTTCCAGCAACGTCTGCAACATGGCTTCTATGGCTGCTCTTCTGTCCACTGTGGCACATCGAGATTCCAAAAAGGAATTTGCGACGGGCAATACAAATTCTAGTCTGTAGCTGTCTCTGATGAGATCTATGACTCACTGGTCTGACGTAATCTTGGCCAACTCTTCGTAAAAGAGGGTCAGTCGACCTCCAGTGGAAACAACTGAACAGTGGACCTGTGTCCCATCACTGGGTAGAGTGTCCCAGAGCCTAGCTGCAGCTCCCAACACCTGCTTGTCACTCTGAAAGGATGACCTCTGCTGGAATCTAGAGCGTTGAAAGGACGAACCACGACCAGGGCGATAGCAGCAACTCTCACAGAAACGAAGTCTTGAAGAACTTGGCCTCGCATTAGGCCTCAGCTTGTCTTCTGGAAGCCGCTGGGACTTCGAACCTCCCAAATCTTTCACAATCTTTTCAAGATCCTTGCCGAAAAGTAACTTTCCCCTAAAGGGAAGCCTGGTAAGACACTGCTTAGAAGCCATGTCTGCCGACCAGTAGCACAACCACAACAGATGGAGAGCCAAAACCGCCAGAGGCATCTGCTTAGCAGACGCCCTGACCAAATCATAGAGGGCATCTGCCAAATAGGCGAGAGCCGACTGCATAGGAGCACCAGCAACTGAAAAGGAAGAATTGGGGGTACTGAGTACCGGCACCTTTTCCATTGTCTGCTAAAATTGACCCATGGTCCCCAAGTTTTAATGAAAGAGCTCAGGCTCTACATACCGATTCTGCCTTGTCATAGATTCTGTGACTGGTTGCAGAGGGCCTGGCTATTGTGGGGTGGGTTCCCTCAGTGATGACTCCACCCCTGAAGGGTGGCCTGACATTTGAGTACCAGCACCTTTTTCACTAGAAAAAATCACACTGAATACAAGTATGTCCTCAAGGTTGGCACCCTCAGCCATACGCCACCAAGCTCTACTGGCAGCAAAGCCCAGGAGCCCCCAAGAAGAATCCAGGAGCTGGAAGGAATCCGTCCACCACCTGCTGGAGATAGAGATATACTGAAGTGATAAGGAGCTGGACATCCAGGGTCACTGCTTTCTCTTCAGTGTTATATCCACCTGCTGGTAGGCAGATACAACACATCAGTTCCTGGATTCATCTGCTGCTGAGGCTAAGGAAAAATAAATTCCACTCCTACCCTAGCTAATATAATATCTAACCATATTTCTGACCTCATGTGCACCTTTCTTTAAATTAGTCATCTTATTTTATTTTTTATTTTTGTTACATTTGTACCCCGTGCTTTCCCACTCATGGCAGGCTCAATGCAGCAGGCAATGGAGGGTTAAGTGACTTGCCCAGAGTCACAAGGAGCTGCCTGTGCCGGGAATCAAACTCAGTTCCTTAGGACCAAAGTCCACCACCCTAACCACTAGGCCACTCCTCCTTTATTTTCTAATGCCTCTTACTCTCTTATCTATATGTTAACCATCTCTCTGACCTCATGTGCAACTTTAAATTAGTCACCTTACTTTCTAACTCTTCTTATTCTCTTACATAGTAAACATAGTAGATGACGGCAGAAAAAGACCTGCACGGTCCATCTAGTCTGCCCACGATAAACTCATGTGTATACCTTACCTTGATTTGTACCTGTCTTTTTCAGGGCACAGACCATATAAGTCTGTGCAGCAGTATTTCCCGCCTCCCAACCACCAGTCCCGCCTCCCATCACCGGCTCCGGCACAGACCCCGTATAAGTCTGCCCTCCCCCATCCTAGCCTCTCAACCACCAACCCCTCTTCCCCCCGCCACCCAATTTCAGCTAAGCTTCTGTGGATCCATTCCTTCTGCACAGGATTCCTTTATGCCTGTCCCACGCATGCTTGAATTCCATTACCGTTTTCATCTCCACCACCTCCCGCGGGAGGGCATTCCAAGCGTTCACCACCCTCTCCGTGAAGAAATACTTCCTGACATCTTTCCTGAGTCTGCCCCCCTTCAATCTCATTTCATGTCCTCTCGTTCTACCGCCTTCCCCTCTCCGGAAAAGATTCGTTTGCGGATTAATACCTTTCAAATATTTGAACGTCTGTATCATATCACCCCTGTTCCTCCTTTCCTCCAGAGTATACATGTTTAGGTCAGCAAGTCTCTCTTCATACGTCTTGGAACGCAACTCCCATACCATCCTCGTAGCTTTTCTTTGTACCGCTTCCATTTTTTTAACATCCTTCGCAAGGTACGGCCTCCAAAACTGAACACAATACTCCAGGTGGGGCCTCACCAACGTCTTATACAGGGGCATTAAAACCTCCTTTTTTCTGCTGGTCACACCTCTCTCTATACAGCCTAGCAACCTTCTCGCTACGGCCACCGCCTTGTCGCACTGTTTCATAGCCTTTAGGTCCTCAGATACTATCACCCCAAGATCCCTCTCCCCGTCCGTGACTATCAGGCTCTCCCCACCTAACACATACGCCTCCCTTGGATTTCTACTCCCTAAGTGCATCACTTTGCATTTCTTCGCATTGAATTTTAATTGCCAAACGTTAGACCATTTTTCCAGCTTCTTCAGATCTTTTTTCATGTTTTCCACTCCCTCCGGGGTGTCCACTCTGTTGGAAATCTTGGTGTCATCCACAAAAAGGCAAACTTTACCTTGTAACCCTTCGGCAATGTCACTCACAAATATATTGAACAGAATGGGCCCCAGCACCGATCCCTGAGGCACTCCACTACTCACCTTTCCCTCCTCCGAGCGAACTCCATTCACTACCACCCTCTGGCGTCTGCCCGTCAACCAGTTCCTAATCCAGTTCACCACTTCGGGTCCTATCTTCAGCCCTTCTAGTTTATTCAAGAGCCTCCTGTGAGGAACCGTGTCAAAAGCCTTGCTGAAATCTAAGTAGATGACGTCCATAACACGTCCTTGATTTAATTCTCCCGTCACCCAGTCAAAGAATTCAATGAGATTCGTTTGGCACGACTTCCCTTTGGTGAAACCATGTTGTCTCGGATCTTGCAACTTATTGGCTTCCAGGAAATTCACTATCCTTTCCTTCAGCATGGCTTCCATTACTTTTCCAATAACCGAAGTGAGGCTTACCGGCCTGTAGTTTCCAGCTTCTTCCCTATCCCCACTTTTGTGAAGAGGGACCACCTCCGCCATTCTCCAATCCCTCGGAACCTCTCCCGTCTCCAAGGATTTATTAAACAAATCTTTAAGAGGACCCGCCAGAACCTCTCTGAGCTCCCTCAGTATTCTGGGGTGGATCCCGTCCGGCCCCATGGCTTTGTCCACCTTTAGCTTTCCAAGTTGTTCATATACACTCTCTTCCGTGAACGGTGCTCTATCCACTTCGTTTTCAGGTGTACTTTTGCCAGTCCCTCTCGGTCCTTCCCCAGGATTTTCTTCAGTAAAAACAGAACAAAAGTATCTATTTAGCAAATTGGCTTTTTCTTCATCATTTTCTACATAGCGTTTTGCTGTATCTTTTAGTCTCACAATCCCCTTTTTAGTCTTTCTCCTTTCACTAATATACCTGAAGAAGTTTTTGTCTCCCCTCCGTACATTTCTAGCCATTTGTTCTTCCGCTTGCGCCTTCGCCAGACGTACCTCTCTCTTGGCTTCTTTCAGTTTCATCCGGTATTCCTCCCCGTGTTCCTCTACTTGAGATTTTTTGTATTTCTGGAACGCTAACTCTTTAGCCTTTATTTTCTCAGCCACTTGCTTTGAAAACCATATCGGTTTCCTTTTTCTCTTGCTTTTATTTACCCTCCTTACATAAAGGTCTGTGGCCCTGTTTATTACTTCTTTTAGCCTGGACCACTGTCCTTCCACTTCTCGTATGTCCTCCCAGCCCATCAGCCCATCTTACTTATCTACTAGTAAAAGAGGCCCGTTTCAGAGGAAATTAAACGGGCGCAAGGTTTTCATCGCCAACACCCCCTCCCTCCCTCCCTCCCTGGCCAACCCCTTCGTTGTTCTGCCATTGCTCCGCCCCCAACGTCATGACGTTTAACGCGAGGACGGGGCCCGGATCGATTTCCCCCCCCCCGCCTCCCTCCCTGCCAACCCCTTCGTTGTTCTGCCATTGCTCCGCCCTCGAGGGTGGGGCCCGGAGCGATTTTGGTGGCTTCACCACCACGAACCTTCGAACCTTTTTGAAGGAAGTCAGGGCTTGGCTTCACTGACGTCAGTGTCCTCAGAACGTTGAGGGTGAGTTTTATTATAGTAGATATGTTCCATCTTTGCTTATACCCTTCACTGTCAATTAAAATGTTCTATTACGTATTGTGTTGACATTGTAAGTAGTATACTATGCCATACTTTGTACTGCTATTTGAATACTTTACTACTGTAATTGCCTATTGCTCATGTTTGATTTATTCTTACTGTACACCATCTTGAGTGAATTCCATTGTTATGGTATAAGCCAATCATCAGAATTAAATGTGTAGCATGATGTTGTGTTGGATCAGATACATATATATACACCAATATATTTGTGCAGCTTTTAAATATATATATATTTGACACTGCAGCAGAGAAAATAGTCTCATTCCAAAAGCCCTCTTCCCTCTCCCTTTGGGGAATATTTACAAGACAAAGGTACTGCTGCAGTGGCAGGGACCTCACCTTGCCTTTTCTCATTCCTTAAACAAAAGACTTAAGACTGCTTTAAAGTTTTAAATTGACTCTATTCCTCTGATCAACACAACAAAGATTGGACCTAACCAGAGGATGCAAGGAGACAAGCAAGTGGGAAAGGTGTGAATACCCCATTGAAAACAAAGACTTCAGAGGGGAAACCATAAACAGGACATTTGCTTGTCAAAGGTATACCTGCCCCTCCCATCAGCTTTCAGACATGTGCAGAAAGGAAGAACTTGTAATCAGGGGCGTAGCCAGCCTTCCGTGGGAGAGGGGTCCGAGCCCGGGGGGAGGGGGCACATTTTAGCCCTCCCCCCGGCGCCGCCCCCCCCCACCGCTGACATTGCCGCCCCCCCTCCCGCCGCAAACCCGCCGCCGCTGCAGCCTACCTTTACTTTTGCTGGCGGGGGATCCCACTCCCCGCCAGCCGACGTCTTCTTCTTAGTCGCTTCCCGCTCTTCAATTTGTTTGCTGACGTCCTGCACGTATAATTACGTGCAGGACGTCAGCAAACAAATTGAAGTGCAGGAAGGACTGAGAAGACGTCGGCTGGCGGGGAGTGGGATCCCCCGCCAGCAAAAGTAAAGGTAGGCGGGGGCGGGTTCGCCGGGAGGGGGGTCCTGGGGTGAATCTGCGGGGGCCCCGGCCCCCTCAGGCCCCACGTAGCTACGCCACTGCTTGTAATGTGTATCTGCTCCAGAGACTGAGCAGGAAGCCCTGTAAGTCTGTGATGTCATAAGACATGAGACCAACTCAGGGGTCGTGTGCAGACATGAGACCAAGATACCACAATGCTTTGCAAATGCCCAAGGGTCGTGTGGAAACCAGGACAAAGATCCACATGGCATATCCTCCTGCAGCTTGCAAGGTATAAAAGGACAAGCTGTTTCCCAAGAGTCAGATTCTCTTCAACTGCAAGCAACTCAGATTCTCTTCAGCTGCAAGCAACTCAGATCCACTCACTGCAGAAGCCCTGATGCCTTGCTCCTCAACATGTGCTCATCAATCAGCTGGACCACAGCATGCTTGTAACAAGGACTTGTAAGTTAACCTACCTGCTACTTTGTTCTATTTTATGCACAGATTATCTGTAAAGATCTCTTAAAACCTACCTCTTGTGTGCAATTGTATATTAAATCAACCTTTTTAAAGCTAAAAATACGGTCTCTTTGTGTTCTGAGTATATGGTATCTTTTATATATACTTAATCTATTTAATTTATTGCAATTATCACCTTTGGTGATTGGTGGAGAAATTAATATCCTAAAACTTATAAATACAGCATCTGCTCTTAAATTATAAACAGTAGCGAGTGCTCTCGAGCTATTTTCCCCAAAATAAATAATTTCTTGTAACACCATCAAAAAGGTGGTAAATAAATCTTAATCAATCAATCAATAAATAAATAAATAAATAAACTCACACATACATAGCATAAAATACTACAAGTTATGCATGTATCATAGAAACTTAGGTGCACACATTTACTCCAGCTGTAGGACTGGTATGAGTGTTTGTATCTAACTTACAGGCATGTTTTTTTCATTGTTAAGATAGTATTCTGTAAAGGAAAAGTTTATGTTCCTTTATAGAATCGGCTCCTACGAGGCACCTTATAGGAGCTGAGTTAGACAATTACCCCCATTATGACTAGTCTTGGATTTTCTTATCATCGTATCCCCCTCCTTACAGCAGCTTCTCCTCATCCCACACCTCTTTGCTAAGTGATAGAGCCTAATGGGGAGTGTCCATACCTGTCTGTCATTTCATCTGTATGTATCAGTTTCTAGGGTTTCAGTAGAACAGAGCAGTGCTGTGATAGTGTAATTATCAGGTTCCACTGACAGAAGAGGCAAAACAGCAGAGGCAAAGAGGGGCATAATCAAAAGGGACGCCCAAGTTTTGTTGAGGACGTCCTCGCAAAACGTCCTGATGGAGGGGCGGGGAAACCTGTATTATCAAAACAAGATGGACGTCCATCTTTCGTTTCGATAATACAGTCGAGGCCAGCTATTTCAACTTTGATGCCAGAGAACACATTGAAGGCGCGTTAGTCACTTGGAGGTTTCCCTTGACGCAGCCATTTAGTGGCAGAACAGGGCTTCCCTGTCGGGAATTGAAGAGAGTGCAGAAGTGCATTAAGAAACTGCACGGATACGTGGAAGAAGGCTACGTTTGTTTCACCATCCAAGATAAGTAATGGTTTTTTCATTACATTGTATTTAGCAGCAGTGTCTTCATCTATGAGTGTTTGAAAGGGTGCTATGGCATATGCAGTATGAAAGTAATTCAGGTGGAGTTTTTTTTTAAAGTTAATCAGGTGTGGAATCAGGGCCATGCCTAGGGTCTCTGGCGCCCCCCTGCAGACTATCAGTTGGCACCCCCCCCCCCCCCGTGCTCGCCGCCCCCCCCCCTACACGCTAGCAGATTACTGCATCTTGATCACACATGAAAAACACATGACACAACAAATATGAAGGCAAAATACTGAACTGGAAAGTTACCTCAAGAAGTCGGACTGAGTCCTTATGCGTCCTGTCTACCCCAAAAGAAAAATGAAATCAGCCCTTGTTAAGCAATTGGTTTGTGCGGATTAAACTTCTGAGGTAAATTCTGTGGTGATCTTTCACACTGTCTGGGTTTCCATGTGGATACTGACCCAGTACAGTGACCAACTGACTGGTATAACTGGGAGGTTATAACCTATAATTACAGTACAACTCCTAGTCCTCTGGGTCAAGGTCCTGATGGGTGAATACAGGAAAAGGTGACTGGACCCAGGAATTTGGCTCAGGAGAATCGGGATCTCTCCGACCCTCTCATTTTAGTCTTTTTGAAGTAAAAGATTAGATAGTTTGGTACCTATGTGTCTTTATGGGCACCTTCCTGCCCAATTAACCTAAGTGCCCTGGTATAAAATTTCATTCCACAAAACTAAATCATCTCCTTCTGGCCCCAATGGAAAACTGAAATCACAATCTTTGTTGCAAGCGATTAGTTTGTGCACATTAAACTTCTGAGGTGAATTTTGTGGTGACTTTCACACTGCCTGGGTTTTCATAAGGATACTCCTAGTCCAGTGGTGTAACTGGAAGCCCCTAATGTCCCAAACGCTCTGGATCGAGATTCTGATGGGTGAAGGTGGAAAAAGGTGCTAAACCCTGAAATGGACCTTAGGGGGGGTGGGGATCCCTCTCTTTTCAGTCTTTTTGCAAATAAAAGAGTAGACAGATTGTGTTAATCACTCAGACCTCACTAGTGTGGAGTTGGGGTTTTATTATCTTTTTTTTTTTTATTTCAGTGTCTTTTGGGGTCACTGCACTTTCTTTTCTCTCCCGGTCCCCCTCTCTCCCCACTGTCTCTCTCTCTCTCTTCTCTCTCTACCTCTGTTTGCCACCTTTCATTCCAAGTCCCGCCCCATCTCTGTTACCGCGGGCAGGAAATTTTTGCCCGCGGCGGGTTGCGGTTTTTTGGCCTTGTTTTGTGTCTTTTGGGCGGTTTTTTTAGCGTTTTTTTTCGGCCGCGGGGGCAGGGTTAGTGACGTTTTGGGTGGGGTTAGTGACATTTTGGGCGAGGCCGATGACGGGGGAGGCGGGGTCGATGACGGCGGGGGCGGGGCCGATGACGGTGGGGCGGGGTGGGGATGTCAGGGGCGGGGTTTGAGTTTGGACAGGTTTTGGGCTGGATTTGGGCTCGTTTGGGTGGGAAAAAAAAATTTCCACCTGGCAACCCTGGGCAGAAGCTCTGACAGACCAGCTCAGCTCTCAGCACTCCAACGGTCCACGGACGGAACGGCAAAACAGGGCAGCGGTCCAAATAAATCGGACAGATGCGAGCGTGTGGGAAGACCTGGGCGCCGTGGGCGGTGACAAAGAGCCATGCGCTGTGTGCGCGGGAAGGCAGCGCATGCGCCGACGCGCCGATGCGGTACTTTTTTTTTTTTTTTAACTGGACCGGACGGAGCAGCGCGGCGCCCTTAAAGGCAAGCGCCCCCCTGCGGTGCTTACCGGGTTTGCACGGCCCTGTGTGGAATTTAAACAATAAACCTGGTGTTGGATATCATTCAATTCTTAATGTCACCAGAATCATAACCACTAATATTTTAATAAAGTTTTTATGCTGTGCTCAGTAACACTGTCGTGCCCATTAAACCAAATCAAACTCTGGAAAGGGTACACAGTCCAACATCATCGCACATACCCTTCCTTCCTTTTTTTGAGGGGGTACTTGGGGGTAATGAGTACCGGCATCTTCTGGACCGGATGGTATTCATCCCAGAGTACTGATAGAACTGAAAAATGAGCTTGTGGAGCTATTGTTAGTAATATGTAATTTATCCTTAAAAGCGAGTTGTTTTTAAGACTGATGATTAAGGAGGTCCCCTCTCTAACTAAAAGGCGTGTCCTTTAAAAAGAGGAGTGTCCGGTTTTCACTGAGGTCTTTTTTTCTCCACTATCTTTCATAATTGGGAGTCTATATTCACCCTTGAACACTTCTGTTATTGTAGAATCTTTAAGAATTGTGGAGATTTCTATTACCCCAATATTGACTGGGTAAATGTAACCTCGGGGCTTGATAACAGTGATCATAACATGATCAGATTTGATATTAGCTTTGAAGTAAGTATATATAGGAAATAAAAAATGTTAGCGTTTAACTTTAAAAAAAGGAGACTATGATAAAATGAGAAGAATGGTGAAAACAAAAACTTAGAGGAGCGGCTGGGTGGGTCAAAAATTTACATCAGGTGTGGATGTCGGAAGACCAAACGACAGCCGGCGTGGATAAAAAGTGAGGTGAAGGAAGCTATTAGAGCTAAAAGAAAATCCTTCAGAAAATGGAAGAAGGAACTAACTGAAAATAATAAGAAACAGCATAAGGAATGTCAAGTCAAATGTAAAGTGCTGATAAGGAAGACTAAGAGGGACTTCGAAAAAAAAATTCCGTTGGAGGCAAATACACATAAAAATTTTTTTAGGTATATTAAAAGCAGGAAGCCGGCAAAAGAATTGGTTGGACCGCAAGATGACCGAGGAGTAAAAGGGACGATCAGGGAAGACAGCCATAACAGAGATTAAATTAATTTTTTGCTTCGGTCTTCACCGAGGAAGATTTGGGTGGGATACCAGTACCAGAAATAGTATTCGAAGCTGACGAGTCGGAGAAACTTAATGAATTCTCTGTAAACCTGGAGGATGTAATGGGGCAGTTCTACAAACTGAAGAGTAGCAAATCTTCTGGACCGGATGGTATTCATCCCAGAGTACTGATAGAACTGAAAAATGAGCTTGCGGAGCTATTGTTAGTAATATGTAATTTATCTTTAAAATTGAGCGTGGTACTGGAAGATTGGAGGGTGGCCAATGTAATGCCAATTTTTTAAAAAGGTTCCAGAGGAGATCCGGGAAAATATAGATCGGTGAATCTGACGTCAGTGCTGGGCAAAATGGTAGAGACTATTATAAAGAACAAAATTACAGAGCATATTCAAAAGCATGGATTAATGAGACAAAGCCAACATGGATTTAGTGAAGGGAAATCTTGCCTCACCAATCTACTACATTTAACATGTAGATAAAGGTGAGCCGGTTGATATTGTGTATCTGGATCTTCAGAAGGCGTTTGACAAAGTACCTCATGAAAGACTCCAGAGGAAATTGGAGAGTCATGAGATGGGAGGTAGTGTTCTATTGTGGATTAAAAACTGGTTAAAAGATAGAAAACAGAGAGTAGGGTTAAATGGTCAGTATTCTCAATGGAGAAGGGTAGTTAGTTGGGTTTCCCAGGGGTCTGTGCTGGGACCGATGCTTTTTAAAAAAAAACTTTATTTATTAATTTTAAACAATACAATATTTGTAGAAACATACATCTGCATATATTATTGAAATAAGAAAAGAAAAAAAAACATAAATGTGACAGTGGGCTGGTAAAAATAAAGTAGAACAGCATATACAAACATACTTTTAGGAAGTTAATTCCCTTTTACATAGCTATCTAGCAGTGACCATGCTTTATAAAAAGACGAGACATGACCAAACCTTATGGCAGCTATTACCTTATATCGCCTGTATGAACGTAGCAGGTTCCACCATTCATGAAACGAAACAAGCTGATTATTTTTCCAATGCAGTGCAATCAGATGGCGGGCAAGAGAAATCATTAAGTTAAACAGTTTAAAATATTTTTGAGGAATTGGCAGGCCAGGAGTTGAAGCCTTGAGGATTAGTATTTTAAAGGACAGAGTATCTTGAATTTTAAATATCTTCTGAGTGGTGCCCCAAACCGAATGCCAGTATGATTGCAAATTACATCAGGAAAAAAAGCAAATGATCTAGTGAACCCATTTCAGATTGACACGACCAACATAGATTTGATGTACTGAGATGAAAACGGTAGCAAAATTCAAACATGCGTGGGATAAACATAAAGGAATCCTGTTCAGAAGGAAGGGATCCTCAGGAGCTTAGCCTAGAATGAGTGGCAGAGCCGGTGGGTGGGAGGCGGGGCTAGTGCTGGGCAGACTTATACGGCCTGTGCCGGGGCTGGTGGATGGGAGGAGGGGATAGTGCTGGGCAGACTTATACGGTCTGTGCCAGAGCCGGTGGTGGGAGGCGGGGCTGGTGGTTGGGAGGCGGGGATAGTACTGGGCGGACTTATACGGTCTGTGCCCTGAAAAAGACAGGTACAAATCAAGGTAAGGTATACACAAAAACTAGCACATATGAGTTTATCTTGTTGGGCAGACTGGATGGACCGTGCAGGTCTTTTTCTGCCGTCATCTACTATGTTACTATGTTTTTAGCAAGTTTTACAGGCGTCCAGGAGGATTTATGGACAATATAATAGGTAGACTGTAGAAGAGCAGTTGAAAAGGAGGAGCGCATAGTTTTTGTCCAAAAAAGATCCCACTCCTTACTGGACAGCGAGAAGTTTAATTCATTTTCCCATGCAGAAGTAAGGTCAGAACATATGTTAGGTTTTGACGATTGCATGAGTTTATACAATTTAGATGCAGACTTTGGGCTCATGAGGGATTGACATAGACTGCTGAAACTGGAGACTGTGGACTGACAATCCTGTGATGCAGGATAGAGACCTTCAATGATCTGAGTCACATGCTCCCAAAAAGTTCTATGCGAGTGAGGAATGTTGTGACAAGCACTAAAATCCTGAAAAGGAATAACATTAACACCTGACAATAAATGCATTGGTGACCAAATATTAGCAAAGTACCATATTTTGTGAAGATTATGAGAGGCTTTGAGCGGAAACATAGAGTTATACCAAATAGAAATATCAACAGAGTTTGACCAGTTAAACTTTATTTATTTATTTATTTATTTATTGCATTTGTACCCCACATTTTCCCACCTTTTTGCGGGTTCAGTGTGGCTTACAATACGTTGTGAAAACTGGAAGTACATTTTGTTACAGCTCAGTTATGGATTACATTATGAAGCGTTATGCGAGACAAGTCTTGTAGCAAGGAATATAAATGGAAAAGATCATTGAGACATTGGAAGGAAAGAACGGGAAACTAAAAGGGGCGATACATTGGAGAGAACACACAGAGTTTACTGAGCGTGCTGAGTATTTTTATCACCAGATGATGTGGAGCATATCGGAATCCATTCATGGTCAGAAGTAGATTCAATTGTAGAGGAAATATTTGTTCTCTTTCGAAAATGGCCCATCTGGGGTTATCAATTGAGAGAGATGAGTACCATTGCTTGGTCTGAGATACCTGAAAGGCCAAATGATAACAGCTTAAAATCTGGTACATTTAAACCCCCAAGGCTTTTGGGAAGTTGAAGTTTTTTTTAAGAGAGATCCGAGGCACAGAAGATTTCCAGAGAAATTTAGAAATTAACACATTTAGCTTTTTATAAAGTGTACTCCTAAATAGGATGGGAACCATACTGAAAATATAATTAAGTTTCGGCGCTAGCACCATTTTTACCCGATCAAGACAAAAACAACTTGGTCCATGAAGTTAGTAAATCATTAGCAATTTACAGGACTTTAGATTCATTCATTTTAAAGTATCCTCTGGAGTGATGCTATATTTTATGCCTAGGTACTTTAAGCTATTGGGCTCCCAAGTAAATGGGTATTGAGCAACATTGGATCTCAGTACAAACTTTGAAAGTGGCATAACAGCAGACTTTGACCAGTTAACTTTATAACCTGAGATATTGGAAAATGCATTAATGGTATTAAGTATATGAGGGATAGAATCAGTGGTTACATACATTAATATGTCGTCTGCGTAGGTGGATAACTTAAATGATTCATCAGGTAATTCAACACCTGTTATATTCTGATTGGCCCCGTATGGAGATTGCAAGGGTTTCTAGAGCTAAATTAAACAATAGTGGAGAGAGGGGGCAACCTTGTTTAGTTCCCCTTTTTAGGGTGAATTTTGATGAAGAAATGCCATTAGCACAGACACGGACATATTTATAAATGACCTAGAGATGGGAGTAATTAGTGAGGTGATTAAATTTGCTGATGACACAAAGTTATTCAAAGTCGTTAAATTGCAGGAGGATTGTGAAAAATTACAAGAGGACCTTACGAGACTGGGAGACTGGGCGTCTAAATGGCAGATGACGTTTAATGTGAGCAAGTGCAAAGTGATGCTTGTGGGAAAGAGGAACCCGAATTATAGCTACGTCATGCAAGGTTCCACGTTAGGAGTCACAGACTGAGAAAGGGATCTAGGTGTCGTCGTTGATGATACGTTGAAACCTTCTGCTCAGTGTGCTGCTGCGGCTAAGAAAGCAAATAGAGAAAACCCCCCAGAACTTCACTTTACCTTGGGAGCTGTGAGCTACGCTGGGCATTTTCAGAATTGGTTTGATTGGTAACTGAGGTTACCGGTGTCCTAAAATCTTTCTGATAAAACTGTTGACTCTATTATATCTCATCTAACAAAAAAACAAAACAAAACCTGTCCTTTCACTTGTTGAGGGTCTGTCCTCTCTAAACCTTTCTATCCTTTTGCCTATAACTTACAATTGTTGTTGCATTGTGATTTCATAATTTTATGCTGGTAGTTTCTTATTTGAACTGTGTTGAATTTCTGTGACAGTGATTTCAAAACTTTTATGCTGCAATTGTCTTAAAGCTTAAAGGTGCTCTCTAGAATTGTGTTTTGTACCTGTGCCAAGAGACTTAATCCAATTAACTTGGTTACACAAGATTTGGTGACTCTGGTTCTGGTATCCGTCTTAAAGTTGTGTTTATTAGAATTGAGTTTTGAATCTTCAGTGCCAGAGACCTAATTAAATCAATTTGGTTACATAGCACCTAGTAACTCATACCTTGGGAGGAGGGGCAATTTGTGTACAACTGTGTAGTTAGAGAAAAAAAACCCAGAACGTCACTTTACCTTGGGAGCTGGGAGCTACGCTGGGCATTTTCAGATTTGGTTTGATTGGTAACTGAGGCTACCTGTGTCCTAGTCCCACCCTCCCCTAGGTGAACTCCCTTTATATAGGGCAGTCAAGGGACAAAGTATCTTCATTACACCATAATTGGTCAATCTTATACCTTGTTACCCCTAAACTTTTTTTTACACTTGTGAATCACAACAATATGTCCTTTATTCAGTGCAATACATGTTATGCTTTAATCCTAAACAAACTATCTGGAGCCTTAGAGCTTGTCCTGTCTGTCTCCAATTATCAGCTTTGAAAGATGAGGTCAACAAATTCAAGAAAGAATTAGCTTCAACTAAAAAAGCATCCAGGATTAATAAATTCCTTGCCAATTTACCACTACCACTGCCAAGAGAATGCAACAACAGAGGAGCAGATGGGTTACAGTAGGCTCAGGTAGACTAAGATCTGTGACACAGAAGCTCTCACCTTCCCAACCTTTGCCCCTATCAAATTCTTTTGCTGCGCTGCATCATTATGATGCTGAAAAAAAGAAGTACTGCAGTGGAACCAGAGGCTATGAAAGTAGTACAACCCAAGAATCATCCCCTCCAAAATGACAGATTAGTGAAAAGCAGAAAACTTTTTAAAAATTATTTTATTTATCAATTTTACATTGTAATTCAAGTGTACATCTTGAAAATAGAAAAAGATGACTAAGTCAAAACATTATCAAGGAAATAAAAATATTACATTATTAATCAAAGTATGATCTATTACTCATCTTTAGTCTAATATGAAGAGACATTTCACAATACTTAAGGAAATTAAAGAGATTAGAAACTTAGAGTAGAATAATAGCTTCTAAGCTTAAGAAAAAGAGAAAAGCGGCTGAGAAGGGTTCCCAGGAATAATTACATTTATTACGGAGTTGAAGTTATTATTGTCCTTGGATGAATCATAGGTGATTCAGCCAGCTTAGCTTCCAGAAAAGAGTTTAGTTGTTTTGATTCAGAAAAAAACATATTTAACAGAGTTAAGTTTTAGATCAAACTTGCAAGGAAAGTTCAACCAAAATAAGGCGCCCAATTGCAGAGCTTTTGGGCGAAGTTTAATAAACTCTTGTGTTTTCTTTTGTGTTGTTTTACAGACATCCGGGTAAATTCTTATTTTACAATCCAGGAAAAGTTGTTCTCTATGAAGGAAATATTGTTTAAGTACCCAGTCTCTTATCAGGTTGTAAAAAAATGGAAGACTGGGCGGCTAAATGGCAGATGACGTTTAATGTGAGCAAGTGCAAGGTGATGCATGTGGGAAAAAAGAACCCGAATTATTGCTACGTCATGCCAGGTTCCACGTTAGGAGTTACAGACCAAGAAAGGGATCTGGGTGTTGTCGTCGATAATACACTGAAACCTTCTGCTCAGTGTGTTGCTGCGGCTAGGAAAGTGAATAGAATGTTGGGAGGAGTGGCCTAGTGGTTAGGGTGGTGGACTTTGGTCCTGGGGAACAGAGTTCGATTCCCACTTCAGGCACAGGCAGCTCCTTGTGACTCTGGGCAAGTCACTTAACCCTCCATTGCCCCAGGTACAAATAAGTACCTGTATACAATATGTAAGCTGCATTGAGCCTGCAATGAGTGGGAAAGCGCAGGGTACAAATGTAACAAAAAAAAATTATTAGGAAAGATATGGAAAACAGGTGTGAGGATGTTATAATGCCGTTGTATCGCTCCATGGTGCGACCGCACCTCGAATATTGTGGTCGCTGCATCTCAAAAAAGATATAGTGGAATTAGAAAAGGTGCAGAGAAGGGCGACTAAAATGATAAAGGGGACAGGACGACTTTCCTATGAGGAAAGGCTAAAGTGGCTAGGGCTCTTCAGCTTGGAGAAAAGGCGGCTGAGGGGAGATATGATAGAGGTCTATAAAATAATGAGTGGAGTTGAATGGGTAGACGTGAAGCATCTGTTTACGCTTTCCAAAAATACTAGGACTAGGGGGCATGCGATGAAGCTACAATGTAGTAAATTTAAAACGAATTGGAGAAAAAATTTCTTCACTCAGCATGTAATTAAACTCTGGAATTCGTTGCCAGAGAATGTGGTAAAGGCAGTTAGCTTAGCAGAGTTTTAAAAAGGTTTGGATGGCTTCCTAAAGGAAAAGTCCATAGACGATTATTAAATGGACTTGGGGAAAATCCACTATTTCTGAGATAAGCAGTATAAAATGTTTTGTACTTTTTTGAGATCTTGCCAGGTATTTGTGACCTGGATTGGCCACTGTTGGAAACAGGATGCTGGGCTTTGGCCACTGTTGGAAACAGGATGCTGGGCTTAATGAACCTTTGGTCTTTCCCAGTATGGCAATACTTGTGTACTTAAGTAGAGTAAGTATGAATGTTATGCAATTCAGGAAGGGAACAAATTGGAAGGGGAGTAGATTATTGCCAGTAAAAATATGTGTGTACATGGTGAATCCTCTGGCAGTGATGGAGACAGTGTGGCAGAGAGGATTCCAGTGGAGCTAAATAGTGGGATGGGGTGTGATGGAGAGACACTGAGGGCAAGATGGTGGTGGGATTGGGGTGGAGGGTGTGGGTGGGGTGTCATGGAAGGGCTGGCTGCTCTCTGAAGAGTAGGGGAGGGTGGAAGAGGAAGGGAAAGGGACTGTATGGGAGTCTTGGAATGCTAAGGCTGGGAAGTGTCAGGCTGGAGCACATAGCATCTGCCTATCGGGGAACATAACACATTGATCAGGACTGGTCTAACAGGATGAAAAAGAAAGAGGGGTTGTAAGAAGAGAGGGGGAAAACTGACAGGGTCAGGGAGTTCCAGAGACACAGCCCAACAGGGATGAGATTTTAATATGACATGAGATTATCAACAGAAATCAAACAAAATAAAACATGGAAAAGAAAATAAGATGATACCTTTTTTTATTGGACATAATACATTTCTTGATTAGCTTTCGAAGGTTGCCCTTCTTCCTCAGATCGGAAATAAGCAAATGTGGTAGCAGATAGTATATATACTATCTGCTATCACATTTGCTTATTTCCGATCTGAGGAAGAAGGGCAACCTTCGAAAGCTAATCAAGAAATGTATTAAGTTATGTCCAATAAAAAAGGTATCATCTTATTTTCTTTTCCATGTTTTATTTTGTTTGATTTCTGTCGATAACCTTTAAGAGTGGACTAACACGGCTACCACACCTCTCTACTTAATATGACATGAAAAACCTAGGCTAACCAACTGTTGGTCACATGTTTGTGGGCAGTTAAAATGTTTCTATATACCATGGGAGATAGGGGCAAATACGCTTGTTTTTCTCATGGGCAGCACTATGGGGTGGGCCAAATGGGCCATGGCCATACCAATTTTTTGCCCTACACAGTGTCAGCAACCAAGCATCTATGGAAACAACAACTCTTGACAGTAACAGAATTAAACAAATATCCAACTCAGTCTGTAGTGAATGGTATGATGGCTGTTAGCACCTGGGCCCTGACCAATAAACTGAATGCGCAAAAAGACAAGGTCCTGTGGTTCCGAAATCAGGGAGTTGAGGTCCTATCATCAATATCTTTGTCCAAAGGTCAAAGCTTTACAGTCGAATCTGAAAACAGAGTATTAGGGGCCTTGCTTGATTCTTCACTCACCTTGTCTTCCCATATTAATCAGCTATGGAAGAAAACACTATTCAAAATGAGACAGCTACGTCTAGTCAGACCATTCTTCAACCACAAGGCCTTCGCACGACTAGTCCAAATGTTAGTCCTACTACCTACCTTGGATTACTGTAATGTTCTATTTCTTGGTATTAAGAGTCAATATAAAAAAAACTGCAAATCATACAGAATACAACTGCAAGACTAATATAGGGAAAAGGACTTACATACTGCCTTTCTGTGGTTTTTTCCAACTACATTCAATGCAGTTTACATATTATATACAGGTACTTATTTGTACCTGGGACAATGGAGGGTTAAGTGACTTGCCCAGAGTCACAAGGAGCTGCAGTGGGAATTGAATTCAGTTCCCCAGGATTAAAGTCCACTAGCACTAACCACTAGCCTACTCCTCCACTAGCAACATTCCATGTAGAATCTCCAATAGTAGCAACATTCCATGTAGAATTTCCAATAGTAGCAACAGAATCTCAATAGTAGCAACATTCCATCTAGAATCTCCAATAGTAGCAACATTCCATGTAGAATCTCCAATATTAGCAACAGAATCTCAATAGTAGCAACATTCCATCTGGAATCTCCAATAGTAGCAACATTCCATGTTGAATCTCACTTATATGGAAAGGGAAATGGGACTTGATATACCACCTTTCTGAGGTTTTTGCAACTACATTCAAAGCGGTTTACATAGTACATACAGGTACTTATTTGTACCTGGGACAATGGAGGGTTAAGTGACTTGCCCAGAGTCACAAGGAGCTGCAGTGGGACTCAAACCCAGTTCCCCTGGATCAGAGTCTGCTGTACTAACCACTAGGCTACTCCTCCACTCCACTCAATATACAGATTGAATAGATATACTAGTGTTTCAACTCATCTAAACAAAGTGCACTGGCTTCCCATAGCAGAAAGCCTCAGGTTCAAAGCTGCTTGTTTAGTTTTTTTTCAAATCTTACAGGGCCTCACCTCTGAACTGCTAAGACCGCTTTGCTATATCTGGTCCAGTCTAACAGACTGAAACAACAACTAATGCTAACATCAACATTTCGAAAGACAATTCGAAATCAGAAGATTTTCAGCTCTCTATTCCCTGTACTAGGAGTCAAAATATGGAACTCTCTCCCTATCCCCATCACAACAGAAAACAGCTACTTCAACTTCAGGAAGAGGCTAAAAAACCTTTCTCTTCCCAAGAACTGCTTCATAATAATCCATCATGACTTCTACTTTCTAGTATCATCCATTATCCTTTCCTTTAATGATTTTAGTATCATGTTTCTCATACCTCACACTAATACTATCTGCTTTTGACTCACCTAGAAGGTAAACTGCACTGAACCCTGGAAATGAGATATTAGTGGTATACAAGAATTGAATTGAACTGTATTAAGATTAAAAAATAGTCTTGTTATTTAAATCTGATCAGACAGAAGTCTGCTGTATACATCAGATCCTGCAAAATGCTCTAAAATCATGTCTGAGGTTATGACAAATGAAAATTCTATTAAAGTTTTGATGTCACCTTTGTAAGACCAATATAATCAAATACACTAGGGAGTAAGAAGACAAAACAGCAATTAAGCCGAAAATCAAACCTCCTATGTTGAAGATACATCATTCAATAGGAATAATCCATTGTTCTTATGAGGAGTAAAAAGCCTTAGAATACATAATCGGCATGTCACACTTTTGTGCCTACTCAAACAGCTTCATTTATCAATGTTTCAAAAATGTTTTCTATTTCTTGGCATATAAAAGTCAATCTTTGTTTTCTTTTACATTTACTAAACAGACTGTATATATGAGAACTTGGCTGCTTGGCAACATCTCCGGTCCACCTAGCTGCTCAGGAACATTTCCACTTCTAGTCCATCCAACGATGGCCAATGTTTTGCGGCTTCACCGATTTCTCGCTCCTGCCTCGGGGATATTGTGCAGGACCATCTAAAATTAACATACAGAACTAGTATTTATCACCATCATAGCTTTAGATACAAAAAAGCAGCAGAAAAACAAAACTCACGTATCAGACTCTCACTTTCAGCTTTGTCATCAGAACATAAGCATTGACATACTGGGACAGACCGAAGGTCCTTCAAGCCCAGTATCCTGTTTGCAACAGTGGCCAATCCAGGTCTCAAGTACCCGGCAAGATCCAAGACCAGTAAAATAGATTTTATGCTGCTTATTCTAGAATATGCAGTGGAATTTCCCCAAGTCCATCTTAATAATGGCTTATGGACTTTTCTTTAGGAAATTATCCATTTTTAAAACCCTGCTAAGCTAACTGCTTTTACCACATTCTCTGGCAATGAATTCCAGAGTTTAATTACACATTGAGTGAAAATATTTTCTCTGATTTGTTTTAAATTTTCTACTTAGTAGCTTCATTGCATGCCACCCAGTTCTAGTATTTTTGTAAAGAGTAAACAAGCAATTCACGTCTACCTGTTCCACTGTACTCAGTATTTCATAGACCTCTATCATATCTCCCTTCAGCTGTCTCTTCTCCAAGCTGAAGAGACCTATATGCTTTAGCTGTTTTTTCATAGGGAAGTCGTCCCAAGCTCTTTATAATTTTTGTTGCCCTTCTCTGTACCTTTTCTAATTCCGCTATATCTTTTTTGCGATGCGGTGACCAGAACTACACACAGTATTTGAGGTGCAGTCGCACCATGGAGCGATACAAAGGCATTATAACATTCTCATTTTTGTTTTACATTCCTTTCCTAATAGTTCCTAACATTCTGTTTGCTTTTTTAGCTGCTGCTGCACACTGAGCAGAGAGTTTCAATGTAGCTTCAACGATGACACCTAGATCCTTTTCCTGTGTGGTGACTCCTAATGTGGAACCTTGCATTACATAGTGTGAGGGGTTTGAGAGGAGCCTGCTTCAGGGAGCACTAAGGCAGAGGCCGGAGAATAGTGTGCTCTTGAGGAAGAGCAAATTTCACCCACAGGTTCCTTATAGACAGAGAATTCTACTAACTAAGGGTAGGAACTACCATCCCCAGAACCCACCAGTTCCAATATAGGACTCTCAGGAAATAGAGGGGGAGGGGGAAATGATTGGGAAATGGTTTCTGATCAAGGAGATGGGGAGCAGCTGAGGGAACCCTGTGGGGAGGAGGCTATGGAATGGGATAAAATTGAAGCAGATGAGGAGGTAGCCGAGGAGAGCATGGAAGTTTTGGTGTTAGCACAGACGCCAGCTGGCAAAGTAAAAGGTTTCATTGCTACAGTGTTGCCTCAACTATTTAAGACCAGGGAGGAAGCTAGCCAACAAACTACCTGAAGACAGAAGGTAGTGCCGAGAAAGGTTGAACTGTGGTTAAATCTCCCTGGGAAGGGGACTTGAACTACGTTGAGGAAATGAAATGAATGTAGAAAGCTGAAGTTGTGAACTGTCATGTGGTGGTGAAGCTGGAACAAGAATAAGACTGTGTGACTAAGCCTATGTGAATAAAAGCCTTTTACCTATAAAAGTACTGGAGCTGCTGCACTTTTGTTTGACCACTATCATTAAGACAGCTTGAGTAGCTGCTGCTAGGAAGGTGGAGAAACTGGGTGAGTGGAGTAAGGACAAGACCGTTAGTCTGAATACCTTGGCCCACATTGAATCTGACAAGCTAAACAGAGTTGACCCTGGCCTGCTGCAGGAAGCAGGACCAGATGACAATAGCTATGATTTGGGTTCCTCTTTCCCACATGCATCACATTTTCTGGGGGGGGGGGGGGGGGGGGGGGGGGAGAAAACCCCTGGAAATGGCTTCTGGCAGTAATTGGGCATCGCCGCGTGCTTCCCGGTCACCATGGGAGCCCTTATCTAGCTCATGTTGGCTTTGTCTCATTAATCCATGCTTATATATATGCTCTGTAATTTTGTTCTTTATAATAGCCTCTACCATTTTGCCCAGCAGTGATATCAGGCTCACTGATCTATAATTTCTTGGATCATCTCTAGAACCTTTTTTAAAAATTGGCGTTGCATCGGCCACCCTCCAATCTTCTGGTACCATGCTTGATTTAAAGATAAATTACATATTACTAACAATAGCTCTGCAAGTTCATGTTTCAATTCTATCAGTACTCTGGGATGTATACCACCCTATTCAAGCAATTTGCTACTCTTTGCCAAACTGCCCCATTACATCTTCTAGGTTTACGGAGATTTGTTTCAGCATTGAATAGCGTTTCTAGCACTGGTATCTTTTCTACATATTCCTTTGGTGAAAACCAAAGCAAAGAATTAATTTAATTTCTCCACTATGGTCTTGTCTTCCCTGAGTGCCCCTTTTACCCCTTGGTCATCTAGAGGTCCAACTGATTCTTTTGTCGGCTTTTTGCTTCTAATATACCTAAAAAAGTTTTTACTATATGTTTTTGCCTCCAATGCAATCTTCTTTTCAAAGTCTCTGATTGCCTTCCTTATCAGCGCTTTGCATTTGACTTGCCATTCCTTATGCTGTTTCCTATTATTTTTAGTCAGATCTGTATTTTCTGAAGGATTTTCTTTTAGCTCTAATAGTTTCCTTCACCTCACTTTTCAGCCATGCTAGCTGTCGTTTGGTCTTCCTTCTTCCTTTTTTAGTGCATGGAATATATCTGGTCCTGGCTTCCAGGATGGTATTTTTGAACAGTATCCATGTCTAATGTAAAATTTTGACCTTTGCAGCTGCTCCTCTAATTTTTTTTTGTACTGTTCTTCTCATTTTATCATAGTCTCCTTTTTTAAAGTTGAATGCTAACGTATTGCATTTCCTGTGTGTACTTATTCCAGAGCTTATATCAATGTGGTGTATGGCATGCAATATAAAACAGTAGTCATGAAGAAAAGATATTACATGACACGATAGTAATTGTCCTTTACTAATGTACAAAACAAATTAATACTATCTAATTAAACAAAAAAGTTTTGACCCTTTTCCTAAAAAGTAATTAATTACATTCTGCTCTAATATTTAAAGGAAGTGAATTCCAAAATGACAGAAAACATGGTACTAGCTATAGTATTAGGATGAAGTATTGATTGTATAAGCAAGAGGACAACTTAAGCAACGGCACTGAGACAATTTTTATCAGCAGTTCAGGAGGTACAACCACTCAATATTAAAAAAAAAAACAGACATGATGTAATAAAATGTTTGTTAACTGAAAGTCACTGTAAATTAATAATATGTCAAGATACTCTACTGAATCTACTAAATCCAACTATCAGCTTGACTGCAGTGTTTTTGCCAATGATTGAATGAGTAGGCTCAAAAGTGTGGTGTGCCGATTATGTGTTCTCAGTCTTTTTCCTCATAAGAACAACGGCTTATTGTGTCTTTAACACAAGAAGTTTGTTTTTTGGATTAACCTCTGTAAAAGCCGACACATAATTCCTCCACTGCCAAACACTATGCACAAACCTGTTATTCAGAACCTTGTCATAACATAACAGCACTAACTCCCAGGAGTCAAAGAGCAAGAACCTTACCTGTGAAAAGGCAGCACTGTGAATATTAAACATAAAGGGGCATTTTCAATATGACATCGAAGTCTGAATTTGGACATTTTACAAAAATGTACAAATTCAGAACAGGAAAGTAGGTCATTTTCAACAACAACAAAAAAAGGTCTAGCTTTCCCTTTTGAAAATGCTGTTTAGAAAAACGTTTTGTGATTTGGACGTTTTACTTTTTGGTCCATTTTCAAACAAAAAAAAAACGTTCAAATGCAAATCATCCAAAATAGAAGAGGAGTGGCTTAATGGTTCGTGCAGCGGGCTTTGAACCAACATGGGTTCAATTCCCACTACAGCTCCTTGTGATCTTGAGCAAGTCATGTGCACAAGGGGCATTTTTGTATATGAAGTCTAAGTCTGAATTTGGATATTTTACAAAATCAAAACAGGAAAGAAGGTCATTTTCTACAAAAAAAAAAAAGTCTATCTTTTCCTTTTGAAAATGCTGTTTGGAAAAATGTTTTGTGATTTGGACATTTTATTTTTTGGTCCATTTTCAAACAAAAAAATGTCCAAATGCAAAATGTACAAAATACACAAGAAAATTCACAATAGAGTGAAACCATTGTTAAATGTGTTGAAAGCTTTGGTTGTAATGTACTACTTTGATAAAAGTTTGACACTGTTTTACTGTTGTATGGTTGAACGCTTGGAATGCCCTCCCGCGGGAGGTGGTGGAGATGAAAACGGTAACGGAATTCAAGCATGCGTGGGACAGGCATAAAGGAATCCTGTGCAGAAGGAATGGATCCACAGAAGCTTAGCTGAAATTGGGTGGCGGGGGGGGAAGAGGGGTTGGTGATTGAGAGGCTAGGATGGGGGAGGGCAGACTTATACGGGGTCTGTGCCGGAGCCGGTGATGGGAGGCGGGACTGGTGGTTGGGAGGCGGGAAATACTGCTGCACAGACTTATATGGTCTGTGCCCTGAAAAAGACAGGTACAAATCAAGGTAAGGTATACACATGAGTTTATCGTGGGCAGACTAGATGGACCGTGCAGGTCTTTTTCTGCCGTCATCTACTATGTTACTATGAATGCGATCTGTATTAATGACATTACTGTGATGTTCCATATTTTGAGGTGTCAATAAAATAATTGAAACATAAATGTACTACTTTGTAGCTTCATCGCATACCTCCTAATCCTAGCTACCTTTACGCTTCCTACTAGTCTGCGCACACTGCACACAACTTGAGCCGACTCTAACAATGAACAAAAGAAGTTAAAGAACAAATCAGCAGTAGTACAGTAGCACGTGCGCGCGCGTCCTATCTCATTTCCCATTGGCGGAGAGCCGATCACATCGCGCGCCCCCTCCGCGCCGCTCACCCAATCGGGCCATTTCGAAACTGCCGGACCCAAGGAGGAGGGCTATGAAACCTTCTTCGGCCGGAACGCTAGAATTTGTTTTCTCTAAAATTGTTTTCGTCATGACACCCTCCCAATGACACGTGGTTTCCTGCGGCCAATAGGCGTGCAGTGAAGAAGAGGCAGAGCAGCCAGTATTATAGCCTGGCTGGGCTTTAGACAGTTTGAGAGCGCGACAGTGACGTCACTAAAAGAGCGAGAGAGCGGCAGAGCGCAAACGAGCCGAGCGACGTCGCCAAGGAAGGGGTGAAAAGGGTGGCGGAGGTTGGCCGACGATGACCCGTAAGTACCGAGGAGAAGATGTGCTGATTATAGGGCTATTGCCGGGTACTCTCGTCGCTCGGGTTTGGAGCCGTTATGTTTCCTCTGGACGCGACTACGCAGCACTAGGTCGTTCCTGGCGTCACCTGAATGTGCCTAAGGATGGGGATAGGGTCGTCTACGTTGCTGTCATGTTAGTGGCTCTGTTTCCGCCTGCCACATCGACGATACCACCAGGCCCGAGATTAAGGGGGGGGGGGGGGGAGAGCTCCGGAAAAGGGCCTTTAACGTGGCTTCCTCTGTACAGCCCAGGCTCTGCCTCCCCTTTCACTTTTCTATATTGCGCGGATGGTGGTCAGAGGCTCTTCTGGGTGTAAATCCTGGGGGACGGTGTAAAAGCCGGATACAGCGGGATCCTCAGGATCTTCCCGGATTCGGTCCCTAAATCCGGGACGTCCCTAAATCCTGGTGGCGCAGAGACTATCCAAGTATTGATGAGCCCTTGAAAGGTTAATGCGCTGCAGGTTATTAAGGCGAAAGGTCGCGAGGCCATGGACGAAAGGAGCGAAGGCAGACTTGGATCTGGTTCCTCGTATGGTCAGAAAGATCGTGACTTTGTATTACGTGATTAAGTTGAAATATTATTGTGCGCTGTACTTAATTGGGTATTGGCTAAAAGTATTGATACTTATGATCCAGAAAGTGATTTTCAAACTGGTCATGAGATTTGTTTTGGTTTCCATGCCTCTGTTGTATGCACTTAGGAGAAAAGTTTTCAGACGTATACCATCTGAGACTGGATCGGCGTTTCTCCTTTTATTTTTTTCCCCCTTCCCTTCTGTGTTAATTAAAAACAATTAGGATCGCAATGTATTTTACTATTACAAAACTTAAAAATAAAATGTCATTAGTGGTCTCTTAGGGCCAGATGCACAAAGTCTTTTAACGTTTGCTTAGACTGGTTCTAGTTAGTCTAAAGCAAATGTTTACATAGCTAGTCATGGACAAAGGGGTTTTCTGTGGCTCTAATGTGTGCTGTTAGCAGCCACTGAGAACCCCATGCAAATGTATTACGATGAATTCATTAGTATTCTAAAGAGCTCATTCCTAGTCTGTGTATTCCAGGGGATGCACAGCTCTAGAGCAGCCCTAATTTAAGGAGCAAATTTTACAGCTACTCTGGAGCTGTCAGAGAGGAGAGAAGCACAAGCAGGAAGCTGTAAAGGCTTCTTGCTTGTGCTTCCTACCTCTCACCTCCTGGTGCCCCACCCCGAATTAAAAAAAAAAAAACACATTTCTGTGGTGGTCCAGTGGACCACAACACTCCCCTGCATCTTGTTTTCTTTATTTCCCTGGAGTTCAAGTGGCCCCAGACCCCCAATCTTTTTTAAACTTTCTCTGGTGGTCCGGTGGACCATCCCCCCTCCCCCTGCAATTGTGCATCGGGGCCTTACTGTTTGAAAAACAATAAAGAGCCATGCACAAAGCTTACCGTGCTAGGAACATCCGATTTTTGACTGGCTCTATCAGACTGACTCTACACTTGTGTTTTGACTGTACACTCGTCCTTTGACTGTACACTTGTCTTTAGATTGTACACCTGTCTTTTAGATTGTAAGCTCCTTGAGCAGGGACTGTCCTTCCATGTTAAATTGTACAGCGCTGCGTAACCCTAGTAGCGCTTTAGAAATGTTAAATAGTAGTAGTAAGTGTAGCATGCATGTTATTTAGCAAGTAATGCACAAAGGGGTTCTGCGTCCAACTTACCGATTACGATACGCAACGATAATCCTATGCAAGTGTATTAAAATGTGCTGATTAGTATTAAAATGAGCATTCCGAGTGATGCACAACTGTTTCTGATCGATGCACTGAAAGGAGAGCCTGTCTTTAACGTGCAAAATTTGATGCGCATTCTGGAGCGGTCACGTGAGGGTGACTTCTGGGAGAAGCACTCTAGAGCAGAGAACAACTTAGCGGGTATGGAAACAAGCGGAGGGGGGGCAAGGAGGAGGGTTTTTTTCAATAGGAAATTGGTCTGATGTTGGCTGCACCTTCCTACTGCAGCTTACTTGGCTTCTCTCAGGCTGCCCCCCTGATTTTTGCTTGGGGGTCGCTTCCTTTCTGAAAGTTCCCCGCCCCCCCAGCTGACATCATAGGGGCCTTTCCCCAGCCAAGTGGCTGCTTGTTTTTCTGCACCCCAGCTGACATCATAGGGATTTTCTCCCAGCCAGTTGAAATTTTTTTATTAAACTGGAAGTTAACTGATTTACTCTTTCTTTAGCAATGTAAAGATTCAGTTTGCAGAACAGGGTTTCATGTAAGCTGAGTTTGTTGCAGAGAGTGCTATCCGATTCACTCAAAATTTTTTTGATTCGATTTGCTCATGTGAATTGTTTTTTCGAGTTGATTTGATTCAGCTTAACTGAAATATAGAGGCCCATAGCCTCAGACCTATGCTAATATTTTAAGAGTAACACAAACAGGCAGCAGCAATTGAGCATCTTAAACATTCAAGAAAGCATTTGCGATGACAGGTTAAAAGTGCACCAGCCTCTACTTCTCTAATATGTCAATTACTATCTCCACAATTATTGTTTAGTATTAAGTTCAAAATATACCCCACCACCACCACAACCACAGAAAAGGGCCCTGCATGAATAAGTAGGACATGATACCAAATATATGTTTTTATAAAAAAAAAAGTGATCCTAAAGCTAACATAATTTCCAGAGGAGACCAAGAACCAAAAACACCATGCAATCCAGCTCACTTCTTTGAACCTGTGGGACAAAGGGCCAGCAAGTCACCAATCTTAGGGCAGAGAGGAAATGTAAAAATATTCCTGCCATGAAGCTGCTTCCTTCACCCAAAAAGCAGAGCTGCATGACATTTTTTTTCTTAAAAAAAAATCTTTAACACAGAACAACAACAAAACAAAAAGCATGTAAGCACTGGATAAAGGACAGAACTTCTGCATGAAGGAAGCCCTTCCCTCATTATTCGATAGCTCTCTGTGAAAAGGTAATAAAAAAGTCAAGTGCATTTTTATAATGTTCTACTGCATTCCACAAAACAAAAGGAGCAAGTTCCCACATGCCATCTCTTTTTCTTTTATGCAGTCCATTGGTTTGATGACTTATACTGTGCCAAAATTGGAAATACAATGAGACAAAATAATAGAATCCAGTAACATCCCAAACTTATTAGCATTATAATTCGGTTCACATTTGGGTAATAACTGAGAAAATGCTGTTATCAAATCATATTAGGAAGCTTGACGCCGACTTGGTTACTCCATCTATATACAAACACACAGCCGGGAGACAAAGATTAACCCCCCTCTCCCAAGAAGAAATAAATATATATCACAGAAAATATCTCTATGATTAACGTGCTAGGGTGTCCCTATAACCAGCCCCTCCAAATGACACACTGATTATGATTTATAACAAATTACTACTCTACCTATGAAAAGTTATTCTGTTATACTTCCTCTGTGTACATCCATATGCTGCACAAGCTGGCATGTTTGAAAATATAAGTGAGATTAAATAAAAATGCTACCAAACAATAAAGAACGACAACGTGGATACAGCAGCTCATAGGTTGGATTGCTCTGTTTTGAGTGTACATAGATGACGGCTGCAAGGGGGAGGGGAAAAAGAGACTAAAAGGACTCTTCAATGGCGGCACAGTGCGGTTCTGGTCCAGCCCTGCCTGTTGTCACTTCCTCAGCTGCAGCAGCTTGGGTGACAGTGGGAGGGAGGAAAGCAGCGGTGGCGGCAGCGGGATGGAGGTGGGGAAGTCCTGAATTGGGACTTCTGATTTTTTTTTTTTTAAATCAACGAATTGGACAGCACTAGTGTGCACTGTATATATATATATTTTTTTTTGTTACATTTGTACCCCACGCTTTCCCACTCATGGCAGGCTCAATGCGGCTTACATGGGGCAATGGAGGGTTAAGTGACTTCCCTGTGCCTGAAGTGGGAATTGAACTCAGTTCTTCAGGACCAAAGTCCACCACCCTAACCACTAGGCCACTCCTCCACTTGGATTTCAGACTTCTTTTCAAATCTGACTGTAGTGGGGAGTTACTGTTCAGGTAATATAGGTATGTCCTTTGCCAAAGAGGGGCTACAATACAAATTATGCCTGAGGCGATGAAGGGCGAATTGACTTGCCCAAGATCCAGAGTAGGATTTGGAACCTGTCTTCCCCAATCCTTAGTCTAGTGTTCTAATCATTATGAAGCTATTTGTAACATTACAAATCTGTGTGGCAAAAGCCTGATAGCTGGGTAAGTTACATACCTGGTCCACTCTTGTGTTTTACTGGATGGCTAAAGGATCAGCAGTTTTCTCTTTCAGGCAGTAATCAACTAATGTTTGTCAGTTGGGGCCGCTTTGGACCCAAAAGGCTGAAGCAGAGCAAACATCTTCCTACCCAAGGACAGCTAGAGTTTCTTGGTGCAGTATTCAGACAAGGCCTGCACTTCAGTGCTGCTGTGCCCTGCCCACCTCAGATGTCTTCAGTGAGGTGGGATGCCTGGCACCACAGTAAGCCAGGCAAGTATTATCCTTACCTTGTGCTGCCATTCCTATTCCCATGCAGGGCATGACACCAGCCAGTGTGTGCCAACAGCATTCATACCCTTCAGTATGGCTCTCTTGAATTCCCTCCTTACCTAGGCTTATCCTACCTGGCTCTCCCTTCTCTTACCGCCACCAGGTCCAGCAGCTCTCCTCCCTGGCTTCCCGACTGGGCTTAGATCCACCTTTCAAGAAAGGAGTAATGCCCGATGGCTCCTGCCTCCAGCACTGCTATTGTTCAATATGGTGGTGTCTGACCCCTCGTGGTGTGTCAGAATTTACTGATAAGGTTCAGATGATGCCATGTTGAAAGATGGGCCAGAGGCAGGAGAGATTAGTCATAGCCCCTGCTTTTAGAAACTGGTGGGGGCTGGGGGCAGGCAGTCATGAATTATGCCTTGAGGGAACATTAGTTTTACAATTCACCCTTGCTAGACCTTACCAAAACCTTCTTTCTCGCTCATATCAGTGTGAGTAAAACTACATAACATATGTGTTGCCATACTTAGACAGACGAAGGCCACATTCTCTGGCATCAAATTCAGAGTTTAATTGCGTGTTGAGTATAGAAATATTTCTCTGGTTTGTTTTAAATTTACTTCTTAGCTTCATTGCATGCCCACTAGCCCTAGTATTTTTGGAAAGAGTAAACAAGTGATTACCTGTCACAGAGATCCTCCAGCTAATATGCTGGATTTTGCAGTTACATTAGTAACTTAAATATTATGGGATGTGATTGAGAAGCAGCATATTGAACAGCTGATTTTAAAACCAAAAAGTGAGATGAATGATTTGAAAATGAACTTCCACTGTTGTAAAAGGGCTGTTGAATTGACTGTGAAGTACACATGTATGCAGCTGATTTTAACACCTTCATACCCAAGGAAGAAATCACAACATACAAAGATCACATCTAGTAATAGCCAGAAGCAAGACAAATTCAGGAGTCAATCCAAAATACCAACATTTCTGTGCCTTCCACATCGTAGGAAAAGCCATTCTTCCTAACTCTTTACAGGTAATAAATAGAAATCAAAACATAAAAAAGAAAATAAGATGATACCTTTTTATATTGGACTAAATCCATTTTTTTATTTGCTTTCAAAGGTAGCCCCCCTTCAGATCACAAATAAGCAAATGTTGACAATTATCAGAATATATAAATGAACACAAAAGCATTCCAGTGACAGTCTCACTGGAAGAGGGTGGGGTAGGTTAGGTGAGAAACAGGGAGAGCTGGGTGGGTGAGAGGGAGAGATGGATGGCTTTGAGAATGACAAAACAGTAGAATTTTATGGTTTATAGTGGGTAGAAAGCCCAAACAGCCACCAAATTTGAAACAGAAATTACTGAAAAGCAATCTCCTAACACAAGCGCAAAAAGAAGAGAATGGCGGACTTCCGGTGACGTCATGAGCTAGGAAGCAACGCGCTCCCGAGGCTCCGAGACCCCGTCTCCGCTAAAGATTAAATATTGCACGTTAAGCCTCTGCGATCTGTTTCCAGTATATGGAAAAATACCTTAAATCGCCGGTCGCTGCAATGGCGCAAAAAACCACGAAGAAAGATAAGAATAAAGTGAGTAGCGGAGAGACCAAGCTGGCTGAAGAGATAATGGCGCCAGGGCCCTCATTTACAGACTCCCAATTATCGCAACTAACACAAGCGATCGAGAGGGCCTGGGAACCGAAGTGGATAGCGCTGAATAATAAACTGGAAACCTACCAAACAGCCCTGGATGGGTTGGGGATCCGGGTGAGTGATCTGGAGACCAGGGTTTCGGCGGTTGAGGACGACTCCCGTACATATGGCCCAGATATTGCAAGTTTACGCCAACAACTGGAGGAGCAGAGGAGCTTAATAGATGACCACGAAAATCGAGCGCGCAGGAACAATATACGCATTGTGGGCCTGGATGAGGCATTACCTGAGCGCAATCTTGAAACGTGGTTAGAAACGTGGCTCTCTAAAGAACTAGCCCTAACGGACACAATGGGACCAATTGTGATAGAAAGGGCGCACCGCGTAGGCCGAAGAATGGCAGATCGAAACCGGCCACGTGTGGTCATCGCGAAGATACTAAACTACCGCCACAAGATTGAAATACTCCAAGGCTTTAAACTCAAAAGAGATACTTTACAACATAACAACAGGAATATACTGATATTTCAGGATTACTCTACCATTGTGCAAGAAAAACGGAAACAATTCCATGTTATATGTGCGTCTTTGGCACAGAAGAAAATCCGTTTTAGACTGCAATACCCAGCCCAGTTATCAATTTTTGTGCAAGACAAATGGCAAGCATTTCTTAAAGTGGCAGATGCCAAAAAGTACTTAATAGAGAACAAGGTACTGGACGCTATTTGATCTGGACTTGACTGAAAGCCAAAGGAACGCCTTGCGGAGGTGGGGCGTGTAAGTTATGTATGAGTAAATATGTATAACAACCTGTGGAGTGCGGGGTCTTGAGCAGTTACTGGGGTCACAGTTTCATCACCTGGTTTGACTAGGGGGATGGAAAGGGGTGAATGCACAGATGGGAAGTTAAAGGGATGGGAGGGGGGAGGGGAGAGGGAAGAAAGGGGGAAGCCTGACGTATATGATACCTGCTGGGGCCTTGTTAATAGTACAATATATGGAATACCTATGAGGGAGACAAGTAGAGACTCAAAAAGTAATGGTTCTATAAATATGCAAGACAAGTCCAAAACTAGAAGATTAGAGATAATCTACAGACATGCCACTTAGAGTGATAACATGGAATGTAGGGGGTATTACATCCCCTATAAAACGGAATAAAATTTTGACAGCCCTTAAAAGACACCGAGCTGATATTGCCTGCCTGCAGGAAACACGCCTTAGTGATGAGGAACACAAAAAATTACAGAGATCGTGGGTGGGAGAATGCTATGCGGTGGCTGCTAAGGGAAGGAAGGGAGGAGTAGCAGTACTTTTTCGAAAAGGATTAGCGTGCAAGGTATCTGTGGAGGAGAAAGGGAAGCAGGGTAGATCCATTATATTACGGGTATGGGTACAAGGTATGGAATTTTTACTGGTAGGAATATATGGCCCAAATGAGCATGATAGAGAATTTTTTCGGGATTTGGGGAGTAGATGTCTTCAGTACAAAATAGAGAAGATTTTAGCTCTTGGGGATTTCAATTTAATTTTAGACCCAACAGACGACACCTCCAACCCGACTTCCCTGCACTACTCTGGGCAAAGAGCTAAGGAACTGCCAATGTTTATAAAAACTTTGAATTTAGTAGATGTGTGGCGGGTGTTACATCCTGGTGAGCGAGATTATACACATAGATCTAGGGCCCATGGTACCTTAGCGAGATTAGATTATATACTTATAGAGAGGTCTATGTTCTCCCAGGTGAGGGCAGCTTGTATAGGGCCGGAGGAGATATCAGACCATGCCCTGGTGTGGATAGACTTAGAGGCACCTGGAGATGGTGATGGGGGGGCAGGGTGGAGATATCCAGCGTATCTCCATAATGATCCCCACTTTCAGGAATACCTGGCAAAGAGATGGGAGGAATACGCAACACATAATGGGGTACATGCACTGACAGACCCGATTTTGTACTGGTCTGCATCAAAGGCAGTTCTTAGGGGGGATATCATTGCTTATTGTAATCTAAGAAAGAAACGCCGAGCTGCAACCATACTCCAGTTGGAGAAGCAACTGGCTAGAGCAAAGCGTACTCATATGCATAGACCCACGCCGCATAACTTAGAGAACCTGAAAGTGGTGCAGACTACTTTGAACACCTTACTTCACGGAAATGAGACTAAATCAGCGATATATTATAAATACAAGCTGCAGCGATTTGGGAATAGGACAGGGCGTTTATTGACTAGGGTAATAAAGAACTGGGGGGGACCCCGGGTAGTGGCTGCTCTACAGGACGCGGGAGGCAGGCTTACAGTAAAACAAAAAGAAATAGGGAAAATTTTTACTAGATATTATGCCTCGCTCTACTCGTCTGAGACACCCCCAAAAGACAGTTTAATACAAGACTACCTAACCAAGGCGGGTCTTTCCACACTGTCACCTGAAGAAGTGGCCGTTCTTAACGCTCCGCTGAATTTAAATGAGCTGCAACAGGCAATTAAGGGATTAAAGCAGCGCTCTGCACCAGGCCCTGATGGTTTCACAGGGGAGTATTATAAAACATTGCCCCAGGAGGCACAGGTGGCATTGCTGGAATATTATGAAGAAGTGATAGAAAAAGGGGTGTTTCCGGCATATGCAAACTCGGCTTTAATCACGTTGATACCTAAACCAGGGAAACTATTGAATAGAGCGGAGGATTTTAGACCAATATCATTAATAAACGTTGATACGAAAATGCTGGCAGGGATACTTACCAAAAGATTAGCACAGTATTTACCAAAACTGATTAATACAGAACAAGTTGGATTTGTGAGAAATAGGCAGGCAACACATAATGTTAGACGTTTATTGTTGGCAATGTCGAGTTGCCAAGATAGGAAGGAACCAGCAGTAGTCGTGAGTATGGATGCCGAAAAGGCGTTCGACAGGGTGGGATGGGGATACTTATTTCAAACTATGAACACGATGGGGATACAGGGTTGGTTCATGCAGGCAGTTAAAACACTTTACAGTAAACCAGGGGCAAGTGTACTTGTAAATGGGATAAGGGGAGAAGAATTTGAGATCATGAAGGGAACAAGGCAGGGATGTCCCCTATCCCCAGCCTTATTTGTAATATTCCTGGAGCCACTGTTGCGTACATTAATGAGACAAGGAAGTATAGCAGGGGTGTCGGTGGCGGGCCAGACTGTAAAGGTGTTGGCCTTTGCTGACGACTTATTGTTAACAATAACGGATCCGCCTAGCTCCATGGCAGCATTGTTAAAAGAAATAGAGAAATTTGGCCGGCTTTCGGGCTTTAAGTTAAATTTATCTAAGTCGTACGCTCTGGAGGTGGTACAGGGAGAACACCAGGGATGGAAAAACAAATTTCCTCTCATGTGGGAAAAGAATTTCATTAAATATTTAGGAGTGCGCATCCCTGCAGACCTGGCCCAATTATACGAACTAAACTTGCAAAAACTGCTTAGTGAAACTAAACTGAAGTTACAAGCTTGGAGCGCACTCCCCGTGTCCTTACTGGGGAGGATTGCATTGTTTAATATGAGTGTTGCCCCACGATGGACATATATATTTCAAACAGTTCCATTATACCTGAAGGGGAGGGATGAGCGGCTCCTGAACCAACATATACAAAAGTTCCTTTGGAAAGGAAAAAAAGCTCGCCTCCCCATTTCATCCTTAAGTATACCAGTGGAATATGGGGGGCTGGGACTCCTAAACATACGATTTTTGACTATTGCTAGTGGCATGAGGCAAATAAATGACTGGTATAGGCATACGAGTGACTATACTAATGCGGCTATGGAGCTGGGCTTAACCCCGGAAACTCATTTTAGTTGTTATTTACATAGTACTGGTGCACACATGCCAAATACTCTGAAACATTCTGGAATTATGAACGCTGCTAAAGCAGTGTGGGGATGGGTGTGCCGTTTACACCATTTTTCGACAAAAATAACACCGTATTTGACTATATGTGATAATCCCGCCTTTATTCCAGGACAATTATACACTGTTTTTCACAGATGGAAAGACAAAGGCATTATCTATCTGCTCCAAGTGGTGACTAGAGAAGGCAAAATCAAGACATTCTCTGACCTACAAGAAGAATATGCTCTGCCAGACAAGGATTACTTTTATTACGGGCAATTAAAGCATTATATATCATCTTTACCATGGACATCATTGACAGAAGATGTACAAGAGGAGCTATCAGCGGCTTTTTCGCTGGAGTCTCAACAGAGGGTGCCTATGTCATATCACCATAGACATATAAGAGACACGGCCCCTGAACTGGAATACCACAGACTGGCACAACAGTGGTCAGCAGATTTGCAAGAAGGGATTACAACACAACAGTTGAAAACACATATCCTACAGATAAGACGAGTCACAAATTTAGCGGCACACTGGGAGTTACAATATAAGATGGCCTTGCGGCTGCACATCCCACCGAAGAGAGCATTTTATATGGGGTTGTCTCCCTGGGGAGAATGTCCGAAGTGTGGCGCGGAAGGAGCAACCTTGGGCCACATGTACTGGTCCTGTGTGGGTATCCAGAAGTTTTGGAAACAAATCATACTTACTGCGAATAGGATATGGGGTCAGCGGTGGCACTATGAGTTCTCTTTACTCTTTGGACAGCCCAAGCTGGGGACAAGGCCCAGAAAAGGATATACAGCATTTGTACTACGGGCAATAATTGTGGGCAAGCAGACAATATTATCTGAATGGATGTCACATAAATATCCCACATGGCAACAATGGCGGACCCGTATGATATACTTGTTGCGGATAGAGCGAATGGCTGTAAAAGACTTTGACTCAGAGACTGGGAAAAAATTTCGACAGACGTGGCATCCCTTTTGGGACACTATGACACCAGCAGCACGTAGTTATCTATTGAACTTTTGAACTAATTACATAGTAGAAACAAAAGGAAAGTAAAAGTCGGGCTGGGGCGGGAAGGGTGGGGGGTGGGAAAGTACGAAGATTTAAGATTAGAGATGGGAAAACTGTGAACTGTTCTTATAAGTTGATTGTTTTGTTATCTATGCTGTTGAAACATTGCATAGGAGAAGGGAGGGAGGTTTGGGAACAAAACATATAACCCAAGGAATGTGAACTTGTTAAGAATTGAAGTTGTATTTGAACAAATAGGTAAATATATGTGGAGGACTTTGTTGTTGAATCAAATAAAAATGATTTAAACATAAAAAAAAGAAGAGAATGGCACATGTCCTTTCATTATACCGAGCTGTAAACTGTGCCAACACATCTCTCAATATCCTACAATCGCTCATATGGGAAAAAACATTCAGCATAAGAATCGCTCATATGGGAAAAAACATTCAGCATAAGGGAGTCCTTCACATGCTCATCCTCAAATGTGGTATGCACCATTCAATGCAAAAAATGTGAAGAAAAGTGCTATATTGTAGAAGTAAGCCAGGTTCTAAAGATGAGGCACAAATTACGTAAAACACAATATTAAACATTCCAATTCCAACCAGGATGCCACCTTTGTGGGACAGCACTTTACAAAACCAGAACACTGCATCAGTGATCTTATGATAAGAATTCTAAAAGGAATGGGTTTTTTTCCCCAAACTTTTATTGTTCAACGTTGCAGAAATACATAACTGAAAAAAGATCACTACAACAATATGCAATCAGATCTTTCAGCAGAACCTATCCCTTCTCAGATCCCCTTGAAAGAAAATGTTCATTCCACAAATCCCCTCCAACACCCTCCAAGAAGTTATTAGAGTGGTAGCTATGCTAAAATCATTATAGTGGACCGGATGCCCCCTTTGAGTGCTATTGTTGATAAATGTCCCATATCTTGTGGAAGGAAAGCAACTTGTTGGTCCGCAAAGCATCAATTTATTCATCTGATATAGTCCATTTTCTGTAGAACCTGGGCCACCGGGGGTGGAAGCGTTTTTTTCCAGGCTGCCGCAAGTACAGCTTACTTGCTGTGAACAAACTGGTAGCCAATTTATGTAACTCCTTCTTGATGCCCGCTGGTTTAAAGTGGAACAAGCAATATTCCGCCTCAGTCGGGTAAGCCACTTGAAGCATTTGTTGTAAAGTCTGTAGTAAGGAAGTGGACAAGACCACCATATATGATGCATAGTCCCCTGTTGCCTGCAGTTTTTCCAACAAGATCCAGAACCTGTTTAAAAGATTTGGGCAAGGCGAGAAGGGATGTAATACCATCGATACATAACTATTCTCCATTAAGCTACTAGATATCGAAACCTTTAGCAAATACCGGAAAGCAATCTCCCTCTGTTGAAATTCACAATGCCTATCTAAATCCTTTTCCCACTTTTGTATATAGAATTGGATGGAAGAGTTGGTGTGCCCCCCCCCCCCCCTTTGATGTATTCTCAGCCCTGTCTGGTCGATGGAGGTATTGGGGGAACAGGTTGGGAAGAAATCAATTTGTACAAGCGTCGGGAAAGGCGTGTAAATGATGGAGGGTCGTGGGGGGGGGGGGGGGAGCAGACCCCTTCCTATCTCTCACTAACAATCTGGATTTTCCAGTTGGGGAGGAGCATGGCTCCTGGGGCTGCCGATATTTAGGACATTTGTTGGATTTAGGGGGATCTCATTTTCCCACTTTTGACTTGATCAAGCGAGCGTGCAACATCCCGAACACACAGTTTTGTTTTGTTTTTATTCTTACAAGTGAGGGACTACTATAATTCTGTGGATACGATCTGTGGGATCCCCAGTGTGCTTCACCACCCTGGATAAGATTTTTCTAGTTTTGCCAGCTACCGAAAATCCTCTCTCTCAGTGGCACCATTTAATAGTTGACAATAGGTCTGCCCCTCATTTGGAGGGGCTGGCCTCTCTTTGGAGTGTAGATCTAGGTGAGATAATTTCCCGGGAATTTCTGGGAGGGGCTTTTGAGACTATTTCTAATATCACGGCGAATGCCACCCTTCAAGACATTTAGTATTGAATTCTTTACAGAGTCTATATCACTCGCCAGAGAGGGAAGGAGATGGGCCTTTGGAGTAATGGTATGTGCATAAAGTGTCATGCCGCCTTGGGCACTATCCTGCACTCCTTTTTGGAGTGCCCATCTCTTTCCACAGCTATGGACTCAATCCTTGGCCACTATTGTACGTACTCTGCAACGGTCTTTTGAGTGGTCTTATACTGTGTTACTCTTGTGTGACAAGGGGAAACTTTGTGGGGAAGGGTTAAACGAAGCCCAGTGTCAATTTGTTTTACTAGCAACTCTACTAGTTTAAAAAATGCATTTTGCAATTCTGGGCAGATCCAGAGCCCCCATCTACAGTTCAGCGGTACCACCTCATGAAGGAAATGGCAGAGTGGGAGGGGGAGAGAGGGGGGGATAGTTGAGAAGGGGGTTAATAATGAAAATGATGAGGGGGAGCATTAGTTCACCATGTTTTTACTTATCATAAGTACCTTTTTATTTCATTGTTCTTGCATAATGGTTACAGATGGATCTTTATATAGTCCTTTTGAGTGGACTGTTGCTAATGTTGCAGATATGTGACTGTTTCTCCCTTTGAACCAATAAAGATATTTTCCAAAAAAACTGGATGGAATCATTTGAGCTGAGCAAAACCTGATAACAATCGTGTGATACTACCCTGCCCCCCCACCCCATTGCTCTCGCCAATGGAGTCTCCGCTAGAACCAGTTCTCCACAGACCCTATGTGTAATAAAATCTCATAAGCGCCAATAATGAAATTATCAGCCTCCACCTACCCATATTCCTCTTTCAGATCTGAAAAGGAGATAAATTCTCCCTCCTCTCACACCTGATCCAACGTACAGAGTCCCTGGCACTCCCACCTTTTGTAGGTAAAATTCAAGTACCAGGCAGAAACCCTGGGACTTAGCAAAAGAAAACGCCTGTAAAAAAAATATATCCGTTTAGGATAAAAAGATCTAACCTCATACCAGGTGTGCATGGGAGGGATTTCATAAGGCTAACTAGGTCCCGTGGGAGCCATATTGTTAACCAGAGAGGAGCATTTCCCACCCAAGATTGTTAAGATGTATCCGTGTTTTAGGAGATTTAGATGCGAAGCTGAGCGGCCTTGTAATATAATTTAAAGTTAGGGACCCCCATGCCCTTCTTACTTTTTAGGTTGATAAATGATTATTTTCCGAACTCTCAGAGGGTGTCATTTCCAGATATAAGCAAAAGTTTTCTTACGCAATTTAAGAAAAAACTGCGCTGGAATAGGGAGAGAGGGCCATGAAAAGACTTTGGCAATATGATCATTTTAAATGAGGATATCTGACCCAGCGATGACAGATTTAACCTTTCCCAGTAATCCATCAGCAAATAATTCTTTCAATTTGGGAGGGAAGTTGGCTGCATATAAATGCTCCATTGTTGAAGTGACATTGACACCAAAATACCGAATCCATTTTGAGGCCCATCTAAAGGGCAGCCTTTTCTGTAAAACAGTGCTGTATCCCCATTTACTGTTATTAAGGATCTCTGAATTACGTATATTAATCTTAAAGCCGGAAACCTGCCCATAGACTTGCAACGTGTCTACCAAATTTGTTAAGGATTCCTTGGGCCGAGTGACGATTAGGATGATATCATCTGCAAAGAGTAGTAACTTATGCTTTCTTGGGCGCTGTAGAACTTCATCAATCCCAGGATGTTCCCGTACCAAGCTGGCTAGGGGTTCTATAACCAGAGCAAATAAAAGTGGTGATAAGGCACAGCCCTGCCTTGTTCCTTTTATAAAGGGCAAAAGTCCCATTAATTATTAGGCTACCCAGGGGATCAGTATAAAGTAGCTGTAACCATTGTAGATATTGACTCCCGAGACCCATGTGACGCAGTAGCTGGAACAGGAAAGGCCAACTATGGATGCTTCTATTTATATTGAATGTCTAAAGACCGTAAATAATGTGTAAAAGGTTGCAGCTCTATCTGCCATTGGAGGGTGGCTCCCGCCAAATTTTGGTATACGTCCACCTGGTATGTATCCCATTATATTTTATTCTTTGAACGAGCCACTTGCAACACCCGTGCTTTCAGTTTATAAACACTAAAACAAGCAATAATGTTCTTGGGTTGATTATTGCACAGTGCACCGAGCGTTCATGAACTCGGTCGAGGTGGACTTCCTTGTCATCAAGCAGATGAAGTCATTACGTATGGGTTGTCTCCATCAACCAGCAGGGGGAGATAGAGAGCACTCAACTTTTCACAGTGCCTCATGGCCAGCTAGCTCCACTGCCTCTTCAGTATTCTCTATCTCTCCAAGCAGGGTGGCTGCAGCTTCTTCGAGCTCCATCAAAATCTGCCTTGGGGTGGCTCCTGGCTTGCCAGTTGTTAGCCGGGGTGTTAGAGGCTATAGCAGCTTCACTTTGAAGGCACATAGGTCAGCCTTACCCATGCCCCCGTGGATGTGGACATATTAGCTTGCTTTTCCCTGTCCATTCCCACTCAGTGGATGCAGGCACATTGGTTCGCCTTTCCCTGCCTTTCCCACTTATCTGAGCCTCCGGAGTGTTTTTTTTTTTATTTCTTTATTTATAGTTTTAAATTACATTATTCAAGGATAACCTTGTGCAGAAATACAGGAAGAAATAAAATAATATCCAGTCATTCATATTTCTCAAGCATTATAATAACTTATATACACATTTGCACATACACGTATACATATATATACATACTTATGTACTTAGACTGGTTAATTATCTTTAGGAACTATATAACAAATAAACCTTTCTTAGACCCCAATTTAAATGAGGGGGGAAAAGAGTAAGAGAAGTTTTTATAAACTTATATTCAAATTAAGGAAAAAGCTGCTTTTTCTCCAGAAAAAAAAACAATTTCATTTCACTTGTTTCAATTCTACAAATGATTTAAGTTGTTCCGGTGAAAAGAAAATATATTTAGTTTGACCCAATTTAACTACACATTTACACGGGTAAGCAAGAAAAAAGGAAGCGCCAATATCTATTGTCTTTTGTTTTAAAGCAAGAAATAATTTCCTTTTTTGTTGAGTGGACTTGGTGACGTCTGGGTATATCCACACTTTTGAGCCATAGAATTGAGCTTTCAAATTTCTAAAATAGAGTCTTAGAATAGCATTGTAGTCCTGCTCAAAAACCATAGAAACAACCAATGTAGCTCTGTTCATTATAATGTCCGAGGATTGTTCCAGAATATCAGAAATATTTTGTAAGTCAGGAATACTTTTCTCAGAGCCTTGCCCTCCTTCTCTTGTTTTAGGAATATAATATATTTTATTTAATGGGGGTATTGTCTCAGCAGAGAAATTCAAAATTTCTATCAGGTATTTCTTAAAGGTATCTATCAAAGTTACCCCCGCAATTATAGGAAAATTTAAGAGACGGAGATTTAGGCGTCTGTTAAAGTTCTCAATCTGTTCAATCTTACGTCTAAGGTCTATAGAGTCCTTAGTGGAAACATTTTTAAAGGCATTTAAAGTATCTACCTCTTGTTGTAAAGATTGCACTTTTGTTGTTAAATCATTTTTAACAGAGTCTACGGTGTTTTTCAAGTCTTCAAACTTAGTATTAAGATTAAGCACATCACCTGAAGTCTTCTGCAACATGGTAGCAATCCGGTCTAACATCACCTTTAGTGTTTGTAGAGTCACCTCTGAGGTCTGTGTTACAGAAGCAATGCTTCCTCCAGCTCCCCGAGTCGTAGCCTGCATGCCTGGGTCCTCACTGGAAGCCTCTATCGACACATCGTCAGAGTCGATGGGGTTTCCCTCCAGGGCTGCTCTCGACGCCGGGCTGAGAGGGATCTGTGAAAGAGATGGTGGAGACAGGGAGACTTCCTCTCCCGGCAGGGGGGCTGCTTCTCCAGTCCTTCCCGCAATGGGATCCTCTCCCCGTATAGTTCTGGAGGCACCGGAGAGGAAACGGTCCAGCGATGTTTGAGCCGTGGAGGGGGTTGAGGTAGGTGGAGGCACTAATCTCAACACTCCCTTACGTTTAGTATGAGGCATTTTACCAAGGAAAAAAGAGTGTTTTCAGCTCATAACATCCAGAGCGTTTCAACAATCGTCCGGTGCGGCAGCCATCTTGAATTCCCCCCTCCGGAGTGTTTTTATTTACCTCTTTTGCCTCTGCTTTCCGCACAGCGTTCAATAAATAAATAATTAAAGTTGCGTTGTGCTTTAGCACAGTGATCTTGGAAAAGAGGTTTTTTTCCTTGAGATTCTTCTGCAGGACCGGAGCTGTGATACTCGGTCCAGTGATGTAAGAGTGTTTTCTGACTCCTCGGGGGTGGGCCCGCGATCAGGACGTTTTTGGCGCAAACCGCCATTTTTGAATTTTACCGCCGTTTTCTGCGATAGCTGCGGAGACTGTAAAGCGCTGTTCTAAATGTGGCAAGCGCAAATCAGCAGCGGGGCTCTGTAATTCTTGCTGTACAGACGGTAGAGCCGGCCCGAGCATGGCGAGCGGCAATCTTTCGTGCTCTGAGCTGGCAGCGGACGCCAATTTGGATTTTCCACATGGTGCAGCCTCCGTTGCGACGAGAGCCCTGAATCCGGGGGGGGGGGGGGGGGTCCTCTGAGTGAGGCTAATAATAGAGCTGATAGCCCTGGGCAGGATCCGGGCGGTCAGGGAGCGGTTTTCTCCCCTGATTTTGTTTTAATGCTGCATAGGGCATACATGCTTAAAAGAGCTCTTCCACAGTGATCTTCGGACCCTCTGCCTGCCCCCCCCCCCCCCCCCCCAGTGGATCCTGGCCTTTTGGAGTTGGCTTTGCCTGTTTCTTATCCTCCTGATAAACGCAGAAGGACTAATTCCCCTTCTGAGTGTGGCGCACCCCCCTTACCCCCCCCCCCCCCCCCCCGGTGGTCGGGTTATGAGGATTCAGAGGGGTCTGGCAGAACTTCTTGGGCTGAGGAGCCAGAGTCGGGTGCAGAATTGGCACAGGAGCTTGATGATCCGTCTGCGGTGAGGATTTTCCACCGCAAGGAGCTGCCAGCGCTTATTTCAGATGCCTTACAAGCCCTCTCGTTTGAAGATCCTGGGAGTGGCACAGCCTCCTCGGTTAATCCAAGGATGGCTAGTACCAGAAAGCCTGCTCGAGCCTTTCCTTTGCATGCCTCCATCCAAGAGCTTATTTCGGCTCAATGGGCTGACCCCGAGGGACCGTTGAAGGTTGCCAGAGTTATGGGGCAATTATTCCCTCTGCGTGAGGAACATTTGGCTCGCTTTGCAATGCCTAAAGTGGATGCCCTGGTCACGGCTATGACAAAGAGAACTACCCTCCCTGTTGACGGAGGTCTTGCCCTGAAGGATATTCAAGACTGCAGGCTTGATTCAGCTCTGAAGCGGTCCTTTGATTTGACAGGTCTCACTGTTCGGGCGTCTGCATGCAGTTGTTATGCTGCTAGAGCCTGCCTGGCTTGGTTACAGCAGGCAGTGGAACAGCCCGGTGAGGGAGCGGAGACCTCTGAAGTGGCTCCGCGGATGGAGACTGCATTGTCCTTTTTGGCTGACGCCCTTTATGATATGGTCAGAGCTTCGGCTAAGCAAATGGCTGTAGCAGTGGCGGCTCGCCGCACTCTTTGGCTACGACATTGGGCGGCGGACATGGCCTCTAAGCAAAGGTTGGTGAAGTTGCCCTTTCAAGGCCTTCTGTTTGGTGAGGAGCTGGAAAACATTGTTAAAGGCCTGGGGGATTCCAAACCTCAGCGCTTGCCCGAAGATAGGCCGAAGCCTTCCTCTAAGGGTCAGGCGGTCTGCTTCTCTTACAGTCCTCGCTTCCGTGAAGCTATAAGGTACCGCCCGGGGCGTGCTGCTGGGTTCACTTCGCGTGCCCGCTTTCAGCAGAGAAACTCCTTTCGCTCGGACAAACGTTCCACAGCTGCCGGTTCAAGGACTGGAGTTCAGGGGCGACCCTCTCGATGGTGCGCCGCCCCTCTTCTCGTTTCCTGTCATCGGAGGAAGACTTTCCCTCTTTTTCGAGGAGTGGGCCAAAATCTCCGCAGATCAGTGGGTCTTGGACCTGATCAGAGACGGATACCGAATAGGATTTGATGCCCCGGTGAGAGACGTGTTTGTGGAGTCCCGATGTGGTTCTGCCGCCAAACGGGCGGTGGTAGAGGAGACTGCTCAGTCTGTGCCAGATAGTGGCTGTGACACTGGTGCCTCCAGCCGAACAAGGTCTAGGCCGCTACTCCATTTACTTTGTGGTGCCACGAAAAGGCGGGTCTTTTCGCCCAATCCTGGACTTAAAAGAGCTAAACAAGTCCTTAAGAGTTTAGGCATTTTCACATGGAAACCCTGCGCTCCGTCATTGCGGCGGTACAGTCAGGAGAGTTTCTTACGTCTCTGGACCTGAAAGAAGCTTACTTGCACATACCAATTTGGCCCCCGCACCAGAAGTTTCTGCGGTTTGCGGTGTTGGGAAAACATTTCCAGTTTTGGGTCTTGCCTTTTGGCCTCGCCACAGCTCCCCGAACCTTCTCCAAGGTAATGGTGGTAGTAGCTGCCTTTTTCAGGCGAGAGGGTATCCGGGTTCACCCGTACCTAGACGACTGGCACATCAGAGCAGACTCAGAAAAAGAGAGTCATCTAGCTACAGCCAGAGTGGTTTCAGTCCTTCAATCTCTGGGCCGGGTCATCAATATGGCCAAAAGTTACCTGAAGCCCTCGCAATCTCTAGAATATTTGGGGGCCAGGTTCGACACAGCCTCGGGCTATGTGTTTCTTCCCGAACAAAGGCGGTGCAAGCTTCAGAATCAGGTCTGTCTGCTCCTGAGGATGCCCCGCCCGCGAGCTTGGGACATTGTCCAGTTGTTGGAATCGATGACTGCCACCTTGGAAGTGGTGCCATGGGCGAGAGCGCACCTGAGACCTCTACAGTATTCTCTACTTCAACGATGGTCTCCAGTATCTCAGGATTATCAGTGCAGACTTTCTTGGCTCCCTGCGGCCCGCCTCAGTATGGAGTGGTGGCTCTCGGACAGCATGTTGCGGCGGGGAATGCCGCTGGCGCTCCCCGATTGGTGTCTAGTGGTGACAGATGCCAGCCTGAAGGGCTGGGGCGCACATTGCCAGAGGAAGCATGCCCAGGGTCTGTGGACGCCCGACGCGTCGGAGTGGTCTATCAACCGCCTGGAGTTGAAAGCGGTGTTTCTGGCTCTTCTGGCCTTTCAAGTGACCCTGGAAGGATTGGCTGTCCGAGTGATGTCGGACAACACGACAGCAGTAGCCTACATAAATCGACAAGGCGGCACTCAGTGCAGAGCTCTAGCCGCGCAGGCCGAACAAATTTGCCACTGGGCCGAGCTGCATCTACAGTCCCTGTCAGCAGCTCACATTGCAGGTCATAGCAACGTGCAAGCCGACTATCTAAGCAGGCATCGGATCGATCCAGCGGAGTGGGAACTAGCAGACAATGTATTCCTGCACATATGTGCCAAATGGGGCAAGCCAGTGATGGATCTTATGGCGACCAGTTCCAATGCCAAAGTCCCGTGCTTCTTCAGCAGACAGAGGGATCCTCGCTTTGCCGGGTTGGATGCCTTGGCTCAACCCTGGCCCCTGGGTTTGCTGTATGTCTTCCCTCCGTGGCCCTTGATAGGGCGAGTGCTCCTGCGGATTCGGCTGCATCCAGGAGAAGTGGTGCTCATCGCCCCGGATTGGCCCAGGAGGCCTTGGTATGCGGTCCTCCGACAGATGCTGTTGGAGGCTCCCTTTCCATTACCTCTGGTTCCGCACCTGTTGTCACAGGGTCCGGTGGCCATGGAGGACGCCTGCCGCTTTGGTCTTATGGCATGGCGATTTGAGAGGGCGCAATTGAGAGATAAAGGCTACTCAAATAAGGTAATTTCCACTCTCCTGCAGGCCTGTAAGTGCTCCACTTCCGTGGCTTATGCCAGGATTTGGCGCCAGTTTGAAGTCTGGTGTGTTTCAAGAGCGCTTTCTCCGTTGCGGGCTCCTGTCTCGCCAATTCTGGACTTTTTGCAGGATGGTGTACACAAAGGCTTGGCCTATAATTCCCTGCGGGTGCAAGTGGCAGCATTGGCCTCCCTGCGTGGCAAGGTTGAAGGCGTGTCCTTAGCTGCTCATCCAGATGTGGCATGGTTTCTTAGAGGGGTGCTTTGGCTCCGTCCTCTTGTCCAGCTTGGAACCTGGGGTTAGTATTGAAGGCCCTTCAGGGGGCTCCCTTTGAATCGCTTCGGCGTGCTTCAGAGAAAGATTTGATACTGAAGGCCGTCTTTTTAGTGGCCATTACCTCGGCGGGACAGGTGTCAGAGCTCCAGGCGCTGTCCTGTAGAGACCCTTTTCTGCAATTCTCAGAGTCAGGGGTCACGGTTCGGACCGTGCCTTCCTTAATGCCTAAGGTGGTTTCAGCGTTTCACCTAAATCAGCTTGTTTTTCTTCCCTCCTTTGTTGAGGAGGAGTTTCCAGATTCATTTGGGCAGTTGCACCTTTTGGATGTGCGCAGGACTCTGTTGCAGTATCTGGGAATTATAAATTCTTTCAGGACCTCTGATCATCTTTTTGTGCTGTTTGCAGGTCCTCGCAGAGGGTCTTCAGCGTCTAAAGCCACTATTGCCCTATCTGCTGTCTGGCCGGGCTCCGCCTGAAGCCTTTAAGGCACATTCCACAAGAGCGATTTCCTCTTCCTGGGCGGAAACTGGAGCACTATCTCTTCATGAGATTTGCAGTGCTGCAACATGAGCTTCTAAGCTCTCTTTCGCCCGACATTACAGGCTGGATGTGGCTGCCAGGAGGGATGCGCGTTTTGGAGCACAGGTGCTAGCGCGTGGTGTGGCTTGTTCCCACCCTATTTAGGGATTGCTTTGTTACATCCCATACGTAATGGCTTCATCTCCTTGATGACAAGGAAGGGAAATTAGGTTCTTACCATGATAATTTTCTTTCCTTTAGTCATAGCAGATGAAGCCATGAGCCCTCCCTGTATGATTGACTGTATTGCAGTGATTCTGATTTTAGGTGCTGTTCTTGTTTCCTGAAGTTATATTCCTTCCTTGGGGAGTCGGAAAACAGTCTTCAGGATTCTTGTTGCAGTTATAGGAGGATGAGTTCATTCCCTTCAGTTCATGTTTTGGGAGGATGAGTTTATTCCCTCCAGGAGGATGCAAGTATTCCCTCCGTTTATACGAAGTGGAGGACGAGTTTATTCCCTCCAGGAGGAGGAGTTCATTTCTTCCTTTTTTGAGTTCATGCCCTTGTTAAGGGGCCATCGTTCGCTGTGAGGAAAGTTCATGTTATTCCCATTTTGGTTTGTCATACTGCTTTGGAAGCTTCAAATACTGAAGAGGCAGTGGAGCTAGCTGGCCATGAGGCACAGAGAAAAGTTGAGTGCTCTCTATCTCCCCCTGCTGGTTGATGGACACAACCCAAACGTAACGGCTTCATCTGCTATGACTAAAGGAAAGAAAATTATCATGGTAAGAACCTAATTTTCCCTTGTTCTGGTGGCAGCACTTGTTAATTGTCACTAAGCATAGTACTTACTATCTTTTGCACCACCTCCTCACTATTATTATATTCTGGAGACTCTGCGAAATCACAGATTGTAACGGTGGCTCCAGTTCTCCAAGTCCTCCAGCTTATAAATAGCCCGCGCATCATTTTATGCATACAATACCATTTTATCTAACATACCCAAGGTCTCTTCATGCTCGTCCAATCTTTGCTCAGCTTCCTCTAGTCTATGGCCTCTCTCTTTAATTTCACTGCGCAGGTCAGAGCCCAGGGCTGCCAGCTCCACCTGCACTGCTTTTAGATCAGATTTAATTTCCTTCAACCAGTCCTGCATTTCAGAGATTGGGTCTGAATCTGACATTTCAGCCGTTTAATGTAGTGTAAACCGTTCCAGCCGGGACAACGGTATATCCAGCGCTGCCGAGGTAGATGGAGCGCTTCCTGCTTCTGCTATGCGATTTGGCCCTGCTCTCCCTGTGTATGCAAACTCTGTTAAATCTAGTGAGCGTGGCTTTCCGCTCATCCAGCCAACACTATATAGCAAAGACTGCAGTAGATTAGATTTCATGAAATGAGAGGATCGCTTCTGATTACATAAGTACATAAGTATTGCCATACTGGGAAAGACCAAAGGTTCATCAAGCCCAGCATCCTGTTTCCAACAGTGGCCAATCCAGGTCACAAATACCTGGCAAGATCCCAAAAAAGTACAAAATATTTTATGCTGCTTATCCTAGAAATAGTGGATTTTCCCCAAGTCGAATTTAATAATGGTCTATGGACTTTTCCTTTAGGAAGCCATCCAAACCTTTTTTAAACTCTGCTGAGCTAACCGCCTTTACCACATTCTCTGGCAATGAATTCCAGAGTTTAATTACACTTTGCGTGAAGAAACATTTTCTCTGATTCCTTTTAAATTTACTACATTGTAGCTTCATCACATGTTCCCTAGTCCTAGTATTTTTGGAAAACATAAACAGACACTTCACATCTACCTGTTCAACTCCAGTCATTATTTTATAGACCTGTATCATATCTCCCCTCAGCCGCCTTTTCTCCAAACTGAAGAGCTCTAGCCACTTTAAACTTTCCTCATAGGGAAGTCGTCCCATCCTCTTTATCATTTTCGTCGCCCTTCTCTGCACCTTTTTTTAATTCCACTGTATCTTTCTTGAGATGCGGCAACCAGAATTGAGCACAATATTCGAGGTGCTGTCGCACCATGGAGCGATACAAAGGCATTGTAAAGTCCTCATTTTTGTTTTCCATTCCTTTCCTAATAATACCTAACATTCTATTTGCTTTCTTAGCCGCAGCAGCACACTGAGCAGAAGGTCTCAACGTATCATCAATGATGTCACCTAGATACCTAGATACAATGATGACAACTAGATATCTAGATACCTTTCTTGGTCTGTGACTCCTAACGTGGAACCTTGCATGACGTAGCTATAATTCGGGTTCCTCTTTCCCACATACATTACTTTGCACTTGCTCGCATTAAACGTCATCTGCCATTTAGATGCCCAGTCTCCCAGTCTCGTAAGGTCCTCTTGTAATTTTTCACAATCCTCCCGCGATTTAATGACTTAAATTTGCTGATAACACAAAGTTATTTAATCAAATTACCTCACTAGTTACTCCCATCTCTAGGACATTTATAAATATGTTAAAAAGCAGCGGTCTGAGCACAGATCCCTGGGGAACCCCACTAACTACCCTTCTCCTTTGAGAATACTGACCATTTAACCCTACTCTCTGTTTTCTAACCAGTTTTTAATCCACAATAGAACACTACCTCTATCCCATGACTCTCCAATTTCCTCTGGAGTCTTTCATGAGGTACTTTGTCAAACGCCTTCTGAAAATCCAGATACACAATATCAACCTTTATCCACGTGTTTGTTCACCCCTTCAAAGAAATGTAGTAGATTGGTGAGGCAAGATTTCCCTTCACTAAATCCATGTTGACTTTGTCTCATTAATCCATGCTTTTGAATATGCTCTAATTTTGTTCTTTATAATAGTCTGTACCATTTTGCCCTGCACCGACGTCAGACTCACTGGTAATTTCCAGGATCTCCTCTGGAACCTTTTTAAAAAATCGGCGTTACATTGGCCACCCTCCAATCTTCCGGTACCACACTTGATTTTAAAGATAAATTACATATCTATAACAGTAGCTCCGCCAGCTCATTTTTTAGTTCTATCAGTACCCTTGGATGATTACCATCCGGTCCAGGAGATTTGCTACTCTTCAGTTTGTAGAACTGCCCCATTACATCATCCAGGTTTATAGAGAATTCATTAAGTTTCTCTGACTCGTCAGGTTCGAATACCATTTCTGGCACCGGTATCTCACCCAAAACTTTTGCAGCTGAGAAATTTGCTGTGGGGTTGTTCAGAGCAAAACCCTCAGACTGCCATATCGTTCAAAGACATCACTTCCATTCTAAAAGGAAATTTTAAAACAATCCAGGAACCTAAGACCTTTGAAGTCAAAATGATAAAATATTTTGACACCCACCAGACAGGCTTTCTATTTCACTATAAAACATGAAATTCTACTGCTTTGTCACTCTCATCACCATCCATCTCTTCCTGTCTCTCACACACCCAGCTCCTGTTTTCTCACCTAACCTACCCTACCCTCTTTCTGTGAGACTGTCATTGGAATGCTTTTGTGTTTCTCTTGGTATTTGTCAACACTGGCTTATTTCTGATCTGAAGAAGGGCTAGCTTTGAAATCTAATCAAAAAATGTATTATCTTGTTTTCTTTTGTGTTTGTTACCTGTAAAAATGGACTAATATGGCTACCACACTACTTAACTCTTTACAGAAGCAGATACCATTAAATCCTAAGCTTATTAGGTAACTTGCTCCATGAATAAGAACTTTTACTGCTTTTTAATCTTTTTAAGCCCAGTATTGTGTGTCATATGAAGACTTTATACCCATTCCTTTGAGAGGTGTGGGTGCCTAATAAGCTCTAGGGTTGATGCAGAAAGCCACACAATAGAGCCATGTTCTGAGTGTGCAGCTTCTATCGCAAGATTAACAAGAAAATGTTGTGCAGTAAGCTAATGAGTTGCAAATTCAAAGCACACGGAACTTGCAAACTAATCAGACCTGATAGACTTACCACCCAGGAATGCCAAAAGATCATCCCGCACATTCCTTGATCTGCACTTCCCTAACTGCAAAGGTCTAAAATACAAATTAATGCACGCAACAAACTTTACCTACTTAAGTACACAGTTATGGAACGCACTGCCGCGCAATTTAAAAACGATCTACGAACTAACGAACTTCTAAAAACTACTGAAGACCCATCTCTTTAACAAGGCTTACCACAAAGATCAACCAATGTGAATATACATAACTCCTCCACACATAGTTAGAACTGTCTTATATCTGCTTGTTATACTACTATCATGTCTTATCATTATCATGTTACCAAAGATTCTTCTTTAACACTAAACGCTTATTTTCTATTATATTTCCATTACCCATGATGTATTGTAAGCCACATTGAGCCTGCAAAGAGGTGGGAAAATGTGGGATACAAATGCAATAAATCAAACATATAAACGGCAAGTGACTGACTCACCTGCAAATGTGCAGTAGAGTCGGAACGCTGAGAGTGTAGAAGTCCAAGCCCCGCCTCCACCAGCAGTACAGCCCAATAGGGAGGAGGGCTTGCACATGGGCGTGGAAATTGGAGGAGGAGGGAGCAGGGAGGGAAGGAGGGGGCGGAACTGAGGGAAACAGACGCTGGGGGAGGGCAGGGGAGAGAGCAGGGTTGGTGGACAGGGGGGGGGGGGAGGCCATAGGAAAACAAAAAACTAGCCCGTTGTTACGGGCTTAATGGCTAGTAAATAAAGCCTGCTGGACATATATACACAAAGCTTGCAGTGAGGATGGCTTTACTGCGTGTATGTCTGAAGACAGCAAAAATGCAAGCACATGTGCATATGAACTGAACTGTTCTATACATATATAATTAGCCTTGTAAATGTTTCTTGCACATACAATTTTTCTGAAGCTAATATTTATGCACAGAACATTCCAGATATGCAGATATGTGATGGGCACTTTCATTTTCATCTGATATGCGTGCATCTTTCTGTGTTTAAAGTTACAGGCACTTATGGTTTGAGGAAGAAAAACTTTTATTACATCTTCTCACCTAACCCTCCTGTGGTGCCTCTGACATGGTGGTAAAGTTTTCACATTTTATGTGCTTTAAAATCCCCTGTTTACTTCGCATTGTTTCAGAATACTTAATGGGCTCATTAGCATACATTTTAATATACTGTGCGCCCATGTGTATCATTCATGTTAACATCTTCACTGAACCCCATTGTGCGCCTAGTAATGTGTACGCACATCTCACAGTAACCTCATGCCTCTGCTTGCAGCAGCCTTGTTCAGTCCCAAAAGTATCTGTAGGACAATCCTGGAATGGCTGTAGATTTTTCCGTTTTTTGAGCACACTCTTATGATTAGTAAAGCATGCTAGAAGTGCAGGTGGCTTAAACAGCATGCCACTAAGAAGGTGCAGTCCATTTTGGCACTATTTAGAAAGTAGGAAATGGTTCCCTTTTAGTTCTAGGAACCAGTGATGGAAAGTCCCTTTTTTAGAGAGAGGCCCTAAATTTTCGATAGTAAAATCCTATCATGCTGATGCAGAATTGGAGCCTTAAATATACCAGGATTCTGTTGTTTTAAGTGAAAAGCTTGCATAAGAAATAGAATGTAGCTCAACTTTACAATTTAAAGATGTCAAGAATCATTACTTACAATTAAACAGACAAACAAACCAAAAGCTATACATATTTACTAATACAGCCAGCTGTTTAGCACTGTGTGTTAGCAGGAAGAAAGTACCTTTAATGCAAGTTTTCCTACTCTCAGGTGGAAACCAGCGTGAACTTGCTCGTCAGAAGAACATGAAGAAATCTACAGATCATGGCAAGGGGAAGAGGCAAGATGATGGTTTATCTGCAGCTGCCCGCAAACAAAGGTGACTGATTTCCTTCTGTCAGGTTCTAAAGGGACACCTTTTAGGGTTGCTAGAATAGCAAACTAGGATTGTGTTATTGTATCACTGTTTCAGCAAAAATAAAATAGTGTGATCCGGTGTTGAATTCTTCCCCGGGCAGGTGTATGATGAACTGGTTCCATGCTTGGGACTTGATTATACTGAACTTGAAACACAAGCTTTTTATAACTGGGGTAGTAGAAATTTGCTTAGTTTGGTCCATCATTTCCTGCCACTTACCTTAACTTTTGTAACGTACAGCAAAGTGAACTTAAACACAGTGCATAATATCAGACATCTAGTGCCACAATCCAGCTTCAGTGTTGTGACCAGCCAAATAGAAAGTGGCAAACAGAAGATACCAGATATTTTCCTGTACTGGTACATGGTGGGGGATAAAATTAAAATAATACAGGAAGCTAAGAAACTCAAAACATGAAATTGCTGATCTGTATCGGCCTGCTTATCCGACATTGCTGCCTGGATGTCCAACTGCCACTTGAAACTGAACATGGCCAAGACCGAGCTTATTGTCTTACCTCCCAAACCCACTTCTCCTCTCCCTCCACTCTTTATCTCAGTTGATAACATCCTCATCGTCCCCGTCTCATCTGCCCGCAACCTCGGAGTCATCTTCGACTCCTCCCTCTCCTTCTCTGCGCATATCCAGCAGATAGCCAAGACCTGTCGCTTCTTCCTCTATAACATTAGCAAAATTTGCTCTTTCCTCTCTGAGCACACCACCCGAACTCTCATTACCTCTCGCCTTGACTATTGCAACCTACTCCTCATTGGCCTCCCACTTTGCTATCTATCCCCCCCTTCAGTCCGTTCAGAACTCTGCTGCACACCTTATCTTCCGCCTGGACCGATATACTCATATCACCCCTCTCCTCAAGTCACTTCACTGGCTTCCGATCAGGTACCGCATACAGTTCAAGCTTCTCCTATTAACCTACAAATGCACTCGATCTGCAGCCCCTCCTTACCTCTCTACCCTCATCTCCCCTTACGTTCCTACCAGTAACCTCCACTCTCAAGACAAATCCCTCCTTTCAGTACCCTACTCCACCACCGCCAACTCCAGGCTCTGTCCTTTCTGCCTCGCCTCACCCCATGCCTGGAATAAACTCCCTGAGCCCATATGCCAGGCCCCCTCCCTGCCCATCTTCAAATCCTTGCTCAAAGCCCACCTCTTCAATGTCGCCTTCGGCACCTAACCACCATACCTCTATTCAGGAAATCTAGACTGCTCCAACTTGATATTTCGCCCACTAGATTGTAAGCTCTTTTGAGCAGTGATTGTCCTTTTTGTTAAACTGTACAGCGCTGCGTAACCCTAGTAGCGCTCTAGAAATGTTAAGTAGTAGTAGCATCCCACAGATCGATCCAGAGACTGGTGGGTTATGTCCCTCTGCCAGCAGGTGGAGATAGAGAACTTCTGAGGTTCAGTATATGTGGTCATGTGCAGCCACTCAAACCTCAGTATTCTCTCTATCTAGCAGGTGGAGGGTCATAACTCTGCAGCTCTGGATTCTGGGCTCCTCACCTGTTCCCTCGGGCTGAGTTGAGCTTCCCTTAGGGGGTTGAGGGCTCCCATCTGTAGTGAGCAGGGTACACTTGGTGGTGCCAGGTCCCGCCCTTACTCCCCCCCCCCAACCCCCCACCGCGCACACTCCTACTGGATTTCTTCTCTGCTTCACGTGATCAGTGATTTCTTCTAAAAAAAAAAAACAAGCGCTTACAGTAAACAGGGCTTCGTCCTCGCGAGGGCAGCGAGCAGACGTTTCCTCAGGGAGGATGGTCTCCCCTGGTTTTTGGAGCTCTGGCCTTATGGCAGCTCCCTCTGAGTCAGTTAAGCGCTACTTCCAGTGTGGGAGCCGGAGAGCAGCTTCGGTTGTGTGTTCAGCCTGCCCTTATTGCTCCCTGTCTGGAGAGCGAGATTCGGAGGAGCGGGACTGCCCTGTGCAAGTCGGGGAGTTGGCAGCAGTGTTCCTGGGCTCATCGGGTATTTCTGCTTCCTGTATGGCGGACGGCTTTGGCGCCATTTCTACTTGAGCGGCGCTTCCTCTGTCGGCGATGGCTGTTCCTGCTAGCACGCTTGTTCGTGCAGCTGCAGACACAGTTTTTATGTCAGCATCCGCATCGGGAGACAGTGGGGGAGCGCCGGCTGCTGGTTCTTCACTGCGCCCCTCTTCCCATGCTTTTGCTCCGGGACAAGACTCTCCCAGCGCCATTTTGGATTCTTCACATGGTGCGGTGCGCGGGGGTGCTGTGGCTGCAAGGCCTTCAGCCGTGTTTGAGCCTACAGCAGCTCTTCTGGAGATGACCTCCTGTCAGATGGGGGACAAGGAGTTGGAAACAGCTGTAATGCTGTTTACTCCTGAATTTTAGGGGAGATTGGGTGGTGACGCCGGTAATTGGGAAACAAATTGGGAGCTGGGCAGACTTCTACGGTCTATGCCCTGATTGTGACTGAATAGATAGGGATGGACTGGAGTGTAAATTTTAAGGGGCTTCGACATTAGCTCTAGAACTTAGTACAAGAACAGTGCTGGGTAGACTTCAACGGTCTGTGCCCTGAGAAAGGCAAGGACAAATCAAACTCGGATATACATATAAAGTATCACACACCATGTAAATGAGTTTGTCTTGTTGGGCAGACTGGATGGACTGTACAGGTCGTTATCTGCCGTCATTTACTATGTTACTATGTTAATTTGTGCTGCTAATGCGTAAAGCTTTCCTTCTCAAGCACGCTGGGGGTTCCCTTGCAGAGGTCACTCTGGGTGAGGTGGCCACTTCTCCTTTGGTAGCCAAGCGTCTGCGTTTAGAAGCGCGGGACCTGGATGAGATTTCTGAGATTTCAGAGGTAGATGATCAGTTTTCAGGAGTTTCCTGATTGGCCAAGTCAGGTTCCCTAGAGGAGGGCGAATTGCCTATAGAGGTAGGAGATGATCCTACGGCGGCACGTTTGTTTTGCCAGGAGGAGTTACCGAACCTTATAGTGCGGGCACTGGAAGTTTTGAACATCTCCTCTCCAGATGAGGGTCTCTCCTTTTCTGCAGGCCCCTCTATTATTTTGGGGACCAAGCGCCCACCCAGAACGTTTCACAATCACGAGGCCATGAAGGTCCTTATTGCAGCCCAATGGGACACCTCTGATGCGTGGGTATGCGTGTCGAGAGCTATGGCGCGTCTCTATCCTCTCCCTTAGGGGGAACGGGAAGCCTTTCGTCGTCGCACGGTGTATTCTTTAATCACAGCAGTTCCTAAGAAGACTACTTTGCCTTTGGAGGGCAGCTTAGTGCTCAAGGACCCTAAGGACAGGAGATTGGAGTCTTCCTTGAAAATGTCTTTTGAGGTAGCAACGTTATGTTTACAAGCGTCGATTTGTGGTTCCTATGCAGCCAGAGCGTGCCTTGCTTGGGTGCAGAAAACGGCCTCCACGGAGGAGTTGGTTCAGGCCTTGCCTTCGCTGGAGGCGGGCCTCGCATACCTGGTGGACTTGCTTTATGATCTCTGAGCTTTGGCAAAAGAGGTCTCCCTTTCACTCACGGCTCACCAGTGGTTGTGGCTTTGTCCTTGGTCAGCTGATACGGCATCTAAGTCTCGTCTGGCACGCTTGCCATTCAGAGGCAAGCTTCTTTTTGGTGAAGATCTGGACAAAATTGTCAAAGATTTGGGGGACTCCATGGGCCGTCGTTTGCCAGAGGATAAGCCTAAGTCTGGTTCTTGTTTGGGCTCTTCCCGTACCCGTTTTAGAGCGGCCTGCCGGTATAGACCGGGCAGAGCTGGTTTGTTCGGGGAACAGCGGTTTCCTCAGAAGCAGTAACCTTTTCGTGGTGACCGCCACCCCGGCGGCAATTCCTCTAGACCCTCGGCTGGAGCCCATGTCCAATGATGGGGTCTTGGCCCATCTCCTGTCATTGATAGGAGGACGGCTATCCTTTTTCTGAGGGAATGGGCCAGGGTGACTTCAGACGAGTGGGTCTTGGAAGTAATAAGAGACGGTTACAAACTGGAATTTTGTCTGCCTCTAGCAGAGTTTTTTTTGTGGAGTCTCCTTGCAAGGCTCCTCAAAAGGTGGCAGCGGTCAGAGACACCCTAAGGACCTTGGTCAAGCTAGGGGCGGTAGATCCCGACCCGTTGGAGCAGCGGTGCTTGGGCCACTATTCCATTTAATTTGTGGTGCCCAGAAAAGGTGGGTCCTTTCGGTCTGTACTCAATCTGAAGGGTGTGAACAGGTCCCTACGAGTGCGTCACTTTCAGATGGAAACTCTCCGGTCCGTTATGGCTGCCATTCAGCCAGGAGAATTCCTGACCTCCCTCGATCTCAAGGTGGCGTACTTACACATTTCCATTTGACCGCCTCATCGGTTTCTGCGTTTTGCGGTGCTGGGCCAGCACTTTCAGGTTCGGGCTCTGCCCTTTGGTCTGGCTGCAGCTTCCAGGACCTTCTCCAAGGTAATAGTGGTGGTCGCAGCTTTGTTGCAGCAAGAGGGAGTTCAGCTGCATCCTTACCTGGACGATTGGCTGATCCTGGCTCCTTCCTTGCAAGATAAGGCAGGCAACAGAGAAGGTAGTCAGTTTGCTGTGCTCGTTGGGTTGTCAACTTGGACAAGAGTCACTTAGTGCCTTCACAATCCCTGGAATTCCTCGGGGTGCGGTTTGACACTCGGACAGGTGCAGTGTTCTTGCTGGAGAGCCGGAAGTTGAAATTCCTGTCTCAGGTACAGGATGCTTAGCTTGATGGACCTTCGGTCTGTCCCAGTATGGCAATACTTATTATATACTTATGTACTTCAGTCAGTGAGCTCCAGGCTTAGTAGCTGATTCACTTAAAGTTTTACAACAGCAGAGTGGTTCTGTACATGCATCTTAAGTTCTTTCCTAAAGTAGTGTTGGAGCTGCATCTTAATCAGCCAATTGTCCTGCCAGTAGGTTTCCCGAGACCCCATGCCCATCAAGATGAAAGCGCACTGCACACAGTGGACTGCAAGAGAGCCTTGACTCTGTCTGCAGCAGCCTAAAGCACTCAAAGTCCACCCAGATTTTTGTTTTGACTCCCAACAGGATGAGGGCTGCCATAGGTAAACACACTGTTTAGAATTGGTGTACAGACTGCATCTCTTTTAGTTATGCCCATGGATTGTCATGTTGCTGGTCAGTGTCAGAGTCATGGTGGCATTGGTAGCCTACCTGAGATCAGCCTCCATACAGAAGATTGGCCAGGCTGCAACATGTACCTCAGTCCATTCATTGATCTCTCTCACTACTGTGTGGAACAGGACTCCTGAGTCCTGACACAACAGCTGGTTTGGTCAGTCTTTAGAATGTGTGGGGTCTAGAATCCAACTCTTCTTCTCTTCCCCCCCCCCCCCCCTCCCCATTTTTTTTGTTTTTGTTTTTGTTTCGTTTCATACAGCCTTGTAGCTAGGGATTCCCATCAGTCAGAACAGATGCATCCTGCTTGATCTCTGAGAAAGTGAAGTTACCTATAATAGGTGTTCTCTGAGGACGGCAGGATGCGTATTCTAACTGCTCAACCATTCTCCCCTTTTGAGTTGCGTTCTGTCAGTCATAGTTTTAGATTGCGTCACAGTACAGGACCAGATTAGGCAGGAAGATGCACGCATTCACGGTGAGCCCCTCTCAAACGCTTCTGGGATGGTCACTAGAGCAGTTCCCGCACTGGGCTCCATCAGATGTTGCTCATTAGTATATTCATTATGCTGTCCTCGGACTCCTACAAGAGGGTAACTTCACTGAATTCAAATTGAGGGAGTCTGAGCATCTTCTAGAACTTGGGCTGTTCTGTGCAAAATGTAGGGCAGTGCTATAAACCTAATTTATTTACAAGGCAACTTTGATCCTCTTTGCATTGATTTTCAAGACACTGCCTGTTGGGTGCCCAAGCCAGGGAGGAGGTGGCCTTGTTTTTGTTGTCAGCTTTGGATTTGTCTAGAAGTGGTAGAAGGTGCTGGTGGTCTTTTCTCTTAGAGGGTAGAGCTGCTAGAGAGAATTGAGCTGAAAAATGGAAGAGGGGTCAACACCATCTGATGAGGCACAGATGACTGAAACTGTGGAATTTGTTCAGGAGCAAGTTGTAATAGATTCAGAAATGAGAACAGCTGCTTTTGAACTCTAGAAAGTGAGTGATCAGCTTCCTCCAAGACAGTGTCTGTAGAAACCATTTGGGTTATGCAAAGCAAGGGACTTCATTAGATGATTTGGCTACAGTCACATCCAGCTTCCTAAGATTGAATGTATTGTAAAGGAACAGGAAGAGACAAATGAAGGTCCTTATTGTCTTTACCAGACACATGGCTGTGTCTGTTAACCAGGGATAGAGACAGAGAAAAAGTAGTTCCATGTACTTAACCCTAAAAGAGATTGTGCAGCCATATAATGCTCAGTATTTTCTATCTCCAATTAGATGGTGAACAAACTGTGGAGCTCCTGGTCAGTACTTCTCAGCCAGCTCTAGACCCAGATTCTTTTCTATAGGTCAGTGGAGAAGGGGATTATATGCTTAACAATATTTCAACAAGTTTTATTGGACTCCTTTTAGAAAATTATTTGTGGTTCTGTTTTGCGCCGTGTAAGAGACACTGCAGTTACTTCAGAGAAAGATCATACAAAAAAGTGGTTGAATTAACACAAGTTGTAAGTTTGGTGAGCATTAATAACCAATGAGGTTTTGAACTTCTAACATCACTACTCAGATTTTGAGGTTAGAGGTCACATTAGCACAATCTCCAGGGACAAGTCTGTAGAATTTTTTTTTTTTAATTTTGCATATATCTTTAATACTTCTTAAAATATATAGTACAGGAATTTAAATGCAAATTTTAATCCTTCTGTGCTGATATCCTCATCTTTCCTAGTTATTTCACTCTTCATCCTTGATCCCTTGGCCAAGTTCTTTTTGCACATCTAGCCTCTCCTGGCCCAAATCCAGGCCTGCCTTATTTACTTGTCCAGGTACCATCACGTTCTTGTTTTCTCAGCTTGGAACCCCCATGCTCCCTCTTTCATCCTTTACTAGAACACTGTAACTACTATGTCCCAGTCCCAAGTAGGTTTGGTTGCACTAGTCATCCTGGGTCAATATAGGAGTTGTACAGAATTCCCCTAGCTATAAAAATAACATGGTGTCTACCTCTTCATATATTAGTCATCTAGATTGCTGCAGGTTTCAGTTGAGAAGGTACAACTAGTAGATTTCATGTTCTCCGAGGACAAGCAGGCTGCTTGTTCTCACTGATGGGTGACGTCCACGGCAGCCCCCTCCAACGGAATCTTCACTAGCAAAGGCCTTTGCTAGTCCTCGCGCGCCCATGCGCACCGCGCATGCGCGGCCGTCTTCCCGCCCGAACCGGCTCGTGTTCGTCAGTCTTCTTTTGTCCGCGCTCGGTACGGTCGTGTTGCGCCGTTCGTGCCCCGGGAAGTCGACCTCGCGCGTCCTTTCGACGTGTTTTTTTCTTCGGAAATCGTTCTAAAATTAATCGGGAAGTGTTCCGGAAGACCTCTTCGGTTTTTCTCCCTTCCCGTATTTTCAGATTTTGCCCCGGTAAGTTTTCTTTCGTTGTCGGGGTAGGCCTCATTTAGGCCTCGGTCGAAATTTTCCTTCTAAAATTTTTCTGGTGCTAAATCTTCGTCATTTCGACTTTTGATTTCGCCGGCGTGATTTTTCCGCCCATGACATCGAAGCCTTCCAGCGGCTTCAAGAAGTGCACCCAGTGCGCCCGGGTAATCTTGCTCACTGACAGGCACTTGTCGTGTCTTCAGTGTCTGGGGGCCGAGCACCGCCCTCAGGCCTGTAGTCTGTGTTCCCTTTTACAAAAGCGGACTCAGGTAGCGAGATTGGCCCAGTGGAACGTTTTGTTCTCGGGCTCTTCGTCGACATCGGCACCGGGAGTATCGAGGGCATCGACGTCGTCAGCGTCCAGGTCTTCTCCCTCGGCCGCCAGTGTATCGGGTGCATCGAGGCATCGGACCTCTGCATCGGCGCCGAGGCATCGGGCGACTGCATCGACGTCGGTGGTACCGGGACCTCGTCTGCTGATGTCGTCGGACGGTGGTGCCTCGTCTGGAGTGCAGGTGAGGGCTGTCCACTCCCCTGCTGGTGGCGGTGAGCCTTCGAGTGGGTCTCCCCCATCCTGAGGGCTCCTGCGGTACAGCCCCCCCGAGACCGACCCCCTTCGGTCTCGGCCCCGAGGAAGAGACGACTGGATTCTACGTCCTCCTCGTCGGTGCCGGGAAGCTCCGGTGACATGCTTCGGAAGAAGTCGAAGAAGCATCGACACCGGTCCCTTCCCGCGTCGGCACCGAGAGCTCTGGGTCGCCGAGGGAGTCGGCACCCAGCAGGCATCGGCACCGAGAGGACCGCTCACCCTCTGTTCAAGAGGTGTCGATGCGCTCCACTCCGGACAGCCCGGAACAGCCTCCACGCCCGGAACAGGTTCTGACGTCGACGCCTGCATCGACCTCCATGCCTTTCTCCGCAGCCGCTCTGAACGAGAGCCTCCGGGCCATTCTTCCAGAGTTTCTGGGAGAGCTGTTGCGCCCTACCCCTCCGGTACCGGCGGTGCTTGCGCCGCCGGTACCGTCGAGCGTGGCGCTGGCTGGCCCATCGCCCGGGGTGAGGTCCCCGACGTCGGTGCCGTGTGCGGTACCGACTGCGGCCACCTCCCAGGAGGGCTCCCCGACTACGTCGGCGGAGGGAGCTTCGCCGATGCGGGCGAGGGAGTCCACCTCTCGACGCCCCCATCGTGGACGTGGCTCCACGGAGTCGAGCCGGGCGCGGTTGCAGACACAGGTTCGTGAGCTTGTGTCTGACACCGAGGGTGAGGCCTCGTGGGAAGAAGAGGAAGACATCAGATATTTCTCTGACGAGGAGTCTGAGGGTCTTCCTTCTGATCCCACTCCCTCTCCTGAGAGACAGCTTTCTCCGCCCGAGAGTCTGTCTTTCGCTTCCTTTGTCCGGGAGATGTCTACGGCCATCCCCTTCCCGGTGGTCGTGGAGGACGAGCCCAGGGCTGAAATGTTTGAGCTCCTGGACTATCCTTCTCCACCTAAGGAAGCGTCCACAGTACCCATGCACCATGTCCTCAAAAAGACATTGCTGGCGAACTGGACCAAGCCTTTAAGTAATCCCCACATCCCCAAGAAGATTGAGTCCCAGTACCGAATCCATGGGGACCCAGAGCTGATGTGCACCCAGTTGCCTCATGATTCTGGAGTTGTGGATTTGGCCCTAAAGAAGGCTAAGAGTTCTAGGGAGCATGCTTCGGCGCCCCCGGGCAAGGACTCTAGAACCTTAGACTCCTTTGGGAGGAAGGCCTACCATTCCTCTATGCTCGTGGCCAAAATTCAGTCTTACCAGCTCTACACGAGCATACATATGCGGAACAATGTGCGGCAGTTGGCGGGCTTAGTTGATGCTCTCCCCCCTGAGCAAGCTAAGCCTTTTCAGGAGGTGGTCAGGCAGCTGAAGGCGTGCAGAAAATTCCTGGCCAGAGGGGTGTATGACACCTTTGATGTTGCGTCCAGGGCCGCTGCTCAAGGTGTGGTGATGCGCAGGCTCTCATGGCTGCGTGCCTCCGACCTGGAGAATAGACTCCAGCAGCGGATTGCGGACTCGCCTTGCCGTGCGGATAACATTTTTGGAGAGAAGGTCGAACAGGTGGTAGAGCATCTCCACCAGCAGGACACCGCATTCGACAAGTTCTCCCGCCGGCAGCCTTCAGCATCTACCTCTACAGGTAGAAGATTTTTCGGGGGAAGGAAGACTGTTCCCTACTCTTCTGGCAAGCGTAGGTACAATCCTCCTTCTCGACAGCGTGCGGCCCAGGCTAAGCCCCAGCGCGCTCGCTCTCGTCAGCAGCGTGCGCCTCAGCAAGGCCCCGCGGCTCCCCAGCAAAAGCAAGGGGCGAGCTTTTGACTGACTCCAGCAGAGCATAGCCGAAGTCCAAGTGTCAGTGCCGGGCGACCTGCCAGTCGGGGGGAGGTTGAAAGCTTTTCACCAAAGGTGGCCTCTCATAACCTCCGACCAGTGGGTTCTTCAAATAGTCCGGCAAGGATACACCCTCAATTTGGCCTCAAAACCTCCAAATTCTCCACCGGGTGCTCAGTCTTACAGCTTCCAGCACAAGCAGGTACTTGCAGAGGAACTCTCCGCCCTTCTCAGCGCCAATGCGGTCGAGCCCGTGCCATCCGGGCAGGAAGGGCTGGGATTCTATTCCAGGTACTTCCTTGTGGAAAAGAAAACAGGGGGGATGCGTCCCATCCTAGACCTAAGGGCCCTGAACAAATATCTCATAAAAGAAAAGTTCAGGATGCTTTCCCTGGGCACCCTTCTTCCCATGATTCAGGAAAAAGATTGGCTATGCTCTCTGGACTTGAAGTACGCCTACACGCACATCCCGATATTGCCAGCTCACAGACAGTATCTGCGATTTCAGCTGGGCACACGTCACTTCCAGTACTGTGTGCAACCCTTTGGGCTCGCCTCTGCGCGTTCACAAAGTGCCTGGCTGTGGTAGCAGCGGCACTTCGCAGGCTGGGGGTGCACGTGTTCCCATATCTCGACGATTGGCTGGTAAAGAACACATCCGAGGCAGGAGCCCTGCAGTCCATGCAGATGACTATTCGCCTCCTGGAGCTACTGGGGTTTGTGATAAATTATCCAAAGTCCCATCTTCTCCCAGTGCAGAAACTCGAATTCATAGGAGCTCTGCTGGATTCTCGGACGGCTCGCGCCTATCTTCCAGAGACGAGAGCCAACAACTTGTTGTCCCTCGTCTCGCGGGTGCGAGTGTCCCAGCAGATCACAGCTCGGCAGATGTTGAGATTGCTGGGCCACATGGCCTCCACAGTTCATGTGACTCCCATGGCCCGCCTTCACATGAGATCTGCTCAATGGACCCTAGCCTCCCAGTGGTATCAGGCTGCTGGGGGTCTAGAAGACGTGATCCACCTGTCCACGAGTTTTCTCAAATCCCTGTATTGGTGGACAATTTGGTCCAATTTGACTCTGGGACGTCCTTTCCAAATTCCTCAGCCACAAAAAGTGCTGACCACGGATGCGTCTCTCCTGGGATGGGGAGCTCATGTCGATGGGCTTCACACCCAAGGAAGCTGGTCCCTCCAGGAACGCGATCTGCAGATCAATCTTCTGGAGTTGCGAGCGATCTGGAACGCTCTGAAGGTTTTCAGAGATCGGCTGTCCCACCAAATTATCCAAATTCAGACAGACAACCAGGTTGCCATGTACTATGTCAACAAGCAGGGGGGCACCGGATCTCGCCCCCTGTGTCAGGAAGCCGTCAGCATGTGGCTCTGGGCTCGCCGTCACGGCATGGTGCTCCAAGCCACATATCTGGCAGGCGTAAACAACAGTCTGGCCGACAGGTTGAGCAGGATTATGCAACCTCACGAGTGGTCGCTCAATTCTCGTGTAGTGCGACAGATCTTCCAGGTGTGGGGCACCCCCTTGGTGGATCTCTTCGCATCTCGAGCCAACCACAAAGTCCCTCAGTTCTGTTCCAGGCTTCAGGCCCACGGCAGACTGGCATCGGATGCCTTCCTCCTGGACTGGGGGGAGGGTCTGCTGTATGCTTATCCTCCCATACCTCTGGTGGGGAAGACTTTGTTGAAACTCAAGCAAGACCGAGGCACCATGATTCTGATTGATCCTTTTTGGCCGCGTCAGATCTGGTTCCCTCTTCTCCTGGAGTTGTCCTCCGAAGAACCGTGGAGATTGGAGTGTTTTCCGACCCTCATCACACAGGACGAAGGGGCACTTCTGCATCCCAACCTCCGGTCCCTGGCTCTCACGGCCTGGATGTTGAGAGCGTAGACTTTGCCTCTTTGGGTCTGTCAGAGGGTGTCTCCCGCATCTTGCTTGCTTCCAGGAAAGATTCCACTAAGAGGAGTTACTTCTTTCTATGGAGGAGGTTTGCCGTCTGGTGTGACAGCAAGGCCCTAGATCCTCGCTCTTGTCCTACACAGACCCTGCTTGAATACCTTCTGCACTTGTCTGAGTCTGGTCTCAAGACCAACTCGGTAAGGGTTCACCTTAGTGCGATCAGTGCATACCATTACCGTGTGGAAGGTAAGCCGATCTCAGGACAGCCTTTAGTTGTTCGCTTCATGAGAGGTTTGCTTTTGTCAAAGCCCCCTGTCAAGCCTCCTACAGTGTCATGGGATCTCAATGTCGTTCTCACCCAGCTGATGAAACCTCCTTTTGAGCCACTGAATTCCTGCCATCTGAAGTACTTGACCTGGAAGGTCATTTTCTTGGTGGCAGTTACTTCAGCTCGTAGAGTCAGTGAGCTTCAGGCCCTGGTAGCCCAGGCCCCTTACACCAAATTTCATCATAACAGAGTAGTCCTCCGCACTCACCCTAAGTTCTTGCCAAAGGTTGTGTCGGAGTTCCATCTGAACCAGTCAATTGTCTTGCCAACATTCTTTCCCCGTCCTCATTCCTGCCCTGCTGAGCGTCAGCTGCACACATTGGACTGCAAGAGAGCATTGGCCTTCTACTTGGAGCGGACACAGCCCAACAGACAGTCCGCCAATTGTTTGTTTCTTTTGATCCCAATAGGAGGGGAGTGGCTGTGGGGAAATGCACCATATCCAATTGGCTAGCAGATTGCATTTCCTTCACTTACGCCCAGGCTGGGCTGGCTCTTGAGGGTCATGTCACGGCTCATAATGTTAGAGCCATGGCTGCGTCGGTAGCCCACTTGAAGTCAGCCACCATTGAACAGATTTGCAAAGCTGCGACGTGGTCATCTGTCCACACATTCACATCTCATTACTGCCTGCAGCAGGATACCCAACGCGACAGTCGGTTCGGGCAGTCAGTTCTTCAGAACCTGTTTGGGCTTTAGGATCCAACTCCACCCCCCGAGGGCCCTGTTTGTTCTGTTCCAGGCTGCACTCTCAGTTAGTTGGAAAATTTTTTAGGTCAATCTCAGTTATGTCCTCGCCGTTGCGAGGCCCAATTGACCATGGTTGTTGTTTTGAGTGAGCCTGGGGGCTAGGGATACCCCATCAGTGAGAACAAGCAGCCTGCTTGTCCTCGGAGAAAGCGAATGCTACATACCTGTAGAAGGTATTCTCCGAGGACAGCAGGCTGATTGTTCTCACAAACCCGCCCGCCTCCCCTTTGGAGTTGTGTCTTCCCTTGTATTTGTCTTGCTACATACTGGACTGACGAACACGAGCCGGTTCGGGCGGGAAGACGGCCGCGCATGCGCGGTGCGCATGGGCGCGCGAGGACTAGCAAAGGCCTTTGCTAGTGAAGATTCCGTTGGAGGGGGCTGCCGTGGACGTCACCCATCAGTGAGAACAATCAGCCTGCTGTCCTCGGAGAATACCTTCTACAGGTATGTAGCATTCGCTTTACTGACCATTGAAGGTAGAGGTTGGTTTTCATGTGTGTGTGTGTGTTTGGCTAAGGTTCAGGTTGACTAAAGAGGTATAGGATGAGGGAAGGAGTAAGAGAATCCAGCAGAGCTTAGCCTAGTACATTATCTTTAGTAGGCTATTCTTTGCTTACAGAGCTGAAGCATAGCAGGGCCAGCATTAGCTAACTTTGCTTTAATCTTCTAATAGAACTGTAATAGTCCATTTTTTTTTGTTCCTTTCTACACACAGGGATGCTGAGATCATGCAGGAAAAGCAGAAAAAGGCTATGGAGAAGAAAACTGAGCCAAAATAACCCAGAGGGAAGCTCTGATGGAGGCAGAGAAGAAGCAAGCGCAGCCCTCCTATTTCACAATAAGAAAACAAAGTAAAAGTTTAGTTTGTCCCCAATGACAAAACTTGTGTGACTTAATGGGGAGTTTTCTTTTCTTTCTGACTGGACCCTGCTCGATTGGAGACTTCTATACTTTACCTTTTCAGTAAGATACAGTAAGTCTGTAGTAAAGCTAGGATGTTTTCTCTTGTATGTATATATTATAAATATTCTTTCTCTTGAACATTGTTCCTGTGTCATCCCTATCAGCTAACTTGAGGGGCAAGTACCCTGTTTGTGGCTTAATTCCTGCATGTTGAACTAGCATGGACTTCCGTATTTGATCTTGTGTATTGTTATCCTGCATGGCTAGACAGATGCCATGCTGCGTAATCAGTAGGGGAGACAACCCTGCATTTTATATTCATATTTGGAACCATTCAAGCATATTTAATAAAATAGCTTTTTAATTTATGTGGTGGCTTTCTAGAGTATTTATCATCTATCTGTCCATGCTCCATTTTCTGACAGCATGACCTATTATGGATTGAAATGGTTTAGTAAATCTTCTTGCAGAACTGGAGACTACTGCCTGTGGTCCTTGCATTGTCACACCTGCTGTACAGTGCTTGTCCCGATACCTCTGCTGGCTGCTGACTAGTGGTTGCATCTAGAAGAGGGAGCACAGGGAACAATAAAGGGATGGGGGACAGGAGGAGTGTCCAGAAAATGTCATTATTGTAGGCCCTGAAGGACTAGGGCAAACATCTGTCTGCCTTGTTTGTCTGTGATATTACTCCCAAAATGTGCACTTAGGTTGCCACATACTTTTGAACCTCATAGTTGATAGTGAGATTTAACAGGTGGATTTGAAGTTAATGTAAAAATTGAACATAATCTAAATTTGTCCTTATCAAGATGATAGTCCTGGTAGAGCATCTGGATGATTTCACAGGTTATCAACTAGTTTACTGACTTTTTTTTTTTTTTTTTTAGAAAAACACATGAACATTTAGTCTTAGTATTTTCAAATTGGTTCTTGACTTGGGAGACTATTTTTTTTTTTTTTTTGTAGGTGCTATGGATGCCAAATGCCATGCATGCTGATACAAGGGTGCATGGATTCCTTGCTGTAAGGACATGTGTGCTTTTGTTTGTGTTGACTTATTTCTGAGAAGCAGGGCTTTTTTTTTTTTTTTTTTTTTTTGAGGGGTTACTGAGTACCGGCACCTTTTCCATTGTCTGCTAAAATTGACCCATGGACCCCAAGTTTTAATGAAAGAGCTCAGGCTCTACACACCAATTCTGCCTTGTCATAGATTCTGTGACCATTTGCAGGGGGCTTGACTATTGTGGGTGGGTCCCTCAGTGATCACCCCACCCCTGAAGGGTTGCCTGGCATCTGAGTACCAGCTCCTTTTTCACTAGAAAAAATGCACTGCTGAGAAGTAAACATCAGATAACAATACTCCAACCGGTCATTTTTCCTTATTAGCATACAATACTATTAACAGATCTTTCTATAGCATCCCTCTACTTCGTCACAGATGGGTTGTGCACGCCCACCAGCAGATGGAGACTGAGAATACACTAAGCTTCCAGTAGGCGTATAAGTGGACTGTGCAGTTCCCCTGAAAACCAGTCAATTCTCATTCTTAGCAGATGGTTGGAGGTGGTTTCTTAGGCGAGGGCTTACATGTGCCCTTTACAGATCACGTTCCTCTTCCGATGGTCCCCAGTCTTGGGACCTGGAGGTCAGGTTGCCTCTCCGGGCCGGGGCTGCACTACTTTGCCCTGGTGGCTGGAGTGCTTGTATCTGGTGGGAGGGTCTGGCTCCTCTGACATGGATGATCGTGACAACGGACGCCAGTCTCTCTGTCTGGGGAGCTCATTGTCTGTGTCGCGTAGCACAGGGCCAGTGGTCCGTTGAGGAGGCTTCCTTGTTCATCAATGTCCTGGAAACCAGGGTGCTCTGCCTGGCATTGACCACGTTTCAGGCACATCTCCTTGGAAAGGCAGTGCAAGGGTTCTCAAACACCACAGCCATGGTATATATCAATCGTCAAGTGGGCACAGAGAGCCTCCAGGTAGCGCAGGAGGCTGCCTTTCTCTTTGTGTGGACGGAGGGGCGCTTTGAGGATCTCTGTTGCTCACGTCGCCGAGGTCTACAATGTGCAGGCCTCTTTATCTCAGTCAGATTCTTCTGGATCCCAGAGAGTGGAGGCTCAATTCCCAGATATTTGTGCTCATTGTTAAATGCTGGGGGTCACTTGTAATGGATTTAATGGCCACATCAATCTATGCCCAGATCCCTCGGTTTGGAAGAATAGTCGGGCTGAGGGCCTGGATGCTGTGGTACAAACTTGACACACAGTGGGTCTTCTGTACATGTTTCCTCCCTGGCTTCTCGTGTGTAAGATGATTTAGCTCATTGCATAGCATCCGGGTCTGGTGATTCTGGTGGCACCTAATTGGCCCCGAAGACCCTAGTATGGGGACTTTGGTGGTGGGCCAGTCTCTTTACTTGCCGAGCTCATCCACTCTGATGGTTCAGGGACTACTGTTCATGGCCAGCCTGGGTTGATTTTCTTAGGCCTGGTCCTTGAGCAGGTGCACTTAAAGGAAGCAGGGTTACTCTGCCTCAGTCATTGCTACTCTCTTGTCTTCGCATCAGCCTTCCACGTCCTTCACCTATATACATGATTGGCGGATCTTTGAGAGTTGGTGTCAGGATTGCGATATTGTGCCCCTCAAAACCTTCCTCACATTCTGGAGTTTTTGCAGGCTGGTTTCTCTACTGGGTTGGCTTGGTCGTCTGACAGGGTGCAGGTGGCAGCTCTAGCCTGTTTTTGGGGTTGTCCTGGGGCTAAGCCCCTGGCAGTTCTCCCGGATGTGCAGTTCTTTCTGCGTGAGGTGCTATTCTTTGGCGTCCAATTTGCCTGGTCATCCTGCCCTGGGACCACCTTATCTTGTGCTGTCTGTGTTGCTCTGTAAGCCCTTTTGAGCTGTTGTCCAGGGCTTCTCTTAAGGATCTCACATTGAAGATGGTGTTTCTAGTGGATGTGACTTTGGCCCGTCATGTTTCTGAATTACATACTTTGTCTTGTTAGAGAAATAATTTTCATTCCTTCGGGTTTTTTCCGGACAGGGTGGAGCTTCGTTGGTTCCTTCTTTTCTGCCCAAGGTGGTGTCTTCTTTTCATATTAATCAGTCCGTGGACCTTCTGGTTTTCTGGGACCGTTTAAGGTGGGATGAACAGCGCCATTTCCACTGGACATAGGGCAGGTCCTCTATAGTTATCTCCGTGTGTCTCGGGAGTTTTTCCATACCGATCACCTATTTGTGCTCCTCAGGGGCTCTCTTAGAGGTGCGGCGGCCTCTTAAGGCGACCATAGGTTAGTGGATCAAGGAGATTTTTGTGTCGGCTTATCTGCTTCGTGGCAAAGAGGAGCCACCTTTCTTGACAGCATATTCCACTAGAGCACAAGCTTCCTCCTGGGTGGAACATTCCTTGGTGAAGCCTGTTGATTTGCGAGGCAGCTGCCTAATATAAGGAACACACGTTTGATCGTCACTACTTGTTGGACGTTAGGTGCACCGGGATGCAGTCTTTGGGGTTTGAGTTTTGGAGTCTGGGTTTCAGGGGTTCCACCCATGAGGTTACTGCTTTGGTACTTCTATCTATGGTGGTCTAGAGGGACGCTGTGGAAGAAGAAATTAGATATTACCTGTTAATTTGCTTTCCTTTAGTCCCTCTTGATCACCACAGAGCCCATCCGGGATGTGGTGAGTTCTTCTGTCATCTGTTCTTATTTTTGAGGCACGAAAGGTAGTTGCAGATAATGTGTATGCATCACATATAGCAGATTAAAAAAAACAAACAAATACAAAAGAGCCAATTTCTACAACCAGTGTGCTCTTGTTTTAAGTTTTGGTTCCTGGTTCTATCCATTGGCAGCGGCATAGCAGGAACATGGGGCTGTTGCTCTGACTGGGGTCCTCCTAGCTCTTGGAGTTTTGGTTGATTTTTTTTTTGGCTGGTCTCTTTCTCTTGCTTGCAGTATTGTTGTGTGCTGTTCTTCTTTGCTATTCGTAGACTGGCTTTCAGGGGGACTGTACAACCCACTTATATGGCTACTAGAAGCTCTGTGTATTCTGAGTCTTCATCTACTAGTAGGAGGGCACAACCCATCTGACGGTGGAAAGCAAATTTAACAGGTAAGATCTAATGTCACCTTATATAAAGTTGTTTGCACAAGCAGTATAGAGCAGGCTTCACTCAAACGCCTTTCTGCGCCTTAGTGAGAACTCTTGTTCCTGGAGCCCCCCCCCCCCCCCCCCCCCCCCCCCAAGACTAGCAGTTTCTCTAAGATTAGAAGCTTCTTCCAAACTTACTAAAATTATGTCTACACCTTAGTAGAAAGTGATCAGAGAAGTCATTCAGCTGCCTTGCTGTTTGCTCAGGTGTGGAGTATTTTCTTGACAAGTACAATCCCAACTGTGGAAGAGCATATACCACCTTGGTATTGGTTAAAAATGGGATTGATGTAATTACAGTAATGGTCAGTGAAGATGGAAATTTACATGAAAAGTCAAAGCAGAAGGCAGCTCTATAGCAGTGAGTTACTACTCAAAGCCACTTATCTTTTATCTCACATGAAATTAGTTTTATATCTGCAATACCATATATTTTTTTAAGCCAACCTGCAGTGCTAGACGAGCTTCCTTTGCTGCTACATGTAGATGTGTGCTGTATCATAACAGCACTCTGGCTGCTTTAAACCTTGCACTGGCATGGTAGAAGCAAGAGTCTGCAGCAAACAGAGGGCTTGGCCTTTCCCTGTTAATTTACTCTCATGTATACAATAGATACAGGACTGCTGACCACCTCCAGCAGAGGCCTTGATTAAGGGTGGAGGGGGGGTTAAAATAGCATTTCTGATATAGTGTACCAGCTGTAAACTTTGATCTATGTGAAGCCTAACTCCCACTGGAAAGAGCTTTCTGTCTTTTCACAGTGTACCATTTCAGTCTCCTGTGTACACATTTTGTCTACCAGTCACCACCCTGAGTAATTATGCTCCAACTCTCTAAGGTCAATGTTTCTTCTGTGCTCCCAAGCTTTTAGAATCGTGTTTGAATCCATTTCAGAGTTGGAAGGTAGGGAGGAACATAGCCAAACAAAGCCCAACACCGGTGTTAGTATGATTGCATAAACCTCTTTGAATAGAATGGATAACTTACCAAGAGTTGTCCCCACTCCCCCACCCCCATTGTTTGTGTAATTATATCAACTTTTTCCTTAACCAACCAACCATGATTGGGTTACATTGCATGTTACCAGTACACCATCTTGAAGTGAATTTCTTCAAAAAGGTGGTAAATGTAAAGTTGTGAGCATGTGTGCTGATCATAAGCACAGTAATCTGTTCAGTTCGTGTGTATTCTATTCTGCTGAGCAGATGCTAAAATCTTTCCTGTCAAAATTTTGTCTTCAATTATAACCACTAAGGCTGCATTTCGATTACAAGTTTTAAATTGTGAATAATTACATGATTAAAGGCAAGGCATAGCCAGCTGTTCATGTGGAGAGGACATGTATTTCCTCTCCCTTCCCCCTCCCTCCCACTAGATTTCATACCTTCGCTGATGGGGATGACTTCAGCTTCCCCACCAGCCATTGAACAGGTACTGTAGCTTTGCAGGGGCCTTCACCCATTTTCTGTCTCTAATGTACCTCCCCTCAATTCCCCCCTTCTCCTGCCTGCCATCTCTCCTGGACTGCCGGCGGCTCGCCCGTCCCCTCCTGGTTTACCTTGTTATTTAAGTCTTCTTCCTGCAGTGGCCGTATTGAAGCACTGCCTCAGCCTGCTCCAGGCCTTTCCTTTTGACTCAGTGCTCCCTTCTGAAAACAGGAAGTTGCATCAGAAGGGTCAAGATGGGCCAGAAGGAAAGGGCCGAGGCAGTGTTTCAATACGCTGCTGCAGGGTGAAGACTTAAATAACAAAGTGAAGCAGAGAGGAGAGCTGCTGGTGGTCCGGGAGCGGAGAAAGATGCTGGACAGCATGTGGTCAGGCGAGGGAGAGTGGAAGGGTGGTTAATCATTAATTGCAATTAATGATTAATGTGCAGCCCTAATAACATCTGAAATTTTTGTCAAATTTCTGTTTCCATTACGTTCATTCCCGCTATTCCAGGACAAGTGGGTAGTTATGTCCATTGACCAGCAGGTGGAGATAGAAAATACAGAACTGAGCACCACTACATATCTCCCTGCTAGCAGCTCAGCTCCTCAGTATCTTCTATCTCCAGCAGGTGGATGGACAGACTTCCTCTGGTTCTGAGGCCTTGTTCCTGGTCCAGTTGGTCAACTGGTTCCCGGTTGAGCATAGTGGGCAGACATACCTGGTGGTGCTGGGTCCCTGTCGTGCTTTTTCCCCCCTGGAGTGTTCTGTGTTCTTATGGGAGCCTGCTCAGCAACTAGTCTGCTTCAGAAGATAAGGAACAGTGCAGGCAGCGCAGTGAGTTTGGCGGGCCGGTGGTGCTGTGCCCTGCCGTGACAGGGGGGTGGCTGTGTCCCCTGTGAGCATGGACCCGGGTTAGTGTGTCCTCTGCTGTGCTTTGGGCCTCAGGACGTCCTTGGGAGCGATTTATGTCTGTGCTCACAAAAAAAAGAAAAGAGCTTTATGGTTGAGTTGTGCTGCGCTCCAGTTAAAAAAAAAAAAAAAAAAAACGCACGAAAGACAAGCGAGTGTGTAGCGACAATCTTCGTTCATGGCAGCCCCCGCTGGGAGTGCGAGGAGCTGCCCATCTCGCAGCGGGGGGTGGGGGGGGGTGGGGGTCCTCAGTCTGCTGCACTGTGTGCAGTCTGGTTCCCAAGTGGAGGGGTTGAGTCAGGGCTCATGCACACAGAGCACCCTCAGTCGCAGCAATGCATTTCTAGCAGCTGTGGTCTCCAGTGCAGCATCTCGGCGCTTCGCCTCAGAGGAAGGCGGGAATGGCAGCCATTTTGTTCTCTGCTGGCACGAGGGCCTGTGCAGACAGCTGTAGCAGTGGGGATCTCTTCGGGCTGAGTCAGAGCCTGCCCGTCTGAGCTTGTTCTCTTGCTCTGCGAGACTTTAGGTTGGTGCAAGTAGTCCCTTCTCCAGCAGCCCTAGCATCTCCTGGGGGATGGGACGGGTTTTCCCCGCCGGCTCCCAGTAGTTTGCAGCGGATAACACTTGGAGTCTTCGTTTTGTTTTGCTGCAGTTGGGCTGCTCTATGGGGTCTCTTCTGTCAGAGCCCTTGGTGGAGGGTGAGCTCCCTCTTGGGGAAGGGGATGACCCTCGGGTGCTCAGTCTGTTTCAGCGGGGGGAGTTCAGCTCCCTGTTTGCGGTGGCGCTAGCAGCGCTTCCCATAGCGCAACCCTTGGGGTTCTTTGGAGGAGAGTTGGGTGGCTAGCCTTGTGTAGAGCCTCAGGGTCTTGTCCAAGGTGTTCCCCATGTAATGGTCATTCGGGGCCTGTTAACCACAATGTACAGTGCACTTGACTCAGGTCTGCAGGTTGGGAGAACCATGGCCCACTTCTTTTCTCTAGTGTGGGGAGAAGGAGAAGCTCCGTTCCCTACATTGGACTCAGTGTCTGCAGTCACCTTGAATTTTCCCTTCTGGTTGCTGGCGGCATTGCCTCGCAGAATTTGCTAGATGGGAAGCTGAATCAGACCTTGTAGCCCCTCTTGGAGGTGTTTGCATTAGGAGCTGCAGGCTTCTATTGATAGCCCTTTGTCTTTCCCGCTGCGGGCTGTCTTGGGTCGAGGGCTGCAGCATAGACCTGTTTGCAGTGGCAGCAGCAGTCTGTTTCCCAGGGCAGTCCCCAGGCTGCCTGGTTGGAGGCACGTTTTGCCTGCCTGGTGGACGCTGTGTATGACAATCTTCGGGCTTCGGCCTAGGGTATGTCTTTGGCATTCACCACAAGATGTCAGTTCTGCCTGCGGCCGTAGGTGGTGGTTGCCACCTCCAAGGCCTGCATGGTCAGGTTTCCAGTTTGGGGCACCTTTCTCTTTGGGTACACCCTCAGCAATTTGGTTCAGGAGCTTGGTGAGTCGGCTCCAGCGTTTGCCAGGGGATGTTCCTTGTTCTTGGACCGCCCTGTGGGCTTGGCAAGTTCCCGGTTTTGTGTCCGCACTAAGGGTAGGCCTGGTCCTCAGAATTTTGGCCAGAGGGCTCGGTTTCGAGCCTGGCATTCTCCCAGGGGACAGGGAACCAGGAACCAGCAGGGCACTCGGGGTGAGTGGCTGCTGTCTCCCAGCCATCCTTGGGTGGCCTGGCTGGCTGGGCTGACATGGAGCCGCTTTCGGGCATTTCGGGATGTGTGGACTACCTTCTCGGCTTAGGTGCTGGATATTTGGGGTGCTGGCGTTCTCCCCTCTGGTAGCCCCTCTCTTCTTGCAGTCTCCTTGTCAGAGGGGGCCTCTTGTCTGCTTATCCTTTTTGGGGTTCCCAGGAAGACGGGAATAGTGCAACCCATTCTGAAGGGATCCACATGTATCCACAGGTATCTGTTTTCGGATGGCGGCCCTGAGGTCTCTGATCGCCTTCGTTTGGGAGAGAAAGTTTCTCTCCACTCTTGATCTCAGGGAGGCATACTTCTCTTTCCTGCTACGGGCTGTCTTGGCAGTTCATTCCTGTTCTGAACCCTGCCAGTTGGTTCTGTCGGACCCTAGGACCCTTTTTGAGGTCATGCTCATAGTGGCGGTCTTTCTGCGGAGACACAGGTTTTTGTGTTCTCCTGTACCTGGATGACTCCAGATCTTTTCTTGCCTAGCCTGAGTAGAGACCCCCTTCAGTGCTGGTTCACCCCCAGTTTTTTTGTCTGGTTTGGGTGTTTAATTTCAACAGGAGCAGGCTGGCACCAGCGTGCCAACTTTTATTCCCAATGAGCTTGAGTGTTTCTTCAGAGGGACAACGCTTTGTTAGCTTCCAAGTTTCTTGCTCCTGCTTTGTGACTAGTCACAGGCCTGGTATTTCGTGCAGGTCCTTAGATCTATGGCAGCGGCCATGGAAAGGGTTCCTTCTTCTCTCATGCGGCCACTTTAGGGGTCCTGCTCAGCTGTTGGTCTCGGGTTTCAGAGGGCGGCAGCAGCATCTGGCTCTTTTGCTCTCTGGCTGTCAGCGCATGAGGAGGTTGCTGCTTCCCCAGTTGTTGACCCTAGGAAGGTCCTCGTCGAGCCTGCTTTGGGAGGTGGTGTCTATGGATACCAGCATCTCGGGCTGGGGAGTGCCCTTTGCTGGGGTTCCTTGGTGCAGGGCTCTTGGTCTCCAAGGAGGGCATTGGCCCTCTATCCTCTGGATGTGCGTGCAGTGAGCCGAGCTCTGGAGGCCTTTGCCCCACTGTTGGGAATGCTGCCGTTTGGGCCTTTTGGTCTTGCCTGCGGCGGTTGCCTTTTTTCGCCTCGCAGGGGGGGGGACTCCTAGCAGTCTGCTGGCGGGAGAGTCCAGCTTGTTAATGGACGGGGCAGTGAGACTTCGGTTATGCCTCCCGCTGGTTTGCGGGGTCCCTCAATATGGAGACAGGCTTGCTCAGTCGACGCTCTGGTTTCCAGCAGAGGGAGCGGTTGGTGAGCCGTTTTCAGCTGGTGGCCTAGTCCTATGTCTAGGTTCCTTGGTGCTTCAGCCACCGCCGGGCATAGGACTCTAGGGATCTGTTCGCCCTGCGACGGTTGTGTCTGAGCAAGAGACCTCCATATGCATTCCCCCATGCCGATTTTAGGTCGGTTGTGAGGAGAGTGACAGACCTTTGAGGCAGGTCTCCAACCTGGCCATGGCATCCATGGTATGCAGATTTCGTGAGGCTCCTGGTTAGGGAGCCATTGTGATTTCCTCAGTGTCGAGGTCTTTCTGTCGGTGTCTAGTGGCCATGGAGGGTCCTCCCCCCCCCCCCCCTTTCCTTTGGTCCTGCGGCCCGGCCCTGGAGAGGGCTCGGCTGAGGAAAAAAGGTTATTCGCTTTCAGTGGTGGCTTCCCTGCTTCGGGCCAGGAAGCGCTCTTCCTCATCGGCGTATGGCGTGCTGTGAGGTTTTGGGTTGCCATTGCGTCCTCTCTGGGCCACTTTCTGGCTTTTTGGCAGGAGGGAAATTCATGGGGCTAGTGCTGTAGGTCCAGTGGAGGTCCTGGCTTGCTTTCAGGGCTGCTTGCAGGAGTCTTCTTTAGCTGCTTCTTCTGGAGTGAGTTCTTTTTCTGGTCCTTCGGGTACTTCAGTACTGCCCGTTTGAGCCTGTTGATAGGTGGCCCTCGTTCTATGGCACCGTGGCTTAGTTGGCTAAAGCACCTGTCTTGTTCTCTCTTTGTCCACGGTGTTCTTTGAGGTGTTTCTGTCAACCTTGTGACTCTGGGCAAGTCACTTAACCCTCCATTGCCCCATGTAAGCCGCATTGAGCCTGCCATGAGTGGGAAAGCGCGGGGTACAAATGTAACAAAAAAAAAACCTGTTGCTTCTTGCAACTTCAGTCTCTTTCTCTCTTGGAAGGTCCCTTTATCTGTTTTTCGGAGGCAAGGGTCTCACTTGGGGCAGTACCATGCTTCTTGCCTTAGTGTTTGTTGGTCTTTTTCCGTAGTCAGCGGTCTGTTTTTTTGGAAGCTTCTGGTCTTAGCAGGGCGTTCTTGCATTTTACGGTTCCCGATGTTTTTTGCCATTCGTTTGGTCCTATTGGGCTGTTTGGTAAACAGGGGGGTCTCATGTTGCCCAATGCTTTCTTTGCCCTGTGGGTGAAGGTGGCTATGGTTTCAGCCTGTATCCTGGGAGGCGCTTCTTAGGTTGAAGGCTCCCTCTCCTGAACGTGTGGCTACGTCTTGGGCGGAGGCTTCGTTGTCTTCTCTTATGGCTATATGTAGGTCAGCGGCGTACGCTTTGCTGCATACGTTTAGTAAGTATGGTAGAATGACTGGTGCTGCTCAGGCAGCAGCTACATTTGGGGCGTCGGTTCTGCTTATGGCAGATTCGGCTTCCCACCCTCGTAGGGATAGCTTTTGAATATCCCACTTGTCCTGGAATTAGTGGGAATGAACGTAGTGAAAGGAGAAATTAAGTCTTACCTGATAATTTTCTTTCCATTAGTTCTTCACACTATTCCAGGAGCCCTCCCGTGGTGCGACGCCTTTGTTGGTGGCTCTATGTATGTCTTTGCATCCTGTTTTCCAGGGGCCTTATCTTTGAATGGTGCTTTGGGCTGGATATGTTGATTGCTGACCATGCTCCTGATTGGGTGTGTTTTCTCCCTTGCTTGAGGACGGATACTGAGGAGCTGAGCTGCTAGCAGGGAGCTATGTAGTGGTGCTCAGTTTTGTATTCTCTATCTCCACCTGCTAGTCGATGGACATAAGTACCCACTTGACCTGGAATAGTGTGAAGAACTAATGGAAAGAAAATTATCAGGTAAGACCTAATTTCTCCTTTTCTTTGAATTCAATCTAGCTCAAATTGGATTCTGGATATGCTTGAACGATGGTAGAAAAATCCTTTACTTCAACACTCAGATATCAAGTGTAACCAGAGCAAATGCAAATGTGCTTCTGTGTCTCCTACAGTAGTGCCTCTCTACCCGGTGAATATGCATAAGTGAGATCTGTATGCACTCTCATTGCAGATATCCTGAAGCTTTGACTGGCTGGGTGTGCCCTGAGGACTGGGTTGAGAAGCACTGTCCTAAAATGTAAAAATCACCTACATCAGGCCTTAACAATTTTTGTTGCAGTTTAGGAGCATTAGTTTTCTCATTTTCCAGTAACCTGCCTTCACACACATTTTTCTGTCCCAGCAGTCCTAACCCCTAACATCTTGCCCATCACTTTGAAGGATGCCAACAGTTCAGAATTTCAGGATAGCCCTGGCGAATATGCATTTGAGACTTGCATGCCTACACTCTCCATTATATAAGAACATAAGAATAGCCATACTGGGTTAGACCAATGGTCCATCTAGCCCAGCATCCTGCTTCTAACAATGAGTTATCCAGGTCACAAGAACTTGGCAGAAACCCACTTAGTAGCAACATTCCATGCTACCAATCCTTGGGCAAGCAGTGGCTTCTCCCATGTCCCTCTCAATAGCAAACTATGGACTTTTCCTCCAGGAACTTGTCCAAACCTTTTTTTAAACCCAGATGTGCTAATTGCTCTTACCATATTCTCGTGCAGCGAGTTCCAGAGCTCAACTATTCTTTTGAGTGAAATAAATCTCAATTTCACAGTGTCCCCTGGTGTTTGTACTCTTTTTTTTGAAAGTGTGAATAATCGACTCCCTTCTACCTGTTCCACACCACCCAGGATTTTATAGACCTCAATCATATCCCCCCCCCCCCCCCCCCCCCTCAGCCGTCTCTTTTCCAAGCTGAAGAGCCCTAACCACTTTAGCCTTTCCTCATATGGGAGAAGTTCCATCCCCATTATTATTATTTTGGTTACTCTTCTTTGAACCTTTTCTAATTTCGCTATATCTTTTTTGCGATACAGCAACCAGAATGGAATGAAATAAAAAGGTGAGGTCTCACCATGGAGTGATACAGATGCATTATAATATTGTTGGTCTTATTTGCATCCCTTTCCTAATAATTCCTACCATCCCATTTGCTATTTTGGCTGCCGCTACACACTGGGCAGAAGATTTCAGCGTATTGTCTACAATGACACCTAGATCTTTTTTCTTGAGTGCTGACTCTGAAGGTGGACCCTAACATTGGTAACTATGATTCAGATTATTCTTCCCAATTTGCATCACTTTGCATTTGTCCACGTTAAATTTCATCTGCCACTTGGATGCCCAGTCTCAGTTTCCTAAGGTCTTCCTGCAACTTTTCACAATCCGCATGTGTTTTGACAGCTTTGAATAATTTTGTGTCGTCTGCAAATTTAATCACTCATTCCATTTTCCACCGGCCCTAGTACAGATCCCTGTGGCACTCCACTATTCACCCTCCTCCGTTGTGAAAAATGGCCATTTAACCCTACCCTCTGTTTTCTGTCCAATAACCAATTCCTAATCCACAGAAAGACATTAAACTTTCTGAAAATCCAGATGCACTACATCAACCGGCTCACATTTATCCACATGGTTTTTTTATTTTATTTTTGTTACATTTGTACCCTGCGCTTTCCCATTCATGGCAGGCTCAATGCGGCTTACATTGGGCGAGTCACTTAACCCTCCATTGCCCCGAGTCACAAGGAGCTGCCTGTGCCTGAAGTGGGAATCAAACTCAGTTCCCCAGGACCAAAGTCCACCACCCTAACCACTAGGCCACTCCTTCGCTCCATGTTTATTAATACTTTCAAAGAAATGAACCCATTCTGACTCTCCCATTAAACCATATTTGTGTATGTGTTCTGTAACTTTAATCTTTATAATAGTTTCCACTATTTTTCCCAGCACTGAAGATAGGCTTACTGGTGTATAAGTTCCCGGATCACCCCTGGAACCCTTTTTAAAAATCGGTGTTACATTGGCCACCCTGCAGTCTTCAGGTATTGCAGATCACTAACACCAGATCAGCAATTTCATGTTTGAATTATTTCAGTACCCTGGTCCGTTTGCCATCCAATACAGGTAATTTATCACTTTAACTTGTCAGTTTGGCTCAGTATGTCTTCTAGGTTCACCGAGAATTCTTTCAGTTCCCCTGCATTGTCGCTCTTGAAAACCATTTCCAGAACAGGTAGATCTTTTTCATCTTCTTCTGTTAAGACCGAAGCAAAGAATTCAATCTCTCCACTATGGCCTCCTTCTCCCTGATGGTCTAATGGTCCCACGGGTTCCCTCACAGGCTTTCTGCTTCTGATGTACCTGGAAAAGGTGTTACTATGAAATTTTGTCTCTACTGCAAGTTTTCTTCATCAGTGCTTTGCATCTAGCATGACGCAGCTTATATTGCTTCTTATTTTCTTCATTAGCATCCTTTTTCCATTCTTTGAAGGATGTTCTTTTGGTTGTGGTAGCCCCTTTCACTTCACCTTTTTCCACGCTGGTTGTCGTTTGCTCTTCTTTCCACCTTGTTATACGTGGAATACATCTGGTCTGGGCTTCCATGATGGTATTTTTAAAGAACATCTATGCCTGATTTAAAGTCAGGTGGTAGGGGTCCAAAAGAGCTACCCTTTCAAGGAGCTTAGAGGTTAAGAGATGATGGGGCCCCCTCCACATTCTCAGCTGTTAAGGTTTTCAAATGAAGGTCAGCGATCCTTCCTTGAGGTGCGGGGGGGGGGGGGGGGGTGGCAGACTTCATCTGTTTTTCCTGAGTGGACTTCATCTCATGATCAGTACTTTGGGAGGTGGTTCATCAGGGATATGCCTTGAAGTATCTGACTCCATTTCTGATGGCGTCTTTATGGCATCCTCCTGCATCTCTTGAAGGATGTAATGGAGGTCATTCTGCAGTAGCAGATTCAGCTAGGGGTGGTGGAAGCAGCCCCTCCCCAGGAGTGGGGTCTGGGGTGGTTCTCAATTAACTTTGTGATTCTCAAGAAAGGGGACATCTTCCTTCCCATCTTGAACTTGAAGGGGATCAATTCCTTTCCTAGATTGCTGTGATTCTACATGGAAACACTGGTCAGTAATTACTTCAGTCAGGCTGGGTGAGTTCCTCACCTCACTGGATCTTGCAGAGGCCTACTTTTATATTCAGATAAGGGATAGCCACAAGCAGTTCCTGCACGCCTGTATCTTGTGTATTTTCAGTTTGGGGCTCTACCCTTCAACCTGGCAACGGCACTGTGGACCTTCTGGCTCATTTGAAAATGAGGTGGTCTCAATAAGACCTCAAGTTCCAGTGGAATCAATTCCACCATCATTCATGCTTCATGTCAGCTCAAGCATATGTTACAGTGTAGACATCCAGTAACCATGCAACCCGTCTTTCAAAAATGGGAAACCCCTCAAGTTGATCTCTTCCCCAGAAGTGTGAACGTGAAGCTTCAACATGAGGGCTGTCTTCTTCATCCAAATCTGAAGTCTCTAGCCCTCACATTGTGAAAACTGAGTAGCATTTAGTCTCGTCTCTGATGGCTGCGAACAAACCAACTGTGCGGTGTATATACACTTTCAAGTGGGATAGGTTTTCCATCTGGTGCATCACAAATGGTCATGGTCCTACCATACTTCAGTATCTGTATTTTATTGTTGTGGACTTTAGATGTCTACCATCATAGTGCATCTTAATCTCTGCCTACCATGTCCTATCATTTTATGTTTTATGAAGACTTCTCTATGTTAAACTGCCAGTGCAGAAGGCCCCTGTTCCATGAGGCCTTAAACTTGTATTAACTTCCCTTATTTTAAGTATTTGAGTCTGCTGCTTATAAGCTCCTTACAAGTTCTAAGTTCTTTTCTTAATATCTATTACCTCGGCTGGAAGAGTGGAGTAACCACCATAACAAGGTAGTTCTACAGTAGAGAGTTGCACGGGGACAGAAATCCAACCTGTCCCCGCCCGTCCCTGTAGGGAATCTTACCCGTCACCGCAAGAATTTAACCTGTCCTCACCCACAAGAATTTAATGGTATATTTAAAAAAAAATTCCTGTCAGCTCTCTCAGTATCTGGGTTTGAGCCGCAGCACTGCAGGCAAGGAAGGGATGGAAGTTGGAACACTCTGGTGCGCACATATAAGACTCTGATTCACTGGCACTGTGTGCTAAGAGATCACCACATGCACGTGTCAGTAGGTCAGGTGACATCTGATGCTCATGCCTATGTCAGAGCTGAGGTCTATGCATCAGCAGAGAGGATTAATAGTAATAGTAAATGACAGCAGATAAAAACCGGATCGGTCCATCCAGTCTGCCCAATAGTCACAATCGTTATCAATTCATGATTAAAACAACAATGAATGTGATATATATTTGATTATGGTCTTTCGGTGGCATTTCTGGGACATAAACCATAGAAGTCCGCCTGGCCCTATCCTTATGTTCCAACTGCTAGAATTGCCCTCAAAGCGCACTCCAGCGTATTCATCTTCTCACTTGCGGGGCACAGACCATAAAAGTCTGTCCAGCACTGTCTTCATGTTTCAGCCACTAAAGTTGCTGTCTAAACCCTTTCCAGCCCATCCAAACCAGATTGCCATATATGAGACAGAGACTGTACAGGTCTCCCGATATCTGCCCTAGTTCATCACAGCCAGAGTCACCTTGTAAGTGTCACACGACACATCCACACACATGCAGCCATTTAAGTTTAGGTTTTTTATAACTTCCATTTTCTAAATAGAGATCCTCTGTGTTCATCCCATGTTTTTTTTTTTTAATTTCGTCACCATTTGTATCTCTACCACCTGGTACTTGGTATGTGAAAGGCTGGCGCAAGTGCAGCATACACTTCCACGGGAACCCCACAGAAACTGTTTCTGTCCCCGCGGGATTCCCGCGAACCCCGTTCCCGTGCAAGTCTCTATTCTACAACTCACACAAAGGTTTTACCTAGGGTAGTCACACCTTTCAACCTCAATGAGGAAATATTTCTTTCTACCTTCTGTCCAAAACCTTATGCCAATCCACTTCAGAATGCCTTTCACACTCTAGATTGTAAATTGTCCCTCACGTACTACCTCAAGAGAACGGAGTCAATCAGGAAACTACCTGTTTTTTTTTTTTTTTTTTTCAGCCTTGACCCCAACAGTACTGGCATACCAGTTATCAAAAGAACTCTAGCAAAGTAGATGGTATCCTGCATATTTTGGTATGAGCAAGTGAGTACTCTGAGCTTTGAAACAGTCTCACCAACTTAGATCTACTGCAGCCACAGTGGTTCTTCTAAGTTTGCCTTGCTAGGTGTGATCTGTACAGTAGCAACATGGTCTTTGCTTCATACATTGGATTTCTCACACCTGATTTCTCACACCTTTTTTATCAGTAATTTAAGGTACACTATTTCCCTGGCCCAGGAGGGCTCACAATCTGTTTGTACCTGAGACACTGGAGGGTTATTTATTTATTTGTAGCATTTGTATCCCACATTTTCCCACCAATTTGCAGGCTCAATGTGGCTTACATTTGCCGTAATGGCGGATGCCATTTCCAGGTAATAGAATTACAGAGGTATTGCATTAATGTGCGGACATACATGTTAAGAAATATACAATGGAACATATCATAAATGGAGTAGATCATGATAGAGAGGAATATAATAAGGTATTACATGAAGGACTTGCCAAAGTTAGAGGAGCAGCAGCAGGATTTGAGTTGGGCTTCTTTGGTTGTCAGCTCAGTGTTCTAACCACTAGGATAGTCCTCCATGTTGTTGCTTGGAATAAGTTACAGTAAAGGACTCTTGCCTCTGGTCAAGCTTTGCTAGCCAATCTGTGTGAAGTAGCAATTCTCCCCTTTCTACTCTGGGCTGCTCTAAGTATGGGAAAATGCAAAAAGAAGTGAGCAACCTTAAGTTTGGGGGGAGGCACCCACTCATGTACTTGACTGACTCAGTCCTGCTTATTAACAGAAAAAGCATTGTTTTGTTTTTTCCCAACCCACTGCAATGTTGGAAAGAAATTTAATTAAGAAATGTTCAATAGTAACAATCTTAGGGCAAAAATGCGGCCAACACTGATGTGGGGGAAAACCAGCACAATGACACATTGAGTTTGAAAATGGGTCAGATTGGCTGGGGCAGGGCGGGGGTAGGCACTACAGAAATTAAAGCCCCCCTCCCCCAAAAAATAATATGGCACAACGTATTTCTGTAGGAGACAGTTCCAGCAACTGTACCATGAAAACAATGAAAACCCACCTCCCCGCTCCCCCCCATTTTCTATTTCTGTTGATGGCTCTCTCATTCTCCCTGTTTCCTCAGCTCGAAACCTTGGGGTCATCTTTGACTCTTCTCTCTTCTTCTCTGCTCATATCCAGCAGATTGCCAAGACCTGCTGTTTCTTTCTTTACAACATCCGTAAAATCCGCCCCTTTCTTTCCGAGCACTCTACCAAAACCCTCATCCACACCCTTGTCACCTCTCGTTTAGACTACTGCAATCTGCTTCTTGCTGGCCTCCCACTTAGCCACCTCTCCCCTCTCCAGTCGGTTCAAAACTCTGCTGCTCGTCTCATCTTCCGCCAGGGTCGCTTTACTCATACTACCCCTCTCCTCAAGACCCTTCACTGGCTCCCTATCCGTTTTCGCATCCTGTTCAAACTTCTTCTACTAACCTATAAATGTACTCACTGTGCTGCTCCCCAGTATCTCTCCATACTCGTCCTTCCCTACACCCCTTCCCGTGCACTCCACTCCATGGATAAATCCTTCTTATCTGTTCCCTTCTCCACTACTGCCAACTCCAGACTTCGCGCCTTCTGTCTCGCTGCACCCTACGCCTGGAATAAACTTCCTGAGCTCCTACGTCTTGCCCCATCCTTGGCCACCTTTAAATCTAGACTGAAAGCCCACCTCTTTAACATTGCTTTTGACTCGTAACCACTCGCCTCCACCTACCCTCCTCTCTTCCTTCCCGTTCACATTAATTGATTTGCTTACTTTATTTATTTTTTGTCTATTAGATTGTAAGCTCTTTGAGCAGGGACTGTCTTCTATGTTTGTGCAGCGCTGCGTACGCCTTGTAGCGCTATATAAATGCTAAATAGTAGTAATAGTAGCAACTGAGGCCCTACTGCTTTCAAACTGCATAGCCTTTTGCTCACAAACACACACAGAAGAAGCATTGGAAATAATTTCATGAGCCATGTATTACATGCTTTCCCTACCACATCCTTATCCCTGCTGGATTGGCTTCTAGTGATTCAGCTTTTATTTCAGTTTCTTTGATTATACATTTTACCAGGGGTGTAGCCAGACACCCAATTTTGGGTGGGCAGAACTCTGCTTTGTCCCACAAGTAGTTTGGTCTCTCTCTCGCCTGTATGCCATATAGTCTCTCAAACAACCCCCTCCCCTGCATACCTTTTAAATAGCAGATTTTCACTGGCAGCAACTACTACACACTGCTCATGTTGGCCCCACAGCCTTCCCTCTGATGCAACTTCCTGTTTCCGCATAGGTGGGAATACATCAGAGGGAAGGCTGTGGGGCCAGTGTGAGCAGTATGTATCAGTCGCTACTCACTGCAGGTGAAGATCTGCTATTTACAAGGTATGCAGGAGGGACAGTTGGGAATTTTCAGCTGGTGGGGCATGGGGCTCCCTGCCAGCCACATTATAGATGTGCTGCTACTGGCTGGGCCTGAGACCAAAGTGGGTGGGCCCTTGGCTATGCCACTGCATTCTACAATGCAACCCAGCGACAACAGGGTCTTTATTTACAGTGACAGCTAGTGCCTGAACCTTGTACTTATCGATTGTTATGTGTTCTGTTAGTGAGTGGTGAAAAGGCACAGCAATACCTTAGAATAGTGGCACGCTGTAATTAAACTGTAAATCCATTCTTTGAAAACTATTAATGACTTTGACATTGCCAAGGTGCCCCTTTTCAAAGCACGTAGACTTACAATGTTACATAGTAACATGTAACTTTGTAAGTCTGTGCTTTGAACGTGAGTCTCGTTTCATTATTCTTTCCAAACCAAAAGCATATTTGAATTCTGTTCCTTTCAGACCAGCCTGCCCCTGTTTGTCAGACACACAGATGGAGGCTGCACAGATATAAACGCACATGTTCACACACATATGTACAAAGGGATTGAAAAGAATTCCATGAACCATGCTCTGCATGCTTTGTTCTTGTGTCACCTGAGGTAGTTAAATTTTCTTGTTCATGCTAATAGATATTACACTTCCAAGTGCCTACGACTCTAAAGAGGCTAGAACTGCAGCTGGCTGATGCATCTTTATTTAAAAAAATAGTATTTTTTTTTTTTTAAATACATACATGGGAGTCCATAATCATGAAAAATAATTCATCTGTTAAAATGTAATTTGTAATGAGTTTTTCTATTAGTCATTTATGAACCAGTAAAAGCAGAATAAAACTTCTGTCCAGTGTGCAATGGCATAAAAAAAAAACAATGCCTAGGAATTATTAGTAATGGGATGGTAAATACAACCAAGAATACTATAATGCCTTTGTATCGCTTCATGGTGCAACCGCACCTTGAGTATTGCATTCAATTCTGGTCGCCCTATCTCAAAAAAGGTATAGTGGAATTAGAAAAAGGTCAAAAAAAGAGCAACCAAAATGATAAAGAGGATGGAACTCCTCTCATATGGGGAAAGGTTAAAGAGTTTAGGGTTCTTGGAAAAGAGACAGCTAAGGGCAGACATGATAGAGGTCTACAAAATGCTGAGTGGTGAAGTGAATTGATTTTTTTTTTTTTTTTTACTCAAGAAGTACAAAGACTAGGGGGGGGGCACCCAATGAAGTTACATGGAAATACTTTTTCACTTAACGAATAGTTAAGCTCTGGAACTTGTGGCTAGAAGATGTGGTAACAGCAGTTAATGTATCTGGGTTTAAAAAAAGGTTTGGCCAAGTTCCTGGAGGAAAAGTCCATTGTCTGCTATTGAGATAGACATGGGGAAGCCATTGCTTGCACTCAGATTGGTAGAATGGAATAGTGCTACTATTTGGGTTTCTGCCAGCTATCTGGATTGGCCACTGTTGGAATTGGGCTAGATGGAATTGGTCTGATCCGGTATGTCTATTCTTTTGTTCTTATTCATTTTCTTAAACCAGTGTTTCTCAACCTAGTCCTCAGGGCACAACCAGCCAGTCAGGTTTTCAGGAATATGTATATGAGATAGATTTGCATATTAAGGAGGCATATCTTATCGTGCATATGCATTTGGGATATCCTGAAAACCCAACTGACTGGGTGTGCCCCAAGAACTGGGGTGAGAAGCGCTGCCTTAAACCCCTCATTTCTCTTACAATGTTTTTCTTAATTAGAAATGTGAATTTGTAACATGTTCTGTGTTGAAAGCCACTTGCTGTTGTCTATAGTTTAGAATCTCTTCCTCAAGGTGGCCTACAGCCAAAGAACCTTTAGTATGAATTCTCTTACAACACATCATTATTCTTAAAATGTGTACTTGTAGATATTACGTGAAAAATAAATACAGGGTGGAGTTAGAACTCTCAAAATTCAGTTCTTCATGTCTTTTCACCCTTTCTTCCTCAGGCCAACCCCAAAGGCTAGGGAAATGACCAAACACTGGAAGCAGATCTATCCCAAGGGCTATGCAAGCAGTGCAGATGGGGAGGAGGGCACAAATATCTACTCCCTGTCCATTATCTCCTACGTTGTGGATGGGGCGGGGCACCAGGGGGAGTGTTGCACAGGGCACGGTTCTGGCTCAGGGTGCAGCTGACTGGAGGGTCCAAGGTTGATCGCAATGCCGCTTGTTGTTTAGTGGAAAGAGGGGAGGAGGGCAAGCCCCCCCCCCCCCCACCAAAAGATTTTAGTGCATCACCATCACCTTCCTGCTGTGTCTAGAAAGGATTGCATTGCCAGAGTTGCAAGCAGAAGCCTGCTCTCAATGGGGATTTTTCAATTGCCAGCAAAAACACGTAGCAAAGAACGTGTGTGAGGGGGGGGGGGGGGGGTAAAAGTTGGAAGACAAAAGTTTGATCTCATTCTGTCAGCTTGCATTTTGGTTACTTTAATAATGGTTTTAAGTCTTGTCTTAAGTCAGGGATAAGCAAACTCTTCCCTAGTAGTGGCGAGTCATGCTTGAATAGATGCTGCCAGGTTCATGACCACACAAATGGTCATTAGATCATGTCTGAAGTTTCAAAAGGCTGGACGCATTTGATGATATCTTGCTCCATAATCTTCATCTTCCTTCTTTCTCTGGCAAGGTAGACTCTGTTCAGGTTCTCATGTACAGACCCTGCTATGTCTTGCAGCAGCTAGCTAAGACCTTCTTGTTTGGCATGCTTAACTTTGTTACTGGTTCAGCATTTTCCTCTCTCAAATCCACAGTCTTCTTCACCTCCCTGTATGACAGATGGATGGCAAAAGTTAGCTGCAGTCAAATAAATGTCTTGTAGTGCCTTCAACCCAAAGCGTAAGTCACATTTTAGCTCAATTATGTCTTCCCTTCCTAAAAACCAGAGGCCCGATATTCAACCAGTGATGCTCAGTGTTTTGCTGACTACTGCCAGGGTTAAACCCAGAAATTTAATGCCAGGCCATGTCCGGGCTTCAGCATTGAATTTACGGGTTTGCAGAGCCAGCTAGCATGTAGCTGGTTAAGTGTGATACTCAGCACTTAATGGGGCACCACATAAAGATAGGACTGATTTTTATGTGATCCCATAGATGTGATGACCTTTGCCAGTTACATGTTGAATATCAGCACTTAACTGGCCAAGTACCAATTCTGCCCCCGGAATGCCCCCCCCCCCCCCCCCCCCCCAAAATAGCCAGTTTTCAGTTCAATGCTAACCAAGGACTCTGGCTGACTTGCGGAGAGAGACGCTACTTAGCCTTTGTGTGAAGATTTCACAAAGAGCGTAGCGGCTGTTGTAGGAAGCAAAATTTGGAAAAAGAAAAAACCCAGCACACAGTTCAAAGTTAAAAGATAATGTGTAATGCCTAGTATTTTCTGAGTACAAGATCATTACAGAGAGAGTTTTTAATGAGGGCGAGTGGAACTAGGGGTATGAGTTTGATGTGCACATTTGATATTTAATTTTGCACTGTTGTGGTTTTTGAGAAGGAAGCGCATACATAAAAAATAAAAACCACAGAGAGGCTCCATGATTGAGATGCTCACCGCCCCACGAGACTAATGAACATATGAGTAAGATCTCGTTTAAGGGTCTGTGAAGACTCAGAGCCCTCCATTACATAGAACTGTTGATGTCATAATATATATCAGATTAGATTCAATGTGCAATCAACCTCTTGCCCACATTTTTGTATCCACGTTTTGAGCTTCTGGCTTGTTTTTGGTGAGTTGATTATTACCAGGGCATTCATTTTGGGATTATTTTTGCTTTATTGGTCAACCATTAATTTTCAGAAGCATTGGTTATGTGCCGCTGAAAATTATCGGTTAGCTCCGAACAGGCAAATTAACCAGCCAGGAGCCATTTATGGCCGGTTAAATTGCTTTGAATTATCAACCCGCACAACTTTAGACATCCAGGCTTTATACACTGGAATATAAAGAGTTTACTGTTGCTGACATGTGTTTCCTTGATATACTTGTGAGTCTAGGTAGAAAGATGCAGGTCAGCATCAAATTACTAAAAGTCATTCAAGAAAGGGCATCCAACTCAGAATAAGGACTTTCAGGTTGGTACCTCGCACTGCTGCTGGTATTTTAGTACAGGATCTGCCGATGTACAACCTGTTCCAAAATACATGAGAAATGAATGCTCAACGCTGGTTACGTCCAGAATGAAAATCCATGTTACAAACAAAAACTATGAACAGGGCAAAACAAGGGATGTTGTAAAATGTTCATTTAAATGGTCATGTGGAGCAGTTGCCTAATGGTCTGCAGAGAAGCCTGTTTCAAATCCCACTGCAGCTCCTCATGATCTGGGGCAGGGCACTTAGGGGTCCTTTCACAAAGGTGCACTAAATTTAGATATGCCCATATATTTCTGTGTGTGGCTATAGCGTTTAGCGTGCACTAAAAATGCTAGTACACTTTTGTAAAAGACCTCAATTCTCTGTTGCTTCAGAGACCAACTTAGAATGTGCATCCTCCAAAGACAGAAAAATACCTCCTGTACCTGGATGTTCACTGCTTTGATGGCTTGAAGGTGGTTTATAAGAAATAAATTAAAATAAAAACTTTGTAATTTTAGCAAGATGCCTTACTTCTTTGTTGTATATCCTTAGTTGCTGTACTTATATTACAAGTTCAACCAGTTCATTGAATATTTGGTGTCTTTGGAATAATAAATACAAATAATAGTGGAAGGGGCTGACCAAGATGGCTGCTACCATGTGAGCTCTGCTCAAATGCTCAGGATTCTTTGTGGTAATTTTCCTTACTGAGGGTAATTAGGAAAGGAAAGATGAGGGCTTTTCCCTCGCAGCCCTCTAATTTAGCTTCCTCTTCAACAATGGATCGATTTGTTCAGGATTTGGGTACAGGAGAAGCTGTTTCTGGTGCAGTCCCACTGGAGTCTCTTCCAGAGACAGGAGGACCAGAGGCAGTGGCGTTCCTAGGGGGGCTGACACCCGGGGCGGATCGCCGATGCGCCCCGCCCCTGGATGCAGTGTGACCCCTCCCCCCCGTGAAAGAACCCCCCTGGGGTGCATGCCGCTGGGGGGGGGGGGGGGTGCTGCGCGCGCCTGTCCTTCCTTCGTTCTATGCTCCCTCTGCCCCGGAACAGGAAGTAACCTGTTCCGGGGCAGAGGGAGCATGGAACGAAGGAAGGCCAGGCGCGCACAGCACCCCCCCCAGCGGCGTGCACCCGGGGCGGACCGCCCCCACCGCCCCCCCCCCCCCCAAGGAATGCCACTGACCAGAGCAGTCCCTTGGGGTGGAACACTGGTTGAGCCCAGAACAGAGGGCCTCAACCGCTAGCTTTGGCCCAGGGTATGATCCCAGCTGAAAAGGGGATACTGGGAGGTGATTCGTTCTTTGAAGTGTGAGGGAGAACCATCAGAGAGGCATCTCAGGAGAGCGTGGAGCCACAGGGGATCGCCCAGGAGCAGCGAGCTTGGGGTGGTTGGTGAACTGCTGTTGACTGGGAGCAGTGCAAGCCTGTCTCTTCTTCCTTCTAGTTTAATATTACTCAACCTGAAACTTTCACGTTGGACTCAATCTGGACAGCTATTAATAAATTGGGTAAGTCTGTTGACTTCTTAAAATGTTCTAATGAGTGGTAAAAGTTCAAGAATTGGAGCAGAAGGTACTCAAAAATCAAGTTGATGCCATCTCTGACAACTGTGAAATCTTTTCAGCCTACTGTAATTAAGGAAAATATTCTTAAAGCTAAGGTGGAAACTGCTGCAAGGAATAACAAAGTACTTAATTTTCCATTTCTATTTTCTATCTCAGGTAAGGAATTGTTTAAAGAGATTTTACAAGTATCATCTGAACTTCTACCGCCGTTAGTAAAATTTTTTTTATTTGCCTCCATTTAAACGAGCTGATGATGGGACTCAGTTGGAACAAAAACAACCCATGGAACCCTTGGATGGTTCATCTGACCACTCGTCTAGTTACTTTTGCTTCAGATAAAGACTGGGTTCTACATAAGTATTTTAAAAACAGAAATAAAAAGTTCTTGAACTTTAAAATCAGTATGTTTCCAGATGTTTCACGTGAAACACAACAGAAGAGGAAGCAATTTTTTCTATTGAGACCTGCAGTTTTACAAGTGGGAAATTTGTTCTTTCTTAAATTTCCGTGTAAATGTGTGATTAAGTATAGATCGCACAAATATGTTTGTTTGGTTTTTTTAAAATTCTACTCAGCTCTCTGCGTTAGTGTTTTTAATGAGCTAACAATTAGCGTGTGTGCTAACAGTGTAGGCGCCTATAAGGATATTGTAGGCGTGTACAAGGTTAATGTGTGTACATGATTAACACGCATTAAAAAAAAAGCTAACGTGCCTATAACATGGCTTACTAAACCGGACCCTGAGTACCATGAAAGTCCATAGTTCCTGATGCTGTCACAGAGCCTGGTAAGCGTATTAAAGAGGTGACTTCCCTTAACCCCTCCAGGAGAGAGCTGCTTAATTGGAGCTCCTTTCTGCAACCTGAACGTGCTGGGTACCAGGTCTAAATACCAATATCTATCATTTTGGACACTGGTGTCCCTTCCCCTTCTGAAATTGTAGTTGGATGTCCATATTTTGCCCTCCCTCAATTCCACCCAAAACAAGCTCAGACCACACCTCTTTGCCATAAGGATGTATTGCTGTTTTAGACATCCAGATCCTGGCTTTATAAAATCGGGATTTGGACATATACAATATGGATATCTATATGCCAGTTTTTGTACATCTAAAACATAAATACAGCTTCTAAAATAAGGGCCATAATTTCCCTTACTAACTTGCTAGGTGTTCTGATAGTATTTAAAGCAGTAAGTTTTTGCTGGATATCTCAAAAGCAAGCTACAAATAAGTGGACTTAGTTTGCTTCCTCTTTTATACTTACTATGGGGCCTTCTTTAACTTTACATAAGTTTCTTTTTGTGCAACTTTTATTATAAACGCCACCTTTTCTTTTGAAAATCCCTGCTCCCTGATACCACTTCTTGGTTCATGCTATATTTGTAGTTTTGTTCTTCAGTGCAGTGCCTACAATTTAATAGATACGCACCTACACACTCTCTCTTGAAGTCCCCTCTCCCGCACTCCCACCAATCCTAAAACCCCTCCCACAGATAAAATTATTAGTCCTTCATGTCCCCCTTTTCAACTCGCCACTGTTATATTCCGCTGTTCTATTCCCGAATGATACCCCGAACTTACTCTGTCTTTTACAATTCTTCTTAATGTAACCTATAAGCGCACTGCAACCAACTGTACTCCCATATACTCCGCTGTTCCATCCCAAATGATACCCTGTATTTACTTTGTTTTCTATAACTCTTCACAATGTAACTCAGAATTGTACTGCAACCAATTGCACTTCCATCATTCACAATGTATTGTAAGCCACAATGAGCCCGCAAATAGGTGGGAAAATGTGGGATACAAATGCAAATAAATAAATAAATAAATGCCTGCATGGATTTCTGATTAGCATTAGTTCCTGCTCATTAAAGCCACATCCTCTGTGGAGGAGGAGCTTTCAAACAAAGAAAGAAGAAAACCAAGGTAACCCCACACACCACGAACACAGAAAAAGCACCGTGGGATTGACCAAACAGTTGAACTAGGAATTCATCAAGGATGTCCTTTATTCAGCAGTGGTGTATGATACACACTTGATCAGGATGAAAAACTGTGGTGAGACAACGGGACCCAACACAGGCCATGTTTCGGCATCAATGCCTTCATCAGGCGTCCTAGTTGGGATGTCTTGTGCATTAGCAGGATTATAAGAAGGTATACCAAATAAGTTATTATCAAAGGAACAATATGAGCAATCAATAGCAGAGAGACGCCGTTCTTGGATGCTGTGTCTTCAGGAAAGAAGTGTCTCCCTGCTAATGATTGCTCATAGTGTTCCTAACCACCAATTATTGGCACTAATTTGGTTTTACAGGCATTCCTGCCTTCATGCTCTTCTGTAATGCTGCATGCCCAAAAGGGGGCGTCAGGGCCATTCCAAAATTCAGGCGCAGTGTTAGACAATACCCCATAACTGGTGATATTCAATGGGGCTAGCCAGCTACCTCCTGCTGAATATCATCTGTTAGTGGCTAGCAGACAGTTAGTTATATCAGCTGACATAACTGGCTATCCGCCGATTTTCAGCCCCACTTTAGTGGCTATATTTGGCTGTATGAATATGTGGGATATCTTTGGCCAGTGGGAAGATAAACCGGCTGAATATCAACATAGCCGGTTATCTTTGAACTGGCCGAAAATAAACAGCATATTTAACGCCGGTCACCGGAAATGGCCCGGCATTGAATATCTGGGTTTAGCGGTGACTGTGGGAGCTAGCCGGTCTAACTCCCGCGGTCTGAATATCGGCCTCAATAACATTTATAGAATTCCCATTATAATGTCTGAAGTTAGTTAGTCCAATAAAAAGGTATCATCTTATTTTCCATTTTCTGTTTTGATTTTTACTTATTCACCTTTCAAGTGGACTAACACACAACTTTATCCAAAACTTTTAGGACAGGATAACCGAGGTGCTTAGTTACACATGTTCAGCTCTTCTCCCTTCCTTTTACCTGGCCAGGTGTAGAACAGCCTCAACAACATTGGTGCCGTCCTTGGCACTGGTCTCACAGAACAGGGCGTTGTAGGCCTAAAAGAAAAGGCAACATATTCAAGTCAGAATAAACTGGAAGGAATGGAGCAGAAAGATGTGGCAAGATGGGCCACAGCTAGAGTATGAACTGAAGTCTTCTAGGGATTAAAGCATGATAACGGCAGAGTTGCACACCAAATCAGTTCTACAATAGTAGCATAAATCAGTAGTTGTGCACCAAACTTTAGGTACATTTATAGATGGTGGTTAGAGGCTGATCAAATGTCAGTTTTGGTTTCAGATTTGGCATCGAAACCAGCCCGAAATCCAGGTTCAGGTTTCTGCCGAGTATGCCAGTGCATATTCAGTAGAAATCAAAATTCTCCCCTCTCCCACCCGTGACCACTCTCCATTCCCCCTTGGATCACTCGATGGTAGAAGACATGCTTCCCCCCCCCCCCCCCCCCCCCCCACCGCAGGAAAGGAATCCCTCTGAGCCATCACGCCCCCCCCCCCCCCACCCCAGGCAGAGACCTGGCTTCCCCAGGCTGCCCAACTACTCCTGTAGGCCCTCCCCAGGCCAACCTTAACAAGGTCTGGTGGTCTAGTGGCCTAATCCCAGTGCCACTGCTGAGACTTCCTGTGGTGGCTTCATGAGACTGCTGTGGGAGATCCCGTCAGCTATTTTGAGATTGATTTTGTTTACGCCAGTGCCAATCTCAAGTCACTTCTGCTAATGCCAGTGCCAAATCTCAAAATGGCTGCCAGGACCTCCTGTGGCAGTCTCGGTGGCCATTTCCATTGAGCACCAACACCAGACAGGAATGAAGAAGCCAGTAGACCACAAGGGCTTGTTAATGTAAGCCCAGGTAGGGCCGATGGGGGGGGATTGGCAGCTCTAGGGACCAGGTCTCTGCTGGGGGAGGGGCGCAGCAGCCTGGAGGGATTCCTTTTCTGTGGTGGGAGTGGGGGGTTGCATCTTCTTCCACTGAGTGGTGAATTTTGGCCGCGGTTTTGGTTTCGGTTGGCCTCTAATGGTGGTACCTAAATCCGGCAGTTGGGCACATAATTACAGCTATTCTATAAAGTGTGTGCAAAACTAGTCAGAATACCCATGACCCACAGATGTGAATGTCCCCTTTGCAGTTATATGCTAGTACACTGCTGTTACCTTCCATTTGAGCACCATAAGTTAAGATGCTTAATTGGCTCCTAACTTTTAGTACACTATATACTGTAGAATTACTCTGCATAAGCATTGCCATAATATTTGCAGAACATATCCACAAGAAGCAGCATGGCAACCTCAACAGTGCTATGGTACATGTAAACCAAGCTGCTTAAGCTCTGAAAGATCCTTCAGAGCCTTTCACAAAGGTCTGATATGGTCTTGAGAGCTCTTTAAAGGTATCGCTGTGTACAAAGACTCCAGTTTTCTCCAGGACCAATAATGATTACTAGAACTCGTCACATTAATATGTTAGTAAATAGAGCAGATCCACTATCTTGTTATTGATACAGAAGCAGGACATGCAAAAATGGCACCACTTTTTAGTGTTGCTTTCACTCTCCTAAGAAATGCCTACTCACCATGGCCAATTTCTCTCCATGTGAAGTATGGATACCACGGGAGTCTGGCAGCTCTGCTCTCCGATCAATCTTGTTGCCAATCACCATTAGTGGAATAGATTTCTCTGCAGAATTCTAACACAGCGAAACACACACTGATTACCAAGTCTTTGCTTTCTACAGAAACAGTAGGGTTTCCCAAACCTGCCAGGTTGAACACCCCCCCCCCCCCCCCCAAAGCAGTCAGGATTTCAGGCAATCAACATGAGATCAATCCGTATGTATATATAAGACCCGTGAATGCAAATCTGTCTCATGCATCTTCATAGACAGTCCCAAAAACAACAACAAGGCAGACGATCCGCAAACTCCAATGTGGAACAAACAAATCAGATCAGTGGTAAATCCGAACAAATCTTTATTGCAGAATTTCAATCTAATAGAATGCCCAATACAGGCCATGTTTCACCCCAAGTGGCTGCGTCAGGGGCTATACTGTGATCTTCATCACCAAAATAAGTAAATGGTGTATTCAATAGTTTCCACCATACATAATTGGGAGCCAACTGAATATGGCACCAGAGCAGATAAAAAAAGCCAGCACAATCTCTACTTCAAAGTAAAAGGTGCTCTCCAGAAGATGGCAGCATGCTACCACGCACTAAAGTAGAGATTGTGCTGGGGGGGGGGGGGGGTTCTGACGCAGCCCCTTTGGGCGAAACATGGCTTGTGTCGGGCATTCTATTAATTGAAATTCTGCTAGGAGATATAAGTGATGAGCTAAAAATGAACTTACTGCAAGTATTTTCCTAGAGCAGCACTGCCTATATTTCCTATCCTGGGAAGAGTGGAAATTTTAAAAGGGTAGACAAACAGCCCAGAACACCGGAGCCAGACTCATCTTTGGAAAACCTAAATATGAAAGTGCAAAGCCCCTGAGAGAGAAACTTCACTGGCTCCCGCTCAAGGAACGAATTGAGTTCAAGATCTGCACAACAGTACACAAAATCATTCACGCAGATGCCCCACTCTATATGCTAAACCTGGTGGACCTACCGCCCAGAAACGCCAAAAGATCGGCCCGCAAATTCCTCAATCTGAATTTCCCCAGCTGTAAAGGAGTGAAATACAAACAGGCTTATGCTATGACCTTTGCAAAAGTACACAGTTCTGGAATGCGTTACCCAAGACCCTGAAAACCATGAACAATCTAACCAGCTTCCGCAAAGCTTTGAAAACACACCTCTTCAACAAAGCTTACAAAAGTCAACCTCAATGATACATATCATCCCTTAAACTACCCAAGCACACCAAAATCACCTCTCACACAACCTACCCAACATCTAAATCCTCTTCTACCCCAGCTTTTGATCAACTGTATTTACATCATATATTGACTTTATCATAACCTTACTCTGTAAGCCACATTGAGCCTGCAAAAAGGTGGGAAAATGTGGGGTACAAATGCAATAAATAAATTTATGTACAGAAAATATCTTTGAAAATTGTAATTACTCTGGAATTCATTGCCAGTGAATGCTTAGTGGGGTTTAAAAAAGGTTTAGATAACTTGCTAAAAGAAAAGTCCATAAATCATTATTAAAATGGACTTGGGGGAAAATCCACTGCTTATTTCTAGGATAAGCAGCATAAAATGTACTGTACTTTTTTGGGATCTTGACAGATACTTGTGACCTGGATTGGCCTCTGTTGGAAACAGGATTCTGGGCTTGATGGGCCTTCGGTCTGTCCCAGTATGGCAATGCTTATGTTTTTATGTCTTTTAAAATTGTTTACAACTCCAAAGCAATGACTGGCATCACAGGACATGGGCAGGTTGCACTTGTCCAAGAAGCCCAGCAAACTCCAGAAGTGTGCTGGAGTCGGAGAGCAGAGGGTGGGACATGCCCAGATTGGGCAGGGTAGGGCCACCACCAGTACAGAGCCTCCTAAAACCACAATTAGGAACTTATAATGTGGAACATGTTTGTTTTACAAAGGACAAAACATCGTTCAGCTAATTGCCCCAGTACTACACTGAGCTTTTAGGAAATGGAGCATAGAAACGTTATGAAAGATTTTTACTCTGTTTTTCCTAATGCATCACTGGATAGTAACAGGGATACAGCCCAGTGTTGCTAATCTCCAATTTCCTTAACAATTCTTCTGTCTTCTGAACTGCTGGGTACATTTAAACAAAGAATGTTATCAAGTAGTCATGCGCCCACATGAACTCTTAAGAGTTCTTCTTAGTGTGGAGTCTCCTGGGGACAATGGCAGTTATTCTGAACTAGTTCTAGCCACAAGGGGGCGCTGTGTGCTGTTCAATGCATATAAGCACACTGCTAAAATCAGCTATATTGCATGACTTATCCAGTTAGGTGATATATTCAGTGCCAAACCAGATAAGATTAGCAGTTAAATTGGACCACATAAATAGCAGTCTTATATTTAACCACTATAACTTAACTGGTCAGTTGGGTCCTTTCCCTTCTGTTACCTTTATCTCCTCCATCCATTCACGAACATTGAGGAAGCTGCTCTCCGAGGTGACATCGTACATCAGCAACACCCCATGTGCCTTCCGGAAATAGGACTTGGCTATACTACGGAACCTGGAACAGAAAATCAAGAAGCGTTACCCTAACATAAACATAAAGGAATCGTGTTCAGAAGGAATGGATCCTAAGGAGCTTAGCCAAGATTGGGTGGCAGAGCCAGTGGCGGGAGGCGGGGATGGTGCTGGGCAGACTTATACGGTCTGTGCCAGAGCCGGTGGTGGGAGGCGGGGATAGTGCTGGGCAGACTTATACAGTCTGTGCCCTGAAAAGGACAGGTACAAATCAAGGTAAAGTATACACAAAAAGTAGCACATGTGAGTTTATCTTGTTGGGCAGACTGGATGGACCGTGCAGGTCTTTTTCTGCCATCATCTACTATGTTACTAACATCCTACGGGGTTATCTAAATTTAGGTAGCTCTCTTCTTAATGGAGGTGAAAGCGATAGTTAAAACCAACCTTCCCTTGAGAAAATTCTGAATCAGATTCCACTCAAACAGAAATATTACCAAGGAGAAGAGTCAATATGGTAAAAAGAATTTATTAAACTCAACCCAGCATGGCCACCTTTCACCCTCAGGCTACATCAGGGTTTTAAAACATCAATAAATGTATGATGTATTCATAGGGAAAATAAGCTTTAAAAATAATTCTGGCAAGATCTTCCTTGAACCTAAGGCAGCATATCTCAACTGCACAGCACAGCCTGAGAACAAACTGTGGTCACATCAGGCTTGATTTTAATAAATTATTTTTACTCTATTGACAGTTATCCTTGGTAATATTTCATTTTGGCCTTGGTTTTTTGCATTACCCATGGATGGGCTAGAGTGTAAATTTTAAGGGGCTTTGATGTTAGCTTCAGAACTTTTAGTACAAGAACAGTGTTGGACAGACTTCTACAGTCTGTGCCCTGAGAATGCGAAAGACAAATCAAACTTGGGTATAGCTATAAAGTATCGCATACCATGTAAAATGAGTTTATCTTGCTGGGCAGACTGGATGGACAGTACAGGTCTTTATCTGCCATCATTTACTATGTTATGTTACCTCTCTTTTACTTATCAGATACTGCTTGTCCTGCACAAGGACAAGAAGGATTACTGTTAGCTTCACCATTGTGACTAACTTTCCTGGCAAGTGAACAAAAGCTGAGCAAGACAATCCAAACTGTTCTTGCAAGAAAAAAAACACTGGAGTACTGTACGCTGCTTCTTCTTAGAGTTTTACAGTTTGTCTCCTAAAGTTGTGGACATTAAAGGACTTCTATCAAGATCCAGTGTTAGACGTGTTGGGGACCCATATCCTGCTGTCTGGCAGGCCACATTCAGCTTCAGGTAGAATCAGGTCCCCTGTAGCATGGGGGCTCAGGGTAGTTGCCCTGGTTTCATCCCCCTGACGATCACCCTGCTTGTACACAACCAGAAAATAGCAGATAAATTAATTTAGGGGCCCTTTCAGCACACTGCAGTAAAAGATGGCCTTAGCACGTCCTTAAACGGGTCATTCCCGCACACTAAGGACATTTTTACCACAGGGGTAAAACGATCAATTTTTCTATTGTCAGTATTGATAGCCAAGCGCTAATTTTCCTATTAGCACGTGAACCTCTACCGTCACCTATTTTGTAGGCGGTAAAGGCTCACACATTAATCGGTTAGCGCACGGCAATGTAGCTGCGTTAACCGATTAGCGCAGAACACATCCACTCTTTGCCGCCCAGACCTGCTCCAGTGCTAAAAAATAGATTTTATTTTTTAGCGTCCGGGTAGCGCATGCCGATTCCAAAATTACTGCGGGACGCCTGAGCACGCCCTCAGTAAGGCATTTTTTTTGGTGCGGTAAGTATGCATTAGTGCATGCCACAGCTTAGTAAAAGGGCCCCTTAATTTAAAATAGTTTTATTCAGCAACCTTTCACTAACTAAGCCTAAACAGAGTGCATTACAAAAAAAAAAAACATAAAATCTAATAAAAACATAAAAAACTTTGACATACCAATAACAACATCAGCATCACAAAACAAAACAAACCACCAGTTGCTTCATACCTTTCCTGACCAGCTGTGTCCCAGATCTGTAGTGTTGTACGTTCCCCATCAACTAAGAGCTTTTTCATCTGGAAATCAACTCCTAAATAGCAAGAAAACGGAGGGGGGAAAACCACAGGAAAAAAAATTATCCAAAAAGAAAAAACAGTCACAATTAGAAAGGGATTAAAGGGGCTTGAATGTTATCAAGCAGAGATTCTGCTACATCGCAGGGCACATTACATTTTTGTTCCCTTATAACTTGCATTTATTTATTTTAAAAACCTATAACCCGCTTAACACCTAAGCAGCTACCATAAAAACATACATAATTAAACTACAAATACGCTGCCATGATCATCTTTCATCATTTATCTGTGCCCAATCATTAAGCATTAACAAATGCCTGAACTAAAAGCTGTGTCTTTAACAGTTTCTTAAACTGCAAAACATTTGAGCATAAACACAATTGACCAAGTAAGGGGGTTCCACATCAGAGGTCCTGCTATCGAAAATGCTGAAGCCCTCGTCACAGCATACTGTACAGTTTTAAAAAGAAATAGACAGACATTTTGCTTTACCTAATGTGGTCGGAAGTTCCCCGCGGAACTCATTCAAACATAGTCGGAGCAGGAAACTGGATTTTCCAGCTCCCGCATCTCCAGCCAGTACCAGCCTGTATATGGGGCCAGCATTCTGGGAGTCCTCTTCCACCATAACCCCATCTTTCTAGAAAGAGGAAGAAAAGCAAATTCCAAGTCAGTACTTTAGATATTTTGTGTGCACCTCCATGGGCTGTAAATGATTCAGATGTAATCTGAAAAACCACAGGCTTTTGCTTCTGCTGCTTGAGCTGTAATTAAGCATTTTAGCGCTTGGGGTGAATATCTCTGTCCTCTGCTCCCCTCTCATCTGATCCTCAGCCCTTTCTTGCTTGCTTCTGTTTTCCCTTCTTCCAACCTTGCAACTCCGACGCCTCTATTTTTCTATTTTTCTCTATTGGCCGCTGTCGTGGACAGGATGCTGGGCTCGATGGACCCTTGGTCTTTTCCCAGTGTGGCATTACTTATGTACTTCAAAGACCCCTAATGCATCCTGTTCAGGCAAAACATAGCCACATCAGGTGTTTTGTTCTACAAAAACATTTGACTGTTTGGACTTTTGGATCGTTGATGCTATATTTCTTCTGCTTCCGAATTGATAAACTCTAATAGGACCAATATTTAAAAGCATTTATCTGGGGAGCAGCGCGGAATATTACTTTATCCAAATTTATTTATTTTATTTTATTACATTTGTATCCCACCTCTTTGCAGGCTCAATGTGGCTTACAATTCATCGTGGCCAGTGCAAAATATTTGGGTACATGTTTAAATGCAGACCACGGAGTTTAATCATTGATCTGAATATGTTCTTGTCTTCAGAACCCACTGAGCTGATTGTGTAACTGGGTCTTATGGAGACAGGATTTTGCTGATGTCAATATGTCAAGACTAGTTGCAGAAACATAAGATCTTCATACGTAAATGCTCCAAAATATCCTCCTACCCCATGTGGGACAGAAACAGCAACTCACAGGACATCCCACATGATAGGAGAGGCCTGTCTCAGCACTCGTCTCTAGTCTCTGAATCTACATCTAACACCAGGTCAAATTTAGGGATTGTCTTCATTCCCTGTAAGTTGCACCAAGGTGTGGCCAGCGGCGTACCAAGGGCGGGGCGGTGGCGGTCTGCCCCGGGTGCATGCCACTGGAAGGGTGCAGAGAGCAGCCGCGCGCCTGTTGGCTCTGCTGGTTCCCTGCTCCCTCTGTCCCGGAACAGGTTACTTCCTGTTCTGGGGCAGAGGGAGCAGGGAACCAGCAGAGCAGAGGGCCGCGTGGCTGCTCCCAGAAGTTAGGAATGCACCCGGGGGGGGGGGGGGGTGCGCATCGGCGATCCAGGTGGCAGCCAACCTAGGATCGTCACTGGGTGTGACCTTAAGAACTTTAGCTGGAAGCTCTCTCTCTCTCTGAGCTAATTGCTTAGTTTCATTTCTCCTCTGTACTCTTGGTCATTTTATTTCTTTGCCCACTCCTATGGGGATCGCCTGGAATTAAAGCCTTAGACTACTGGGTACCTTTGGCATGAAAGCAGGGAGCCGCTTCCTGGAGGAGGCAGATGATTCAGAGCGACTAACCGGTCGAGAGACTGTCCTGCCCTTAGCTCTGCCATCAGCCTCTGTCATCTGCAGAAATGCAAAGAAAGGTCACTGGGAGCAGATCAATAGCGCTTCCAAAAGTTAAATGGTTTTAAAACACGCACACTATTATCTAGTATTTCATATCCAGGTGTAATACCAGAAAAGATGACGTTATATAAAGGACCAACTCCATGAATATATGATTACATAAAAAAATATCAATACAGAACCATAATCATTCAACTAGATTCACCACAAACGGTCATAAGTTCTACTGGACCACAATAAGTTACCGGAAGGGGATGATGTACATAAGCTTTGGAAACCACATAGACCCTTTCTTCAGATCTGTGCTACATGTCAGTTAGATTACACAGTGGCGGTATAACAAATGCAATAAACCAAATACCACGTGTGAGACCAGAATTAAACAACATGGTCATTCTTGAGAAGAATCCTAAAGTCAAGTTTCTGAAGTTCGGACCCTAAAATTTCCTTTTCTATTTGTACATGTTCTTGTCTGAAAGCCTGGACTTAGCCCACACAAGACCTGAACTTCTCACCTCCACATCTGAGGGCAAGTAGGAATAACTTTGATGCATAGTCTCCTCCGAGCTCTCACTGCGGTCACTCTCAAAATCACTGGAAGAGTTGTCCTCGTCACTGTGCGGCAGGGAAACTCCACTGTCAAGATACTTATCAGCCCAATGGGCCACGTTTGAGAACTTCCTGTAGGAATCATCTTCAGATGTATAGCTAAAGGTAGATTTAGATGGTTAATAGCTAGAAAGCTGTTATAAAGCATGGGCTCATTGCTCCCATGGCACAGTATTTTCTCACCTGCTGTATGTGATCACAGGTAACGTATTTGGACTCACTCTGTCCGGTAAACTGTGACGACCAGGGGACGAGTGCTGCAAGAGGAAAAGAAGGCACAAGTTACACTTCTTGTGCAGAATTTTAGCCGGCAAGTCTTACTACTACTACTACTACTATTTAGCATTTCTATAGCGCTACAAGGCGTATGCAGTGCTGCACAAACATAGAAGAAAGACAGTCCCTGCTCAAAGAGCTTACAATCTAATAGACAAAAAATAAAGGAAGCAAATCAAATCAATTAATGTGTACAGGAAGGAGGAGAGGAGGGTAGGTGGAGGCGAGTGGTTACAAGTGGTTACGAGTCAAAAGCAATGTTAAAGAGGTGGGCTTTCAGTCTAGATTTAAAGGTGGCCAAGGATGGGGCAAGACATAGGGGCTCAGGAAGTTTATTCCAGGCATAGGGTGCAGCGAGACAGAAGGCGCGAAGTCTGGAGTTGGCAGTAGTGGAGAAGGGAACAGATAAGAAGGATTTATCCATGGGGCGGAGTGCACGGGAAGGGGTGTAGGGAAGGACGAGTGTGGAGAGATACTGGGGAGCAGCAGAGTGAGTACATTTATAGGTTAGTAGAAGAAGTTTGAACAGGATGCGAAAACGGATAGGGAGCCAGTGAAGCGACTTGAGGAGAGGGGTAGTACGAGTAAAGCGACCCTGGCGGAAGACGAGACGGGCAGCAGAGTTTTGAACAGACTGGAGAGGGGAGAGGTGACTAAGTGGGAGGCCAGCAAGAAGCAGATTGCAGTAGTCTAAACGAGAGGTGACAAGGGTGTGGATGAGGGTTTTGGTAGAGTGCTCAGAAAGAAAGGGGCGGATTTTACGGATGTGGTAAAGAAAGAAACGACAGGTCTTGGCGATCTGCTGGATATGAGCAGAGAAGAAGAGTCAAAGATGACCCCAAGGTTTCGAGCTGAGGAGTCAGGGAGAAAGAGAGCCATCAACAGAAATAGAAAATGGGGGGAGCGGGGAGGTGGGTTTGGGGGGGAAAATGAGAAGCTCGGTTATGGTCATATTTAATTTCAGGTGGCATTGAGACATCCAGACAGCAATATCAGACAAGCACGCTGAAACTTTGGTTTGGATGCAAGGTGAGATATCAGGAGTAGAAAGGTCTGAAAGTCTTCAGTGTAAAAAAGCAATAGTTCTCTTTCTCCCTTCTTCTGATACATCCCAAATGGTGCAGCCATATTTTAGAGCAGTGTTTCCCAAGATCAGACACTGAGTACCCCTTGCCAGTCAGGTTTTCAGGATATCCACAATGAATATGCATGAAAGAGATTTGCATACATTGCCTCCATTATGTGCAAATCTCTTTCATGCATATTCATTGTGGATATCCTGAAAACCTGACTGGCAAGGAGTACTCCAGGTTCGGACTTGGGAAATACTGTTTTAGAACTCAATTCACCATATATATTGGCTTTTCCAAATAAAAATTATTGTCAATGAGGATATTCAGGAGATATTTAACGTGGTCAGAGAGATATTCAGGCTATACGGAGAGAGCTTCACGGAGAGAGTGGTGGATGCTTGGAATGCCCTCCCGCGGGAGGTGGTGGAGAGGAAAACTGTAACGGAATTCAAACATGCGTGGGATAAACATAAAGGAATCCTGTTCAGAAGGAAAGGATCCTCAGGAGCTTAACCGAGATTGGATAGCAGAGCCGGTAGTGGGAGGCGGGGCTGGAGGTTGGGAGGCGGGGATAGCGCTGGGCAGACTTATACGGTCTGTGCCAGAGCCGGTGGTGGGAGGCAGGGATAGAGCTGGGCAGACTTATACAGTCTGTGCCAGAGTCGGTGGTTGGGAGGCGGGGATAGTGCTGGGCAGACTTAAACGGTCTGTGCCAGAGCCGGTGGTGGGAGGCGGGGCTAGTGCTGGGCAGACTTATACGGTCTGTGCCCTGAAGAGCACAGGTACAAATCAAAGTAGGGTATACACAAAAGTAGCACACATGAGTTGTCTTGTTGGGCAGACTGGATGGACCGTGCAGGTCTTTTTCTGCCGTCATCTACTATGTTACTATGTTACTATACAGGAGAGCAGAGCCATCCCAAATGCTCCATTTATACCCTCCACTCCACAAAGGTTATATACCTACAGGGTGAGGCAAGTTTTTTTTTTTTTTGGAATTTCAAAGTGAAATTTTACAGCTTTATTTGTTGTTACTATCTACGTTTATGCCCCAAGTGGAATGAAATTATCTTTAAATATGGCAGTTACAGACTTTTTACATGACCACCCAGCGACTTTCACGCATTCACAAATATTTGCACTGTACAACTACCATTATTTGACAAAAAACAAAAAAAACCCGAGATATCAGCTTACTGTTAATGACATCACAGTGATGTAGACTTTTTTCTGAGAAGCAATGATGGAGACCTGTCACAAGCTCCACCCAAAACTGCAAACAATCGCCGAGCTCAAGGAAGTGCTGCAGATGAGCTGGGTCAGCCTGCCACAGGGACCGATCGACAAGGCTGTTAAGAACTTCCAAAAGCGACCGAAGATCTGTGTTAAAGGTGGGGGTGGACACTTCCAATGACGTCTTTGCATTGGCTTCCGATTAAGTACCAGATACAATATAAAATACTGATATTGATTTGTAAAACTTTAACGGATGTGTCTGCTGACTATTTTAAACAAGTTATAGGTTATGAGTCAGGTCGTTTATTGAGGTCAACGGGAACTAGACAGTTGATGCATCTTCTTTGGCTAAAGTTCATTAGTATGGGATTTGCGTTACAAGACATATAAGGAGAGACTTGCTGACCTGAACATGTATACCCTGGAAGAAAGGAGAAACAGGAGTGATATGGATACAGACATTCAAATATTTGAAAGGTATTAATCCGCAAATGAACCTTTTCCGGAGATGGGAAGGTGGTAGAACTAGAGGACATGAAATGAGATTGAAGGGGGGGAAGACTCAAGAAAAATGTAAGGAAGTATTTTTTCACGGAGAGAGTGGTGGATACTTGGAATGCCCTCCCGCGGGAGGTGGTGGAGATGAAAACGTTAACGGAATTCAAAAATGCGTGGGATAAACATAAAGGAATCCTGTTCAGAAGGAATGGATCCTCAGAAGCTTAGCGGAGATTGGGTGGCAGCACCAGCGGTTGGGAGGCAGGGCTAGTACTGGGCAGACTTCTACGGTTTGTGCCCTGAAAATGGTTGATACAAATCAAGGTCAGGTATACATATAAAGTAGCACATATGAGTTTATCTTGTTGGGCAGACTGGATGGATTGTACAGGTCTTTGTCTGCCATCATCTACTATGTTACTATATTAGGTTGTAATATCCGTATTTGTGGAATGAGTTATCAGGACTGATTCATTTATCAACATCCATATCTGATTTTAAGAAAAAACTGAAAACCTATTTATTTGTTCAGGCTTAATTGTGATTTAATGATGCAATGATGTTAACATACATAGGTTTTTTTACTTAAAGTGATTTTCGGGTTTTGAGACTGGTTCCCTTACATTCTACTACTGTATATTTCAACATACATAGGTTAACATACATAAAATAAACAAACATTGTTGATACCTGTTAACATACCATCCTTATGTTAACAGGCATCAAGAATGTTTGTTTGTTTATTTTATGTATGTTTGTTCGTACACCACTTAGGTGATAAGCAGGTTATAAATGTAATAAATAAACAGTGACTGCGGAATTCTGCCACATTATTATTGTATTGTTTGAATGACGTTATTTTACTGTGTTTTCTGTTGAACAGTTTTAATGCACAAAAATCGTTGGTAGTAACACTAACCCCCCCCCGCCCCGTTTACTAAGCTGCTCTAATGGCTGCCGTGCGCTAATGCCGTCACAGCCCATTCACTTTGAATGGGTTGTGTCGGCATTGCTTTGCGGCAGCTGCTAGCACAGCTTAGTAAACAGGGGGTTAAAATGTCAGTAACATTTTTTAACGTAGCTTAAGATAATTAAATGTTGTGTAATAGTAATATGTAAGTATGATGACTAATAAGTATGTAAAATTTCTCACTGAAATTCAAAGCCGTTGCTGAGAAAACGGTAAAAATCTCTAGGGGGTTACTTTTTTTTGTCTCACCCTGTATATGCTTATATAGGTTTTATTTGCCTCTTGGAACCCTCAACCCCAAATACATGGGCCGATGATCAGAAGCAAACACGGGCGCTAGAGGCCAATTGAGCCTGTGTTTGCTCCCGCCCAATGAACAGAGCTGGTGAGCGTGTGTAATAACACACTAGCCAGCTCACAATGCTAACTGCATGCAAATAAGGGTCTCCCACATTCATCCCTCATGATCAGTGGGCAAACAAGGGCGCTGCTACAGTTGCAAACCTTATGCCAGCTCGGAGCTGGCGTTAGGGTTTGCTAGTGAGGGAGGAATAAGGGAGACCCACTGACGAGGTCTGACAAGTCCGGCCTTTACTCCCGGACCTGTCAAACCTAAGCCTGCCCCCCCCCCCCCTCCAAAAAAATAAAAAATCCACTGGACATAAATTTGCATGCTTTTAGCTTTGATCATAGGGGCGTTATAGGCCCACGCTGTTCCGGAGCTATTTTTAGAGTGCCGTTTGGAACAGTGTGGAGCTTTTGATCATCAACCCAACAGTCTATTGCATTGACACACTGCACCTACTTCTACTTGTATCTAATTTTCACATCCATTTCAGCACAGAAAACGCTCCCAATCAGAACTGCATACATTTCTATCATATATATTTTTTTAGAGCCCAAGCTGGGGCAGATTGAGCCCACTGTGATTATCCTGATTTCTACTCTACTGAACTAATATGAAAAGCGACTTCACTGAACTTCTTGCTCAGCTGCAGCTTCGCCAACTTCTCAGCTGTTGGCATACAGACCTGGACTGAATAATTCCGCAAATAAGATGCCAAAATTGTTAGGGCAAATCTTCGTGACGTAATAGCACTTGTTTGAAATCTAGCCAACGTACTCTTTCTCAAGCATACCAAAGATTCCAACTCACCCGCTGCCTTGAATTTTCTGAATTAGAGAGGAGTGCAGACCTCAGACTGTCATTGCTGTCGTAAAGGGACTTATTTGCTGCCCTGTAATAAGGATAAACAGATTGATAATGCATGTCTGTGTCTCACTCAATAATTCTCCCATCCCTTCTGCTTATTCAAGTCTCTTTTTCAGCCATGCTCCTACAGTACTATGCTAGGGATGTTGACTAAGCTGTTGCTAAGGTGAGTGATGATGGCTGGAAAATCCAGACCATGAGATCCAGTCGAAAGCATATGCACTCTTTGATATTTTCCTTGATCCCTCTGCTTTTCATCTCTACCCCATTCAGGGATCATGTACTTTATCAACTGCACACAAGCGATCAGTATACATAAGAACACAAGAGGTGCCATGCTAAGACAAACCAGTGGTTCAGCAAGCCAAGCATTATGTCTCCAACAGTAGTCAGTCTGGGTCACTTGTGAAGAACCCAGCAGATCTTGATAGGATAGTGCCGGCTACATCTTTGCAATGTGAGAAGCCGAAATGTACATAATACTGAAGATGTGGTTGCACCATGGATAAGTGCAGAGCTATTATACCATCTTTGCATCAATGGCGTAGCTAGGTGGGGCCAAGGGGGCCTGGACCCCCCAAATTTGCTCTGGGCCCTGGTTGGCTGGTGGGGGTCCCCAACCCCCGCCAGCTGAAGACTTTGTCCAGCACTGGTCTGCGACGGCGCTGCCGCATTGCCTGCCCTGCTGTCTCTTCCCCTCACATCGGGCATGCGCAGTTTCACTAAAAGGAGCATGCTGGATGTGAGCGGAAGAGAGAGTAGGGCAGGTAACGTGGTGGCGCCAGAGACCAGCACTGGACGAAGTCTGCAGCACCCCCGTCAGCCAAGGTATTGCGGCGGAAGTGCTGCAGCTGGTGGGGGTTGGGGACCCCTGCCAGCCAAGATGTTACAGCGGCAGCAGTGGGCGGCGGGGGGGGGGGGGGGGCGACCAAAAAGTGCCACCCCCCACCTTGGACTCTGTCTCCCTCCCACCTTGAGGTCTGGCTAAGCCCCTGCTTTGTGTTCTGGTTCCTTTCTGAATAATTCTTAACATTCTACTTGCTTTTTGGCATTGCAAAGGGCTCAGGAACATTATCGAATAGAATTTAACACAGGCCAATCTGGCATAGGACTAATTCTTCATGCAGCATCACAGGCACAAACATATGAGATATCAGAGCCCATAGTTCCTTCTCAGTAGCACAGAGCAATAGTAGGTAAAGCATCAAATACAATGTGCTTCCATGTTAATCTTTATGACAGTGTAATAACAAAGAGTAGGTATAGGCATAACCAAGACAGGAGGGCATTGGGTTAGCATGGGTAGGAGAGCAGCATGTAGACTAAATAAATGTGTTATATACATACTGCAGAATTTCAATCTGGCTGCTAATTCCTCTGCTGTCTTCAGCCACCATCCTCATAATCTCTTTCTCCCTGAACCAAGAAAGAATGTTAAAACACAGAAGACAACTACAGAAAGCATAACATCTTCCATCATGCTGAAAGATAGTTTCCATCCAATACACCGAACCAGTCTTCACCCCATGTGCTCTAATAATGCCGAGTCCTACTACTCATTGTAACGATAGGACAGGTTAAACCGTTTTCATTCATCTCATCTGCAGCTTTCCAATCACTTTTTCCACTCCATCTTTTGGTCAGCAGTACCATTCACTGGACCTCAGCCTGAACACATGTTGGAGATTCTTAGTTCATCTCATTTTACAATTACTATTCCCTTAGATCACTCATCTGCTCTACTGCTTTAACTGGCATCTGTTAGTCCATGAGTCCGTTCCCTATACCTCTCACCTTTCATGCTGCAGCTGTTGGTCTGCCAGATCATTCTTCAACTTGTCCACCTTCGTCTGGAGCAGGGACACATTGGTATGAGATTCCAGCAGATTCCTTCTTAAATGCTCGTTCTCCTAGAAGGAAGGAAGAGGAGTCATTTGTGGAGAATTGCATCATATCCTTTTCCTAAGGTCCTGCACTACGCAGTATTGCCATGGTGGTGACCTAAACTTAAGATTTCACCAGCCTTTACCAACCACGCCACAGCTTCAATGTCAAGTTTCCAGCTGGTGACGATGACTTGCTTTTAGGAAATGCAACTGATTTTTCTCTGCTTTTTGCAGAATATACTGTGCAGGCTTTTAAAAAAATGTGACAACAAACAACCCATAAACTTCACAATATGAAAGCCAGAATTCAGGGGGGTCCAGATGTTGAGGACCAACTTAACCATTAGAGAACTTCTGAGGGGAAAGTGGCAAACAGCAGCTGCCATTAAACAATAGGTCCTGATGCCACACCAGGTCTAGACCAAGGGTACTGGGTGCCCTAGGCAAACCAACTTTGTGCCTGCCCCTCCAACCCCAACTTACTTACTGCTCTTCTTCCTTTGAAGGCCTGCATGTGAGCATGTTCAAAGCATGTGGTCACAGGGCCAGCACTTCCTGATGCTGTTCTCGTGATACACCCCACTATCACACATTTTTAATATGTTTGCGGTGCTGGACTTTATGAACAGGAAGAAGAATGTTAGGGATCCACAGCACAGGCTCCTGTCACCTCTCCCAGCCCAGTCAATTCTCTCTTCAGTTGGCAGAGTATGGGGATTCTTCCCAGCCATGCTGTTCTGCCCAGCCATTTTATCAGTTCCCAAATTCTGGTGCCATGGGCAAGTGTCTAAGCTCACCTAGTGAACCCCACCTCAAAGAACTGTCCCCATATACTTTTACCCCTAAGAGGGGTGGGCAGTTTTCAAACAGTACATTTACCTGGGTGAATTTCATTTTGGAAATTACTTTAATTAATTAAACTCTGGAATTTGTTGTCAGAGAATGTAGTAAAAGCAGTTAGCTTAGCAGGGTTTAAAAAAAGGTTTGGATGGCTTCCTAAAGGAAAAATTCATAGACCATTATTAAAATGGACTTAGGGAAAAGCCAGTGCTTATTTCTAGAATAAGCAACATAAAATGTATTGTACTGTTTTGGGATCTTGCCAGGTACTTGTAACTTGGATTGGCCACCGCTGGGCTTGATGGACCTTCGGTCTGTCCCAGTATGGCAATACTTATGCACTTATGATATTCAAAACGATTTATATGGGCAGCAGTGGCTCCTTTCCGGTTAAATCTCCTGTGTGGGGCAATCCAGGGATATTCAGTAGCACTTGGCCAGGCAGTGCTACTGAATATACCCTCTAACCACCCAAGCCGAAACTGGGTATGTTCTGGGCGGTCCACGGACAGAGTTGTGATGGAGTCTGCTGTTATGTGCTGATAGTCAGCTCTTAACAGTATAAGATAACCGGACAAATCGAACCTCAGAAAACACAGTCCTATCTTTGTCCAGTTTCACTTATCCGTATACCCCTGGATTCTATATAGTGCTCTTAGATTCAGATGCTGAAATCAGCACAGATTCTATAATACCGCATGTATATTAATTGGCTTAACAAGCTAATGAGAACTTCTAACATGCACAGGCAAAAAGGGGTGTGGTTATGGGCGGAGAAATGGGCATTTCATGGGTGTTCTGAAATTTAGGCGCCTAGTTATAGAATATGGCCTAGTGCACCTAAATCTGTGAGCAAGGATCTACACCAAGTTTTCACTGGTGTAAATGGATGCGCGTAGATTTAGGCGCTGAAATATCAACTAAGCATATTCTATGATCAGCACCTAAATCTAGGCACTGATTATAGAATACACTTAGTTGGCACTGATTTCAGCGCCATTTTTTTTTTTTTAGGCGCATATATAGAATCTCCTCCTTAAGGGCTGTCGACACATACCCGGATATTCAATGCTGGTTCCCGGACACATTCCAGCATTGAATATCCGGAGCATAAAGCTGGGGGCAGCTAAAAAAATAAATAAATAAAAATCGATGACCGTTACTGGCTGAATATGTATCCATGATGTTCAATTATCTGTTTCTACAGAATTCGTCTATGAGGGGTGGTAGCAGAGTGATCATGGTTGTTGCGTTTTTCAAAATCTGGGAGGGGGGAGACTAATACTGTCCAATTAATTGGGGCTGGGCACAAAGTTGAAGGTTTGCTTAGGGCACCTCATACTGTTGCAATAGTCTTACAGACATCTTAAGATGCATCTTGATTTCAGTTCCCAAATTCAAAGTGACAAGCATTCAACAACAGTTTCACAGCTTTCATCTGTTAAAAAAGATTGCAATGAGGCTGAACTTGAAAGCAATCATGCCTGTGTGTGTGTATATATATATATATATATATATATATATATATATACACACACACACATACACACACATACATATATACAGTGTAATCCGCTTAAGTGCAAGGGTCTGGGACCAAAGAAATACATGCAGTTAACCGGAGCGTGCACTTAACCGTTGTGACCCAAAGAAGCTTGACATCTGATAAACATATGTACAGCACTGTTTATTATATGTACAGTATACAGTCTCCGTTAACTGATGTTATACAGTCTCCGTTAACTGACATTAGGCTTACTTGAAGTAATCAGTCATAGTCCTCTGTACACTATTGTGTCTGTGAGTTCCACAGACTACGTTTGCCAGACTGTAAAAACTGTCATAGCACTGACATCCAGTGGCCTCCAGGTAGGACCACACGGTGTTGAGACTCTCCAGCGCTCTTGCAAAAAAGTGACAGGAGGTTGTTGAATTTCATCAGCATGTGCCTCGCTGCTCATTTCATCATCTGTTTCAACATCAGCCGTTGCCTGCATGTAGGCGCATATCTCGACATCAGTGCTGTCATTGGCTGTTTGTAGATCGTAATGAACAGCTACGTAGTGATGAAACTCCTCTTCAGTAACACCGGCTAGGATGTCAATAGCCTATTCATCTGACGCGTTTGCAACAGCTGCGTCTGTTTCGTCCCTCTCCACATCCTTAACAAAGCTTGCCCGCTTGTAGCAGTTCACAATGGTTGCCTGTGTAACATGATTCCAGGCTTCTTTCTGCATATGTAGGGAATCCAACAGTGATAGATTATGAGCCAGTTCAACAGCACATTTATCCTTGCCAGTCTGGTCATCCATAACGCTCATCAGACAACGTAGCACAAGAGCCCGATAATGTTCTTTGAAATTGGCTATTATGCCCTGATCCATAGGTTGGATCAGAGAGGTATTATTTGGAGGCAGGAAGACCACCTTGACGTTAGACAGCCTGACATCATCACTGTGTGCAGCACAATTATCACAAAGCAACAAAATCTGACGCTTTTGTGCCCACATTCTAGTGTCTAACTTCTTTAGCCACTGCTTCCAAATTTCCCTAGTCATTCATGAATTTGCGTTAGCCTCGTATGACACGGGAAGTCGCTTAACATTCTCGAAGCAATGGGGCTGTTTGCTTTTTCCAATAACGAGTGGTTCCAACTTCTCACTCCCATTCATATTGCAGGAAAGGAGGATCGTCAGTCGGTCCTTCGATGTTTTACTTCCTGTAGTTTCGGCTTGTTTGAATGCAAGTGTTCTATCAGGAATCGCTCATCAGTAGAGACCGTTTTCGTCAGCATTGAAATGTCACAAGGTGCAAACTCGTTCAAGATGGTAGGAAGAACTGAAACAACCCAATTTTCAGCACCAAAGTCATCAGCGTCTTGTTTTTCACCATGCTGTTTCTTGAATTTTATGTTGCTCCTCTCCTTCAATCTTTCCAACCATCCAACAGTGGCTTTGAATTCAGTTAGTCCAAGACTTTCAGCTAGCCGATTAGCTTTCTCCATAAGCAGTGGACCACTGACAGGAAACTGTCTGCTCCTGACTTGAGAAAACCACCGAAGAAGAGCATCTTCTACATCCTCAGCTTTTCCCGCCCGTTTTCGTTTCCTGTGTGGATTTGTATTGTTTTGCCAGTCTTCCAGAAGCTGATCTTTCTGCTTCAAGATAAGTGAAATTTGACTGGGATTGACACCATATTCTTTAGCAGTAGATGCTTGACTTTGTTTGTTTTCTAATTTTTTAAGAACTTCTATTCGTTCAGCCAGTGTTAAAGTCTTACAGTTGCGCGACGATGATGACGATGACTCCAGTGTACACTCTAACAACATTCTTTCGCTTATTTTGCCTGTGGCAGTTAACCGAGATTTCAAATTTATCGCCCCTTTGTCACGTGCCAATCAGCTTCCATATTCCGTGCGTGCGCTTATGCGGAGTCTTTCCTGCAGAGGAGCAGTCTTAAACCATGCATATAAGCGAATCTTGCACTTATCAGTGGTGTGCTAAAACCGAAGTTTGTCCCCATAGAAATTGATCGCGCCAAAAACAGGATGGAAGTATGGCATGCAGTTAAACAGAGCATGCGCTTATCCGACGTGCACTTAAATGGAGTGCACTGTATATACATACATATACACACACGCACACACACCGCCTTCGGTGAATCTCTTTATAAAGGCGGTTAATAAATCCCAATAAATAAATAAAATGTGTATGTATATATATATATATATATATATATATATATATATATCTGTGTGTATGTGTGTGTCCATGGGGGATCCCGCCAAAACGTGGCAGCGTTCAAAGTTGATGACAACAGCAACTTTGAGTGCTGCCACATTTTGGCGGGATTCCCCGCAGCCTGGCAGTCTTGTATGCTATATACCACAGGTACCATTTTAAACCAGTGACTACACAGAATCCTGTGACCCCTAAAGCAGGCGGTTCCCCCGCCGAAACACAGGCCTGTGTAGTCTCTACTTTGGTGCCCAATAAAGACTTTGGATGTGAACTCTCCTGTCTTGTGACCCGTGTGTTACCATCTACTCCTATTTTTTGGTTCTTCATTGTTTCCCATAGAGGGCTTCCTCCTGTTCCCCTTGTGGACTGTGTTATCTATGTGTACATATGTGTGCGTGTATTAGAGACTTGCATGGGAACGGGGTTCACGGAAATCCCGTGGAGACGGAAGCAGTTCTGCAGGGTTCCCGCAGGGACGGAAGCAGTTCCTTGCGGGGTTCCCGCGGGGACGGAAGCAGTTCCTTGCGGGGTTCCCGCGGGGACGGAAGCAGTTCCTGCAGGGTTCCCATGGAAGTGTTCGCTGCACTTATGCCAGACTCTCACTTAACCAAGTACCAAATTCTTTGAGTGCTGTCTCCTCTTCCTCCTTGCTTTACCAGCACAGATGTGGAAAGTCTCCATTAAGGAGGTGGTAGAGACACAGATGGTGATGGAATTCAAAAAGGCATGGGATGAACACAGAAGATCTCTAATTTAAAAAATGGAAGTTATAAAAAAAACCCTAAACTGCATTTGTGGATGTGTCGAGTGATGCTTAGATGGTGACTCTGGCTGTGATGAACTAGGGCCAATACTGGGAAGATTTGTATGGTCTGTGTCTCATATATGGCAATCTGGTTTAGGATGGGCTGGAAAGGGTTTAGACAGCAACTTTAGTGACTGGAACCTGAGGACAGTGCTGGACAGACTTTTACGGTCTGTTTCCCGCAAATGAGAAGACAAATAGACTGGAGTGGTCTTCGATGACTACTCCAGCAGTTGGAACATAAGGATCGGGCCGGGCGGACTTCTATGGTCTATGTCCCAGAAACGCCAAAGAAAGACCATAATCTAGTATATAATATCACATTCATTGTTGATTTAGTTATGAATTGATAATGAGTGTGACTATTGAGCAGACTGGACCATTCAGGTTTTTATCTGCTGTCACTTGCTATGTTACTATTGATCTTCTCTGCTCCCGGGCTGACGCGCAGACCTCAGTTCTGACACAGGAACAAACATCAGATGACACCTGACATCTCGGTACACAGTGACAGTGATTCTGAGACAAGCCTTACATGTGCGCACCAGGGTGTTCCAAGTTCCAACTTCTGTTCCTTCCTTGCCTGCAGTGCTGCAGCTCGAACACAGAGAGAGACAGAGAGCTGACCGGAATTTTTTTTAATGTACCATTATTGTGGGGACAGGTAAGATTTCTGTCACCATGCAACTCTCTAGTGTACATATATAAGTGTATCTATCTGTGTGTGTATATATATATCTATATATGTATAAACAGGTATGTGTATCTATGTGTATATATGTGTGTGTGCATGTGTGCTCAAAGTCAAGTGTTTCATAATTATTAGTGAATTTGCAAGAAAAGCCAACTGTGAATTGAGGCTCAGCAGAAGCCTCAGTGTTGCTGGATACAGGGATTAAATGCATTCAAGTCATAATGGGCTAAAATTGCAGACATCTGCTTCCCCTTAAAGTCTGGGTGGCAGGAGATAGGAAATCTCACTCAGCAGGTTCCCCTGCATTCCAAAGCAACTGCCAGGAGGAATGACAAGCCCAATGGCCCCAAGAGCATCAGCAAAGCACAGCTCTGCCAAAATGAATCTCTTCTCAGAGACCAGATCTCTGTCACTCCACTCCCTGTCACAGGAAGCTATCTTCCAGCGCAATTCATCATACAGCTCCACTGGCAACCATGTTTAGACTCCCTCCAGTGGTCATCTGGTCGTTTAGGGCACCTTTTCATGCCTTACTTGTATTTTGTTTTTCCTTTCCCATACCTGGCTTTAACCCCTCTCCTCTCTGAAATTATTTTCAGGCCCATAATACCCCCTTCCAAGATTTTGTTGATCTCATCACCAGCCCTCCCAACAGAGAGTATTTGGGCATCCATCCCTTCCTACCAACTTTTATTTACAAGTCCAACTGTTACATTATTCCCATTTCCTCATTGTGACCCTATCAGACTCTTTCTCCACAAGGCCGGATTACACAACATTTGCAACCAACCAGCCTTGTAGTGTATGCCTTGTGTTCAGATCCAGGTAGAACTAGAGGACATGAAATGAAGTTACAAGGAGGTAAACTTAACAACATCAGGAAGTCCTTTTTCAAGGAAAGGGTGCTGGATGCTTGGAATGCCCTCCCAGCAGTGGGGTACCAAGGGCGGGGTGGTGCAATCCACCCCGGGTGCACGGCAGTACAGGGAACATCCACACGGCTGTTGGCTTCTCTGGTTCCCTGCTACCTCTGACGTTACTTCCTGTGCTGGGGCAGGGAACCGGAAGAACTGACAGCCGTGTGGCTGCTCCCTGCACCCCCCAGAGGTAAGAGCGATGTGCTTGGGGGGGTGGGGGGCACAGCGGCAATCCGCCCTGGGAGGCATGCAACCTAGGAACACCACTGACTCCCAGAGGAGATGGTGGAGACAAAATCCATGCTGAAACTGTCAAACTCATGGGATAAACACAGAGGATCCCTATATAGCAGAAGGATGGCATCAAAGCAAACCTTAACTGACTTCCTTACTTAGGCAAAGAGGAGTGTAATCCGCATAGAGTGGTAGGGTCCAACCTTCAATAAACGCACATCCCTGGATTCTATAAAGGGTGCTCAAATTTACGTGTGAACCTGAGATGTGCGCGCAACTAAACTGGGTAATGAGCCAATTAATGTCAATAATTGGGCGCTAATCAATTATTGATGTTAATTGGTACCACTTTGCATGTGTGCGCGCACCTTGCTACATGCCATTCTATAAAACTGCGCGCACGCCCCAAATCCCAAAGCACACAACCCTAAAGGGGGACTGGCCATGGGAGGGGCATTCTGGAAATTTTGTGCACAGTGTAAAACAATACCGTGGATCTGCGCCCAAATTAGCTGCCAGGAATTATACCTGTTTTTTTTTCAGCAGGCTTAAGTCCTGGCGTCCAAATTTGGCCATGGGAATCGGTGCTATGCATCAGTGGCATAGCTCTAAAAAAATGTTGTGTTCAATCTGGGCCTAGTGTTCAGGAAAGTTCAGCCCCATAGTCACATTCATCAAATAGTGTATCATCTGCTCCAGGCCCATGCGGAAGGGTCACCCACCTGTGAGAGTTCAAAGACTTGATCCTTAAGCTTGGTGCCTTCCTCCTTAGATTCTATAAGCTTTCTTTCATCTTGATCCTTATGAGAAATGTAAAAAAACAGCATATTATTATGGTAGTGAAAAAAAAAACCCTGTAAAACTGGGAACACTAGCATAAACTAATCATCATGTTAGGGATAAATCTTCCTATTTGTGATCATGACATAGCTTTGTATGGTTGGTTAAATCCCTGTTCTGTTTATCAGCACTCAATGTACACTTTCAGGCACACTTGCTCATAGCTAAAGTCCCATTTTGCCTATGATGTGGACGGGGGAATTGAGACGTCCAGGTCAGGATGTGTTCAGTCCCCCCAGTATTTTACAAAAGACTCTGCCGAACGTGGAACTTTTTATAAAATACCTAGAAAGACATGCAGGAGTTACACATCCAGTTGGAGCAACAATCTTCGAAAAAAGGACATAGGCAGTAGCGTACCAAGGGCGGGGTTGGTGGGGGCGATCTACCCCGGGTGCAGGCAGCAAGGGGTGCATGGAGCAGTCGCATGGCTCCGCCGGTTCCCTGCCCCCTCTAACGTTACTTCCTGTTCTATGGCAGGTGACTGGCGGAGCTGATAGACACGCGACTGCTCCGACCACCCCCAGGTGGTGAGGATGATGCACTTTGGAGGAGGGGGAGGTGGGTGATGCACTTCAGGGGGAGAGGGGTGAGGCACTGGTGGGGGGGGGGGGGCATAGCGAAGACCTGCCTCGGATGGCAGCCAATCTAGGTGCGCCACTGGAAACAGGTAAAAAGCAGGTGCTCTTTTGCATTGCTGTAGCCAACAGCACGTTGGATTCTCAGCCGTAGGAGTGCAAATCAGGCTCCAAGTTGGGCCCACCATCTTCAAAAGGGGCCGTTGGCAGGATAGGCACCCCACCCCTGCTTCCCTGACACAGTGGTCACTTCCAACATGTGCTGTCAGTTCTGCTGGTCCTCTGTCCCCGGAACTGGAAGTTGACATCAGCGGGGGCAGAGGACCAGCAGAGCCGACAGCCCATGACTGAAGGCTGCTGCAGCCCCGCGCTTGCTTTTTTTTGTTTTTGTCACGGCCACTGGGGACATGGAGCAGACGACCTTCGGGACTCGCAGAGGTGACTGCCAAGGATGTTTCTGCCAGGTACATGTGACCTGGCTTGGCCACTGTTTGGAAAACAGGACACTGGGCTAGATGGGCCATTGGTCTGACCCAGTATGGCTACTCTTATGTTCTTAAGGGATGAAGTCAAAAAGTTGAAGCCAATAGGTCAGTCTCTGTTTCCCTTCCCATTCAAAACAAAGCAAGCAAACCTATGAGCTGCTGCATCCAAGTTATCATTCTTAATTGTTGGTAGCATTTTTTTTTATTTAATCTCACTTATATTTTTAAACATGCTGGCTTGTGCAGCAGACAGATGTACAAAGAGGAAGTATAACAATGGAAGAACTTTTCATAGGTAGAGAAGTAATTTGTTATAAATCGTAATCTGTGTGGCATTTGAAGGGGCTGGTTATGGGGACACCCTAGCACTGTTATATTTGTGCAGAGAAAAAAGATGGAGACCTGTGTGGCCGGGGGAGGGGAGGCGCCGCAAATAATTGCTCAGACACGGAGGGTGCCATGAACTGAAAACGTTCGGGAACCACTGTACTACACCAATACCGTTCAGCGTGTTAATATGGAAGCAAAAGGAGTCTCCAAGATAAACGTTCATTTTAATCTTTCACTGTAAATACTAGCTCAGTCTGACTCACAGGCCTGTGAGGGCCAAGAAGAGTCATATCTGTGTCAGAAGCTTAAGAGAAAGTATCATTTTTGTACAACTACCATTTCTTCCAGGGAAGCAAAGCTTCTTTTTCAGCAAGTCTTTCTCGGCTCTCACACTTAGCTTCACATTTCTTCCTTTCCCACTCCGTACAGTTCTCTCTCTCCGTTCTACAGTTTTTGCTGTTTCTAGGTACTACCCATCCCATAATATGCTTAATCTTATGTAGGGTTACCATATGGCGTTTTACTTCCAGTGCTTTCAATGGAAAGCAATGGAAGTAAAACCCGGCTGGCTCAATCCGTCCTCCTTTTTCTGGAGCCATATGGTAACCCTAATCTTATGTCTTCTCCTGTTTATGGGCACTGAATATCAAATGATGACGAAAAATGAATTCCCACCTTCTTCAACCTATCAACAAGAGTTTGCAAGTCAAACAGTTCAGCCTCGTGTTTCCTCTGCATCTCCGAGATGGCAGCTTCAAGTTTCTGCTGGTCCTAGAGTGTCAAAGAAAAGAAATTAGATATCACTTTGTAGAGGAGTGTGGTAGCCGTGTTAGTCCACTCTTAAGGTTATCAATAGAAATCAAACAAAATAAAACATGGAAAAGAAAATAAGATGATACCTTTTTTATTGGACATAACTTCTATTAAGTTATGTCCAATAAAAAAGGTATCATCTTATTTTCTTTTCCATGTTTTATTTTGTCTGATTTCTATTGATATCACTTTGAAAATCTCCCCTAACTCTCTATACTGGGACAAAGGCTGCAGGTGCTTTTAACCTACAGTTTTCAAAGTGAAAGTACACCTGTATTTTCACCTTGAAACTTACAGCTTTTGTATCCATTTTTTTTTTATCTCTAGAATTTTTATGTCTCTATGTTTAGCATTGAAAATGCCATCCACGTGTATACTTTTCCTCCCCTGACTTAAAGATGCTCCTGGGAATGTCTCCTCTCAACATAGGTGTGTCACAGATTAATGCATCTGCTATTAGCCACATTGAGGAAAGGCCATTTTGAGGCCACTTAGTTACGTAATGTGGATAGCTTTGAAAATTGCTTTCTAGAGATGGAGTAAATTCAGTGCAATTCAAAATACAATTTAAAAAGTGGCCACACGTATTTATATTTCCAATCTCAGTTTTATGGATGAAAATTATGGATACTTCCTGACATAGCTCAGGTTACCCAAGACAGGTGAAAGTTGTTTTCTGTCAATGAGACAGGAGACTTGGCATCGGTTGTCAGTTATATGCTGCAGTGTCCTTGTACCTAATCCCAATTATCTAACAATACATTTACCTGCTGCTTTTTTAAAATTATTTTTAAATCCCAGAACAACTGCAATCCATTCTGGGGTTAAAGAAGCTTATTCGGGGGCAACTACCTAACCCCTTACTAATTAGACTTAGGGGACTTTTTACGAAGTTGCAGTAAAAGGGGTCTTGCACTAGCAGCGGCAGCCGTTTTTGCCGCACACCACGGCCCCTTTTACCACAGTGGGTAAAAAGCCACGTGCAGGATGTCAGAAACAGAACGAAGCCTTCGCGGGAAGAAGAGGACCTCGGCTGGCGGGGATTGGGGTCCCCCGCCAGCAAAGGTAGGCAGCGGCGGGGGAGGGTTGGTGGCGGGAGGGGGGTCAAGAGGGTCATCAGCATGGGGGTCCAGGGCCAAATCTACGGGGGCCCAGGCCCCCGTGGCCCCACGTAGCTACGCCACTGGTCCAGAGCCCAAATTGGGAGAGCACAGTTTGACCCTCCTCCCTGCTGCAACACCCACCCTATCACAACTCCACATACCTTGCAAGGGCATAGCCAGAAACCAAATTTTGAGTAGGCCTGGGCCCAAGGTGGGTGGGTAGAAGAACCCCACTCTGCCCCCCCCCAGTCAATTCAGTCTCTCCCACCCACATGCCATATGGTCTCTCAACTCCCCCCTTCCTGCATACCTTAGAAGATCTTTGCTGGCAGTGAGCAGCAACTGATACACACTGCTCGCGATGGCCCCACAGCCTTCCCTCTGACATACTCCTACCTATGCGGAAACAAGAAGCTGCATTAGAGGGAAGGCTGTAGAGCTGGCAGGAGCAGTGTCTGTATCAGTCAATGCTTGCGAAAATCTGCTATTTAAAAGGTACGCAGGAGGGAAACTTGTTGGGAGTTATCGGCTGGCGGGGCTTGGTGATCCCCTGCCAGCCACATCGTAGGGTGTGCTGCTATTGGGTGAACCTGGGCCCACCCGGACCCACCCATGGCTACGCCACTGATACCTTGGCTGGCAGGGGTCTCCAACGTCCACCAGCTGAAGCCTATCTCCAGCGCTTTTCTCTGCGCACTGCATGCCCCGCTTCCCCTCACATTGCGTACATGCTCGGTTTTAATGAAACTGAGCATGTGCGACCTGCCAGCCAAACTAGGGGCCTCAGATCCAATTTGGGGGGGCAGACCCCCAAGACACCCCGTTGCTACACCACTGATTAGCACAGAACACGCTCACTCTCTGCTCCCAGAGCTAAAAAAGAAATTTATTTTTTTACTGAGTGGGTAGCACATGCACATTGCAAAATCACTGCGGGATACCTCAGCACACCCCATTTTGCTGTGGTAAGCAGACATTAGTGCTTTGCAAAAGGGCCCCCATATTTTCCTTATTGAGGGCTCCTTTTCAAAGCTGCGCTACCATTAGCGGTGCACTGAATGCAATGAAGCCCATGCGAATAGAATGGGCTTCTTCGCATTTAGCCTGCTGCTAATTGGGAGTGCAGCTTTGTAAAAGGAGTCCTAACTTTGTTACCTTTTATGTAAATTAGTGAATTGTGTTTCTGATTCAAGTGGATGCCTATAGGTTTACTTGTTTAATTGCTAAAAATAAAGTTAAAAATGAAAAAGCTGCTATGCAATCTATCCATCATTCCCCTGCCCCCTGTCCTGTCCTCTCTCTGTCACATTCTACCACACTACCAGTTTGTCTTTTCCTGATCTGATATCAGTGGCGTTCCGAGGGGCGCTGACACCCGGGGCGGATCACCGATGCACCCCGCCCCCCCCGGATGCAGCCGCTGGGGGGGGTGCCGCACGCCGGTCAGCGTCGTTGATTTCCATGCTCCCTCTGCCCCGGAACAGGAAGTAACCTGTTCTGGGGCAGAGGGAGCATGGAAACCAATGACGCTGACCGGCGCACGGCACACCACCAGCGGCGTGCACCCGGGGCGGACCGCCCCCACCACCCCCCCCCCCCTTGGTATGCCACTGTCTGATATTCTTGAAAAGCAGAACTGAAAAGTGCTGCCTCCATTCTTTGACCATTCAGAGGGCAATTTTCAAAGCCATTTTCACACAAACAAATACTGCTTTTATAAAATGCCTGCCCTGTATACAGATAAAAATATGCTTGGTGTGCCATTTTATGCATGTCTTCATTTATTTTGGGGGAGATGTTTTTGGGGTGGGATTTGGAACTACTGAAGGCTATTGAAAATACATCCTTTTCAAGAAGGTGGAGGAGTGGCCTAGTGGTTAGGGTGGTGGACTCTGGTCCTGAGGAACTGAGTTCGATTCCCACTTCAGGCACAGGCAGCTCCTTGTGACTCTGGGCAAGTCACTTAACCCTCCATTGCCCCATGTAAGCCGCATTGAGCCTGCCATGAGTGGGAAAGCGCGGGGTACAAATGTAACAAAAATAAAATAGATACTATTGGAGATTCATGGAATGTTGCTACTATTGGAGATTCTACATGGATTGTTGCTATTCCACTAGCAACATTCCATGTAGAAGGCTGCGCAGGCTTCTGTTTCTGTGAGTCTGACGTCCTGCACGTCAAAGAAGCAGAAGCCTGCGCGGCCACATTGGTGATCTGCAAGGGCCGACTTCTACATGGAATGTTGCTAGTGGAATAGCAACATTCCATGTAGAATCTCCAATAGTAGCAACATTCCATGTAGAATGTCAAATAGTAGCAACAGTGGAGGAGTGGCCTAGTGGTTAGGGTGGTGGACTTTGGTCCTGGGGAACTGAGGAGCTGAGTTCGATTCCCACTTCAGGCACAGGCAGCTCCTTGTGACTCTGGGCAAGTCACTTAACCCTCCATTGCCCCATGTAAGCCGCATTGAGCCTGCCATGAGTGGGAAAGCGCGGGGTACAAATGAAACAAAAACAAAATAAATAACCATCTTAAAGTCCAAATAACAACACCATACACAATCTATACGTACCAGAAATCTTATCACATGACTGATTAACCTCTTTGCTATCAATGATCAAACACTACCACCTTAAACCTTATATCAAATAGGGTCTCTCTATAGTTGATAACCTAATATATGTTACAATCCAATTTACTACTCAGGAACCTTCATGCATTACCAAAATGTATTCTCCTCTACCATGTATGTATGCACATGGTGTATATATATATACCATGATCTGTTCCATATATGCTATGTTCCATGTATGTTACCATGTATGTATGCACCATAACGTAATACCATTTGTAATTCTGTTACCCGGAAATGGCAACCGCCATTACGGCAAATGTAAGCCACATTGAGCCTGCAAATCGGTGGGAAAATGTGGGATACAAATGCTACAAATAAATAAACTAAACTACATGCACTTCACACATTTGAATTTTCAAAACTATGCGCATATTTTTATTCCTAAAAATAGCCACAACACTCCATCTCGGGTCCTTTTTTCAGGCAACAATGTTTATTGCAGAAGGCAAAAGTAGAGACTAATAGACGATTCACCACTGGAGACGTGAGTCCAACAGTCTTTATTATATCAGAGATAACGACCCGACACAGGCCGTGTTTCGACGCTAAAAAGCGTCTGCATCAGGGGTCAATAAATACACCAAACAGAATATGCTGGATACAAACTATCAGAGCTCTGATAGTTTGTATCCAGCATATTCTGTTTGGTGCTACGTGATCAGTGAGTTGACAACACATATACAAGTAGGACTCTTCGTTTTGCATTCATTACTTGGTGTATTTATTGACCCCTGATGCAGACGCTTTTTAGCGTCGAAACACGGCCTGTGTCGGGTCGCTATCTCTGATATAATAAAGACTGTTGGACTCACGTCTCCAGTGGTGAATCGTCTATTAGTCTCTACTTTTGCCTTCTGTGATTCGTCATCGTAGAGAACTTTTCCTGTTCTATATTTTGAACAATGTTTATTGGCCATACCTGCCGTCTGTGAGAAACCTTTGAGTACATCTGCCGCTTTGTTTGTCTCTTTTGAAAATGAGCGCCTAAGCTGTTAATTGTATGGCAGTTAACATGCATTAACCCTTAAGAGAGTGTATTACCAGTTAACGCATGATAATTTCCACGGAATGGGGTGGAAAATGGTTGGTCAGGGACTTGGTAACTTCCGGCATGTTAACTCTTAATGTAGCAGATAACACGGCACATTTTAATGCCTCCTGAATAGATGTAGCTAACTGTTTTGCATTATTATCCGCCATTCACTTAATATACAATAAAGAATTTTGTCTGTATTAATCTCCAACATGGTGGAAACTGCACAGCATTAGTGAGGGTCAAAACAGCTTTTAATTCCAGCAATACGATAAGTCAACAAAAATTGTGACGTGCTCTTTTCAAACTATAATTACAAGGGTTAATGGTAACTTTCCATGGAAGAAGAGTAGATTTGTCTCTAGAAGTCAGGTTAGTTCAGAGTTATTGTCTACATGGGATCAAGCCTGATGGGCAGAGATCCTACTAGCTATGGTGATAATATCCAGGAACTGCCTTTCATACCTCTTCACGGATTTTATGCTCCATCTTTGCCATATGCTGTTGTAATTCTTCTTCTAATTCTGCCATCTGTAGGGATGCTGTTTCTTCAGTCCTGGCGATGCCATTTGGAAGACATGGACAAGAGAAGACAGACAGAAACCAGGCAGGTTATGTGAACTAGTCCCAGTTTGGTCACCTTGGATCACAGTTCTTTGATACAGAAGAAAGAGATAAAACAATACTTCCCTATTCCATTCCATGTAATGTTGGCCTTGGTCATTGTCAAGAGCTAACTCTCATTTTGGGGATAATTCTATAAGGAGGGCACCAAGAATGTGAGTAAATAACCAGAATTCTAGCAATTATGCATATATCTGTGTGTAAGTGTCAATATCTCTGTTACACACCAATCTGTAAAAAGGCACCTAATTGCAATGGTGTATAGTTTGTAGGTGGGCATTCACATGGGCAGAATTTGGGCATGCAAGGGAAAGTGCACAATTATGCACATAGATACAATACTGTAATCTACGTGTATTCTTTAGCAATCTTGGTGAAATAATTTTCATTAGTTGGTAAAAGTGATAACGTTTAGAATATGAGCATGTTATGCTGGTTTACTATAAAGAAAAGTGGGCATCTATTTTTGTTTATTGAATAGAATGCAAAGTAGATGTGTTGTAGGCATCTATAGTAAATGCAGATGCCCCTTTCTAAATTTACCCTTTAAGGGGACAACTCTATAAAAGGTTGCCACCATATAGGTGCCAAAATTAAGCAGACAGTATACCACTTCTATAACAGAATTTTCACGTGTAATTTCCATTATAGAATTTTAGCACAAGTACATAACCATCGCCATACTGGAACAGACTGAAGGTCCATCAAGCCCAGTATTCTGTTTCCATCAGTGGCCAATCCAGGTCACAAGTACCTGGCAAGATCCCTAAAGAGTACAACAGATTTTATGCCACTTATCCCAGGTATAAGCAGTGGATTTTCCCAAAGATATCTTAATAACGGTTTATAGACTTTTCTTTTAGGAACTTGTCCAAACCATTTTTTAAACCCTGCTAAGCTAGATAACCACATTCTCTGGCATTTCTCAGCACCAATGCTTTTTAGTGTCCAAATTTGGGTGTCATTTATAGAATCTGAGCCAGGTTATTACATTTGCTGATGACACAAAGTTATTCAAAGTTGTTAAATCGCAAGAGGATCATGAAAAATTACAAGAGGACCTTATGAGATTGGGAGATTGGGTATCCAAATGGCAGATGACGTTGTCGTTTAATGTGAGCAAGTGCAAAATGATGCATATGGGAAAGAGGAACCCAAACTATAGCTATGTGATGCAAGGTTTCACATTAGGAGTCACTGACCAGGAAAGGGATCTAGGTGTCATCGTTGATATGTTGAAACCCTCTATTCATTGTGCAGTGGCAGCTAAGAAAGCAAATAGAATGTTAGGTATTATTAGGAAAGGAATGGAAAACAAAAATAAGGACGTTATAATGCCTTTGTATCGCTCCATGGCAGGGGTGAACTGATCATTCGGGCAACTGGGCAGTGCCCAAGGGCCCAGAGGCTCTGCCCTGTTGCCCACTCCCACACACTCCAGCCCCTATGGGGCCCTGGTGGTCTAGTGGCTGCTGCCGCTATTCTCCCTGGTTGCACGGCACTACTGTGTTTACAAAATGGCTACCGAGACTCCCACGGTACCGTGAGAAGTCTTGGCAGCTATTTTGTAAACATGGCGCTTAGAGGCAGCAGGTGGGCAGAAAAGAGGGGATTCATTTCCTGCCCCTGAAGAAGCCACAGCTACTAGACCACCAGGGCTTTTCAATGTAGGGGGGGAGGGACAGTGGCAACACGGTGGGAGGGAGGCAGCACAGCAGGGGTGGGGGCACTGGTGGTGGTACCGGTAGCAGCAGCATGGCGGGGGTCAGGGTAGGTAGCACCAGCATGGTGGAGGGTGGGGCGGGGCAGAACCAGCATGGCCCAGAGTACTCTCAGTCCATTCCTGCTCCATGGTGTGACCGCACCTCGAATATTATGTGCAATTCTGGTCACCGCATCTTAAAAAAGATATAGTGGAATTAGAAAAGGTACAGAGAAGGGCGACAAAAATGATAACGGGGATAGGACGACTTCCCTATGAGGAAAGGTTAAAGTGGCTAGGGCTCTTCAGCTTGGAGAAAAGAAAGCTGAGAGGAGATATGATAGAGATCTATAAAATAATGAATGGAGTGGAACGGGTAGAAGTGAGTCGCTTGTTTATTCTTTTCAAAAATACTAGGACTAGGGGGCACGAAATGAAGCTAGAGAGTAGTAAATTTAAAATGAATCGGAGAAAATATTTCTTCACTCAACGTGTAATTAAACTCTGGAATTCTTTGCCAGAGAATGTAGTAAAAGCAGTTAGCTTAGTGGAGTTTAAAAAAAGGTTTGGATAGCTTACTAAAAGAAAAATCTATAAGCCATTATTAAAATGGACTTGGGGAAAATCCACGGCTTATTTCTAAGACAAGCTGCATAAAATGTATTGTACTGTTTTGGGATCTTGCCAGGTACTTGTGACCTGGATTGGCCACTGTTGGAAACAGGATGCTGGGCTTGACGGACCTTTGGTCTGTACCAGTATGTGGCAATACTTATGTACTCTGATGTGCAGAGAGTGAGAAACCAAGATGTGCACTGTGCATGTTTCTGATCAAAACTGAAATTGAAAAGCACACATTGGTGCCTGTTTTTCTGTGCTTAAATATAAGCCTTTCAAAAATTTCAGTGCAATTTTTGAAAAGCTCATATTCAAAAGGCACAGAAGAACAGCGCCAATGTGTACTTACACTTCTGGTTCTGTCTGGTCATGTGCACAAGAGCCGCGCTTACTTTTGAAACTTTTGTGTGCACGCGATTGGTACATTCCTTCCCTTGCTTTCGATTTAACAGAGTAAATTATCCACGCATAAAATGTGAATCTCATTTGCTTTGAGTATTGGTTAGCTGTTTTTCTGCGCTATTGTCTCACTATGGGGTTTGCACTGTGGGCTTTAGTGCAGTAGCTTTAAGCATCTGCTGCCAAGAAAGCTCCAGATGGTGTAGAGATTAACTACAGGGATTCCAACACATTGAAGATGTCTCGTGCTTGAATTACTGATGTCACGAACGCCTTGAGACATTTTAGTCGCCCTTCGCTGCACCTTTTCCAATTCTACTATATATCTTTCTTGAGATGCGGCCACCAGAATTCAACACAATACTCAAGGTGCGGTCGCACCATGGAGCGATACAACGGCATTATGACGTCCTCACACCTGTTTTCCATACCTTTCCTAATAATACCCAACATTCTATTCGCTTTCTTAGCCGCAGCAGCACACTGAGCAGAAGGTTTCAGTGTGTTATCGACGACGACACCCAGATCCCTTTCTTGGTCCGTAACTCCTAACGTGGAACCTTGCATGACGTAGCTATAATTCGGGTTCTTTTTTCCCACATGCATCACCTTGCACTTGCTCACATTAAACGTCATCTGCCATTTAGCCACCCAGTCTCGTAAGGTCCTTCTGTAATTTTTCACCCACGGTTTTCCTTCTTACACTTCAAAAACTAAATACGGGGTGGAGGTGTGGATGCAGAGGCTTTTTCCCTTTCTCATTTTTATATCCTCTTGCACTTTGTAGGAGTGTAGTATTGATAAGTACTTTGCAGTCTTTATAACAAGAGGTTGTTTTGTTTTGTTTGACAGAGATTAACTACTCCATTTCCAGTCTAACTCCAGAGGAAAAAGGCTTCAGCTGAGGTAAGGGAGAGATTTATACCACAAGAGGAAAGGAGAAACAGGGGTGACATGATACAGGCGTTCAAATATTTGAAAAGTATTAATCCGCATACGAACCTTTTCCGGAGACGGGAAGGTGGTAGAACTAGAGGACATGAATTGAGGTTGAAGGCGGGCAGACTCAGGACTTATGTCGGGAAGTATTTTTTCATGGAAAGGGTGGTGGATACATGGAATGCCCTCCTGCGGGAGGTGGTGGAGAGGAAAATGGTAATGGAATTCAAACACGCGTGGGATAAACACAAAGGAATCCTGTTTAGAAGGAATGGATCTATGGAATCTTAGCGGACATTGGGTGGCGACGCCGGTATTTGGTGAATAAAACCGGTGCAGGGCGAACTTCTACGGTCTGTGCCCTGATCGTGACTGAATAGATAGGAAGGGGCTGGAATGTACATTTTAAGGGGCATCGACGTTAGCTTCAGAACTTTTAGTACAGGAACAGTGCTGGACAGACTTTTATGGTCTGTGCCCTGAGAAAGGCAGGGACAAATCAAACTCGAATATACGTATAAAGTATTACATACCATGTAAAATGAGTTTATCTTATTGGGCAGACTGGATGGACCGTTCAGGTCTTTATCTGCCATCATTTACTATGTTTTATTTATTTATTTTTATTTATTGTGGCATTTATACCCCGCTCTTTCCCACTCAATAGCAGGTTCAGTGCGGCTTACAAAGCATGGATAAAAGGTATTACAGAGATGACACAGTGTATGGTTACAAAGTGTAAAGCAAAGTATATAACACAATGAGGCTCATTTTCAAAGCACTTAGCCTCCCAAAGTTCCATAGAAACCTATGGAACTTAGCCTCCCAAAGTGCTTTGAAAATATGCCTCATAGTATGGCTACAGAGTATATAACGCAATGTATGGTTACAAAGTGTTACAGAGATAAGTTGTGTGGAGAATGACAAGATGAAGACATGGGGGGAAGAACTGAGGTATACTTAGTGTTAGTGGTGTGGATTAGTGATGTGGGTTAGGTTCGTAATTTAAGTTGGGTCGGTCAGATATGCTCATTTGAAGAGATACATTTTCAGCAGCTTTCGGAAGGGTAGGAGTTCGTTGGTTGTTCGGATGTATTTTGGTATGGTATTCCAGAGTTGACTGCCTATAACGGAGAAGTTGGAAGCGTAGTAGGTTTTATATTTGAGGCCTTTGCAATTGGGGAGGTGAAGATTGAGATATGTTCGAAAGGATTTGGATTCATTCCTGTCTGGGAGATCGATTAGTTTGGTCATGTAGCTTGGGGATTCTCCATGAAGGATCTTGTGGATTAGTGTGTGTACTTTGAATTATATTCGCTCTTTAATAGGGAGCCAGTGTATTTTTTCACGAAGTGGTATTGCACTTTCAAATCGTGATTTGCCAAAGATGAGTCTAGCTGCTGTGTTTTGGGCAGTTTGGATTTTTTTCAAGATTTGGGCTGTGCAGTCAATGAAGATGCTGTTGCAGTAATCGGCATGGGTGAGTACTGTGGATTGTACCAGATTGCGGAAAGTTTTTTGGGGGAGGAATGGTTTTACTCTTTTCAGTACACACATGTTGAACATCTTCTTTGTTGTGGCTTTAGCGTGTGTTTCTAGAGTTAGATGGTTGTCCAACGTTACTCCTAGGATTTTTAGATTATTGGATATCGGGATTGTAACGTCGAGAGTGGTCAGAGTGGTTGGGAGTAGAGTGGAGTGTTTTGATGAGAGGATTAAGCATTGAGGTTTTTCTTTATTCAGTTTAATTTTGAAGGCGTTGGCCCAGGAGGTTAAGATGTTCATGTTACTATGTTAAGTGCTCAGTGCCCTTGACCTTAGAGTAACAAGCATAAAGAGTTTGATCACCAAAAAAATATTCATTCACACAGCTTTAGACAATACAATGAAAAGGAGTCAAATGTACACTTATTTAAATTTTCTCATTAGCGAGGTGACTGGAGTCCAGCCTGCCTGCCTGCCCCTGGCTGAGATCTGTCTTGTACTGATGCAACAGGTACCTCTGGGGGAGTGGGGGCACATTCCAGATTAGGGACCCAAGCAAAAACCAGCTGGTGGACAAGTACAGCAACTGGTGCACTGACTATATCCCAGTTACTTCATTTCCCTTCTTCCATGGCGTGTTCTCTTGTTCTCAAGACAGGATTTTACACTGCATTTCAAGCAAAGATGAAAAGGTTTTGCCCAGACACTTGAAGGACTAATCAGTTTGTTATGCCTGCAAATGTCAAGTCACAGGAACAGAGAAGCCAAGAGCCTCCTGCAGTGTCCTGGTGGTGGGGCATATATGGAAACGGAGAGCCTCATTTTGTGAGGAAGCAGCTGGGTTCAGGCAGTGAAGGGGAAATTCACTGTTCTGACAGCACACTCTTCTGCCTCGCCCCCCCTCCTCTCCCTAGCGCAGTGGGAGCTGATCCTGCTGAAATTGTCCCTCTTGTGTATCACACATCCTTATTCTCATCAGGCTTCCATTGGCCTGACTGGACTCATTTCTGCAGTTATTCATTATCTGGGGACAGGGTGACATCCATCAACAGGATCATCCACTCTTTCTGTGTTTCTGTGAATCTGTTTCCCTCCACCTGACTCTTACAGTGTGATCACACACTTAAGAACACCTGATACAAATCTGTGGAAACTCTGAATTGCCAGGGGGGTGCCATGTGACCTGGTCTCCATCAAAAGACTTTTGGATATTTCTGGTTTTTGAACTACTTCCTGAGCTCTCTAGGTGCTGATGCTGTGTTGGACGAAATATTAGCGGGGCCATGAACCCCGAGTCCCATCCCATTCTGCTGCCTATGACTACAAATACCACAATGCATCAGAAGGGAGGACTCTCTAAAAGCTGGACTGGTTTAAATCTTTCCTCTGGGTTATTTGGCAACTTGGAACAATGCATCTAACTTTCTGACTTCTTGAAAATGGAAGTTTTCTTTTTAAATAAGGAAAGCTGCTATAAATTAAGGCAAACTCCCTATTACTACTGCTACTTATTTCTATAGCGCTACTAGATGTACGCAGCGCTGTACACTTGAACATGAAGAGACAGTCCCTGCTCGACAGAGCTTACAATCTAATTAGGACAGACAAACAGGACAAATAAGAGATAAGGGAATAACTAAGGTGGGAATGATAATATATAGGTACTGGACAGGTGAGTAAGGGTTAGGAGTTAAAAGCAGCATCAAAAAGGTGGGCCTTTAGCCTAGATTTGAAGACAGCCAGAGATGGAGCTTAACGTACCAGCTCAGGGAGTCTATTCCAGGCATATGGTGCAGCAAGATAAAAGGAACGGAGTCTGGAGTTAGCGGTGGAGGAGAAGGGTACAGATAAGAGAGATTTACCCAGTGAACGGAGTTCCCGAGGAGGAATGTAGCGAGAGATGAGAGTGGAGAGGTACTGAGGAGCTGCAGAGTGAATGCACTTATAAGTCAATAAGAGGAGTTTGAACAGTATGCAGAAACGGATAGGGAGCCAGCGAAGGATACTATGTTATTGGGAAGGAGGTAGACTGACTCCAAGGTTATCAGAAATAGGTGACACATCAGGGTTTTTCAACAGCCCCCTCCCCCCAGCTCCGCCAAGTCTTTAGAAGCTGTAAAAATGCTATGGATCAGGAGTTGTGACGCGTCACCTGTGTTTGATGATGAGGTGCCAGGGTAGGGTTGCCAACTAGATCCAGATTTGCCCAACGGGGTTGATCCAGTCCTGAATTTACCCCTTTGCATGCAGGGACTTGTGGTTTTTGATTTCCCCATTGGATTTCCAAGGGAAAGCACGGCTACAAGTCCCTGCATGCAATGGGGTAAGTGTTGGGCAAATCTGAATCCAGTTGGCAACCGTATGTCAGGGGTTCATCTTAATTCCAGTTCACATTTCCAGCCCTAAGTCCTGGACCTTGAAGCCTCAACCCCTGGCACACTTGACGCTTCATATTAGAGCATTCCACATCTCCACCACCCTCTCCGTGAAAAAATACTTCCTGACAATTAGTCCCGAGTCTGCCCCCCTTCAACCTCAATTCATGTCCTCTAGTTCTACCACCATCTCGAAGGCGGTAGAACTAGAGTACATGAATTGAGGTTGAAGGGGGGGGGGGGGTGTGGAAGACTCAGGACAAATGTCAGGAAGTATTTTTTCACGGAGAGGGTGGTGGAGATGTGAAATGGCCTCCCGCGGTAGGTGGTGGAGATGAAAACGGCAATGGAATTCAAATATGCGTGGGATAAACACAAAGGGATCCTGCTTAGAAGGAATGGTTCCGCGGAATCTTAGTGGAGATTGGGTGGCGACGTCGGTAATTGGGAAACAAAATTGGAGCTGGGCAGACTTCTACGGTCTATGTCCTGATTGTGACTGAATAGATAGGGATGATGGGCTGGAGTGTAAAATTTTAAGGGGCTTCGACGTTAGCTCCAGAACTTAGTACAAGAACAGTGCTGGGTAGACTTCTACGGTCTGTGCCCTGAGATTGGCAAGGACAAATCAAACTACCAAATCATATACCATGTAAAATTAGTTTATCTTGTTGGGCAGACTGAATGGACCGTACAGGTTTTTATCTGCCAACATTTACTATGTTACTATGCTACCTACGGCCCATTAGAAATGTAGTGCCTCATTCCCTTCAAAATAAGCTTCTACCTTTTCAGTACAGATTCCAGCTTCTCTGTGTTAAGTCTCTGGGCACGAAAGTCCTGGATCATGTCCACTATTAGCCTCTCGTACTGCTGGAGCAGCCCAAAGTCTGAGCCCGCATGGATCAGCTGGTACATCTCGCAGAGCTGGTCCCGACTTCTGCAGAAAAAGGAGCATCGAGTCAATAAGTAGGTATTTCTTACCAGCTAGATGTCGTAGACCAGGGGTTCTTAACCAGTGCTGCCCACACCCCCAAAGATTTTAGGAGAAGGTCAAACCAGGTGCGGAGAAGGGTCTTGAAATCTGAGGCAATTTACTGAAACTTTCCAGACAGAGTGAAGGCAGTTATTGGTTTGTATAACTGTGGACTACTGCAATTGTAGCGACATGCTAGCAAGTTAACGTTGTTGGCGGCTAACAGTCAGTGACCTATGTAGCTGTTTGTAATCACCAGTAGGTTTAGGAAGAGGGTGTGAGAGTTTCATTGGTCAGTTAAAATGGCCAAAAAGGTTAAGAACCCCTGACTTATACGGTATGTACCAAAAACTTCCTCTTCATGGAGGCATGAAGATAATACATGACCTATCTAATTAAAGATGCCCAATTACTACATGATATAAATAATATTTTTGTTGGACCTTCAGAGGGTGGAAATCTTAGTACACTGCATTTCTGCTAACATTGATTTTACCTCTTTTCGTCATCAGTCCATTTTCATCTCTGATATACTTATTAATTCGTGGCTTCTATACCCATATAATTATTTAGGGCCCTGTTTACTAAGCCACGCTGTAGGCACGCTAATTAGCGCTTGCTAACGATCAAGACACCCATTATATTCCTATGGGTGTCTCTAGCATTAGCGCGCGCTAAAACGTTTGCACGCCTACAGGGCGGCATAGTAAACAGGGCCCTTAATTTGTAATTTCAAAATTAAGAACTTACCTTGAAAAAGGGTCATCCTGTAGATGAAAATGGACCCATTATGGGGGTGGGGGGTGGGAAGAGGAGGAATTTGATATACTGCCTTTCTGGGGATACAATCAAAGTGGTTTACATGTTATACATAGGTACTTATTTTGTACCTGGGGCAAAGGAGGGTTAAGTGACTTGCCCAAGGTCACAAGGTGCTGAAATGAGAATTGAACCCAGTTCCCCAGGTTCTGACTCCTCCACTCTGCCACAAGAGTGGTGAAACAAATCTTAGCAGATATCCACCCTCTAAGAGCCAATAAAATTATTATTTATACAATACACGAATTGTAGTTTATACAGTGTAAGTTAATAAGGATAATTATTGCAGTGAGGACACTGCATTTGTTGTATGTTACATCTCCCACACCAAAGCTGGAAGTTAATAATTAGTGAATACTATGAGGCAGTCATAATATGATCTGACTAAATTATTTAGTTAAAAAATATGTGGAGGGGCATAATCGAACAGCGCCGGCCATCTATATGGCCGGCGCCGTAAAAGGCAGTCCTGAACCGTATTATCAAAAAAAATGGCCGGCCATCTTTCGTTTCGATAATACGGTTGGGGCCGGCCAAATGTCAGAGATGGCCGGCATCGGTTTTCGCCGATAATGGAAACCGAGGCCGGCCATCTCAAACCCGGACAAATCCAAGGCATTTGGTCGTGGGAGGGGCCAGCATTTGTAATGCACTGCACATGCCAGGACACCAACCGGGCACCCTAGGGGGCACTTCTAAAAATTAAAAAAAATATATATATAGCTCCCAGGTGGATAGCTCCCTTACCTTGGGTGCTGAGCCCCCCAAATCCCACTGTACCCACATATAGGTGCCCCCCTTCACCCATAAGTGCTACGGTAATGGTGTAGAGTCGTGGGGAGTGGGTTTTGGGGGGGGGTTCGAGGGCTCCCTTTTAACACCACAAGTGTAACAGGTAGGGGGGGGATGGGCCTGGGTCCACCTGCCTGAAGTGTACTGCATCCACTAAAAACTGCTCCAGGGACCTGCATACTGCTGTCAGGGAGCTGGGTATGACATTTCAGGCTGGCATAGAGGCTGGCAAAAAAGGTTTGTTTTTTTTTGGGTCGGATGGGGTTGGTGACCACTGAGGGAAGTAAGGGGAGGTGATCCCCTATTCCCTCCGGTGGTCATCTGGTCAATTGGGGCACTTTTTTGAGACTTGGTCCTAAAAAGAAAATGGACCAATTGAAGCCGGTGAAATGCTTCTCAGAGCCGGCCTTCTTTTTTTCCATTATCAGCTGAAGCCGGCCATGTCTTAACAACGCTCCCCGTCCCACCTCCGTCCTGCCTCCCATACCCTCCTGAAACGCCCCCTTTAACTTTGGCCGGCTCTGCGACGGAAAGCAGTTGGAGCCGGCCAAAATCGGCTTTCCATTATACCGATTTCACCGGCTTCAGGAGATGGCCGGCCATCTCCCAATTTGTGTCAGAAGATGGCCGGCGATCTCCTTCGAAAATAAACTGGATAGTGTTCTCTCTCATACATAAGTCTTAACATTAAAGATCTGATTCATTTTATTCACCCTGTGCCCTAATAGATGTCAGCCTCCAAAAACAGCAAGTCAAAAGAACAAAACGCAATCAAAAAGACACCCCTAGCTCTAATACAAGTGGTTGGTTGACTGGAGAAAACAGGTTTGAAAGACAGGACTGGTGGGCCCCGTAGCATACTATAAATACATTTCAAAACTCTCACAAACTGGTCCCCATGTGGTTCTGACTACAGAGGTAATCAATAGAAATAAAACAAAATAAAACATGGAAAAGAAAATAAGATGATACCTTTTTTATTGGACATAATACATTTCTTGATAGTGAGGTTGCAAAAGAGATTGTAGTAGATCGGGTATCTTTAAATAACAATAAAAATCAGACAAAAGATTGCCAATTAATACTGTCAAGTACTAAGCATGATGTACTTAGGAACAACAAACATAGTTTGAAATGTCTATATGCGAATGCCAGGAGCCTAAGAAATAAGATGGGGGAGTTAGAATATATTGCACTAAATGAAAAATTAGATATAATAGGCATCTCTGAGACCTGGTGGAAGGAGGATAACCAGTGGGACACTGTCATACCGGGGTACAAATTATATCGTAGTGATAGGGTGAATCGGATTGGTGGAGGGGTAGCATTGTATATTAACGAGAGCCTTGAATCAAATAGATTGAAAATTCTGCAGGAAGCAAAACACTTCTTGGAATCAGTGTGTAAAGGGGAAAAGAATAGTGATAGGAGTGTACTACCGTCCGCCTGGCCAGGACGAACAGACGGATGCGGAAATGTTAAAGGAAATCAGGGACGCAAACAAACTGGGCAACACAATAATAATGGGGGATTTCAATTACCCGCATATAGACTGGGGTAATGTAACATCTGTACACGCAAGGGACATAAGATTTCTTGATGAAATCAAGGACAGCTTCATGGAACAGCTAGTTCAGGAGCCGACAAGAGAAGGAAAAATACTAGACTTAGTCCTTAGTGGTGCTCATGATCTAGTGCAGGGGGTAACGATACGAGGGCCGCTTGATAACAGTGATCATAATATGATCGGTTTTGATATTGGCATTGAAGGAAGTGAAACTAGGAAATCAAGTACGCTAGCGTTTAACTATAGAAAAGGTGATTACGACAAAATGAGAAAAATGGTGAAAAAAAGACTGAAAGGAGCAGCTCGCAGAGTAAAAAACTTGCATCAGGCGTGGATGCTGTTTAAAAACACCATCCTGGAGGTTCAGGACAAATATATTCCACGTATTAGAAAAAAGGGAAAAAAGACTAAACGTCAGCCGGCGTGGCTAAACAGTAAGATAAAGGAAATCATTAGAGCCAAAAAACAATCCTTCAGAAAGTGGAGAAGAGAACCAACTGAAAGTAACAGGATAGATCATAAGGAATGCCAAGCCAAATGCAAAGCGGAGATAAGGAGGGCAAAAAAGGACTTTGAGAAGAAATTAGCGTTGGAAGCAAAAATACATAGTAAAAACTTTTTTAGATACATTAAAAGCAGGAAACCGGCCAAAGAGTCGGTTGGGCCGCTGGACGAAAATGGTGTTAAAGGGGCGATCAAGGAGGACAAAGCCGTAGCGGAGAAATTAAATGAATTCTTTGCTTCGGTCTTCACCGAGGAGGATTTGGGGGGGACACCAGTGCCGGAAAGAATATTTGAAGCGGGGGAGTCGGAGAAACTAAACAAATTCTCTGTAACCTTGGAGGATGTAATGGGTCAGTTCAGCAAGCTGAAGAGTAGTAAATCACCGGGACCTGATGGTATTCATCCCAGAGTATTAATAGAACTAAAAAATGAACTTGCGGAGCTACTGTTAGAAATATGCAATCTGTCCCTAAAATCGAGTGTAATACCGGAAGACTGGAGGGTAGCCAATGTTACTCCGATTTTTAAGAAAGGTTCCAGAGGAGATCCGGGAAATTATAGACCGGTGAGTCTGACGTCGGTGCCGGGCAAGATGGTGGAGGCTATTATTAAGAATAAAATTGCAGAGCATATACAAAAACATGGACTGATGAGACAAAGTCAGCACGGATTTAGTGAAGGGAAGTCTTGCCTCACCAATCTAATGCATTTTTTTGAGGGGGTAAGCAAACATGTGGACAATGGGGAGCCGGTTGATATTGTATATCTGGATTTTCAGAAGGCGTTTGACAAAGTGCCGCACGAAAGACTCCTGAAGAAATTGCAGAGTCATGGAATCGGAGGTAGGGTATTATTATGGATTAAGAACTGGTTGAAAGATAGGAAGCAGAGAGTAGGATTGCGTGGCCAGTATTCTCAGTGGAGGAGGGTAGTTAGTGGGGTCCCGCAGGGGTCTGTGCTGGGTCCGTTGCTTTTTAATGTATTTATAAATGACCTAGAGATGGGAATAACTAGTGAGGTAATTAAATTCGCCGATGACACAAAATTATTCAGGGTCGTCAAGTCGCAGGAGGAATGTGAACGATTACAGGAGGACCTTGCGAGACTGGGAGAATGGGCGTGCAAGTGGCAGATGAAGTTCAATGTTGACAAGTGCAAAGTGATGCATGTGGGTAAGAGGAACCCGAATTATAGCTACGTCTTGCAAGGTTCCGCGTTAGGAGTTACGGATCAAGAAAGGGATCTGGGTGTCGTCGTCGATGATACGCTGAAACCTTCTGCTCAGTGTGCTGCTGCGGCTAGGAAAGCAAATAGAATGTTGGGTGTTATTAGGAAGGGTATGGAGTCCAGGTGTGCGGATGTTATAATGCCGTTGTATCGCTCCATGGTGCGACCGCACCTGGAGTATTGTGTTCAGTACTGGTCTCCGTATCTCAAAAAAGATATAGTAGAATTGGAAAAGGTACAGCGAAGGGCGACGAAAATGATAATGGGGATGGGACGACTTTCCTATGAAGAGAGGCTGAGAAGGCTAGGGCTTTTCAGCTTGGAGAAGAGACGGCTGAGGGGAGATATGATAGAAGTGTATAAAATAATGAGTGGAATGGATCGGGTGGATGTGAAGCGACTGTTCACGCTATCCAAAAATAATAGGACTAGAGGGCATGAGTTGAAGCTACAGTGTGGTAAATTTAAAACGAATCGGAGAAAATTTTTCTTCACCCAACGTGTAATTAGACTCTGGAATTCGTTGCCGGAGAACGTGGTACGGGCGGTTAGCTTGACGGAGTTTAAAAGGGGTTAGATAGATTCCTAAAGGACAAGTCCATAGACCGCTATTAAATGGACTTGGAAAAATTCCGCATTTTTAGGTATAACTTGTCTGGAATGTTTTTACGTTTGGGGAGCGTGCCAGGTGCCCTTGACCTGGATTGGCCACTGTCGGTGACAGGATGCTGGGCTAGATGGACCTTTGGTCTTTCCCAGTATGGCACTACTTATGTACTTATGATTAGCTTTCGAAGGTTGCCCTTCTTCGTCAGATCGGAAATAAGCAAATGATGGTAGATGACAGTATATATAAGTGAAACATCAAAGCATTTCAGACTACAGAGGAAAACTGACAGAGAAAAAAGCAGCAGCCATTCTTCGGAGGTGGAAACCTTTGGATACATATTTTAAATGAGAAAGCAGCAGCAGGTAAACTCCTGACTGGATGACACCGCACAAGGAATGGGGAGAACAGACAAACAGTCTGCAGTGGTGGCTCCGATCCTTCCTCCCACTTTTCTGCCAGCAGCTATCTTATGAGAACACAAATCTGTTTTGGAAGCCATTGAGTTAACACGGTTGAGATGGTGTCTCCTAAACCTTTGGGCCTTAGGCACATACCTACCCCCCTGCTTACAAAGCGGGGCGAGCAGCTACCGTGCACTAATGCCAACACAGCCCATTCACTTTGAATGGGCTGTGTCAGCATTGCCAAGCAGCTTAGTAAACACAGGGGCTATTTTGCTGCTTATGATTTATCATGCCCTTTGCACTTGCTTTTGGAGTGTAAGAATTGAAAATGCATTGGGTGTTGGGTATTATTAGGAAAGGTATGGAAAAGAGGTGTGAGGATGTCATAATGCCGTTATATCACTTCATGGTGCGACCGCAACTTGAATATTGTGTTCAATTCTGGTCGCCGCATCTCAAGAAAGATATAGCGGAATTGGAAAAGGTGCAGCGAAGGGCGACTAAAATGATAGCGGGGATGGGATGACTTCCCTATGAAGAAAGACTAAGGAGGCTAGGGCTATTCAGCTTGGAGAAGAGACGGCTGAGGGGAGACATGATAGAGGTATATAAAATAATGAGTGGAGTGGAACAGGTGGATGTGAATCATCTGTTCACGATTTCCAAAAATACTAGGACTAGGGGGCATGCGATGAAACTACAGTGTAGTAAATTTAAAACAAATCGGAGAAGAATTTTCTTCACCCAACGCATAATTAAACTCTGGAATTTGTTGCCGGAGAACGTGGTGAAGGTGGTTAGCTTGACAGAGTTTAAAAAGGGGTTAGATGGTTTCCTAAAGGACAAGTCCATAAACCACTACTAAATGGACTTGGGGAAAAATCCACAATTCCAGGAATAACATGTATAGAATGTTTGTACGTTTGGGAAGCTTGCCAGGTGCCCTTGACCTGGATTGGCCGCTGTCGTGGACAAGATCCTGGGCTCGATGGACCCTTGGTCTTTTCCCAGTGTGGCATTACTTATGTACTTATTTTTTTGTGCTTTATTGTTTAGTATACAGGCACAGACCTCACTCTAGTCTATAACACACTCATATTCAGAGAGAATGCTGAATAACCTAAGATCAGTGTTTTCTATAAAGCCAAACTCTTCCAGGGAGGAGGTGGGACTGTAGCACACAACTGAAAGATCTCCTGGAGTCAGAGTTCTGGGGACTATAATGATTATCAACCCTATATAACTAAGGCAGAGATGGAAGAAAGCCCCTTATCTCCCAAGAGAGGGTGAGGCTCATTTAGTGGGTCGGTCGCCTTAACCTCAACGTTTCTGTTTTGACGGAACACCTGGATTGCCAATGGCTTGCACAATTTACATCTGTTTGCTGTTCAGGTGGAGGCAAGCCAAACTGAGTCAGCTTCACTGTTACCTCAGCAACATCACAGGGATTAAACAATCAGGCCCTAGGATAGAGGGTGAAGTGAAATCATTCCTGCACTGTTCTGCACGCCTACTCCAGAAACTCCTTAGAGCCAGCAGTGTACTGCAGGAGGAAATGACAAACCTCATAGGCTGGACTGTGCGATACTGGAGTAGCAGGATCATCCTTGGGGGGGGGGGGGGGGGGGGGGAGAATTGAGACTACCCTGAGCTCCATGCTTTGAAAACAGCGCTATGTCACTGTTACAAGTAGTGTCAACACTCTCTTCTCTCCCCTTCTCCCTCCAAACAGTACTAACTTGTAACCTCTTTCTCTTCTGCCGGCTTCCCTTTCAAGTCTGTCTGAGGATCAAAGCCAGTCAGGGGTAAAAGACATTGTTCATCTTCTGGCAGACGTAGGTTGAATTGGGGGGGGGGGGGGGGGGGGGGGGGGGAAATAGAGAGAGAGAGAAACTTTGGCAGGGTCTGGGGGAGCTCCCAATTCCCTCTAGGGCAGGGATTGTCAATACAGGAATCCACTAGCAGATTTGCATACAATGAAGACAGGGCATGCAAATCCCTCTCATATTTTTTTTTTAAAGAAATGTATACCCTGCCTATCCCTAGGCGGTTTACATAAAAGAACATAGAAAAATACAAAGCAAGAAACTAACCAGACTCTGCATGAAACAAATAACTTTAACAGTCAAGTACCACAATATCAAACTCAAACCCCCAAAACTGGGGAATGCTTGAAATGCTGCAAACATTGACAGGCAATATTCACTGTGGATGTGCTGAAACCTAGACTGACTGGGTGGGTCCCAAGGACAGGGTTAAGAATTTCTGCTCTAGGATCAGGAATAGTACCAGAGGTTGGTGTCACCTCTTTCCTCCCCACAAAATGCCAAGTCAACAGTCAAAGGAACTTATACGTATAGTGGCAACTGCTAAATGTATAAGTTCCTTGTCCGTGAATGTTCAGCAGCACTATGTGGACAGTCAAGTAAAAAACTACTAAAGTGTCCAATATATATTATGCACTATATCCTAGTGTCTCTTAGGATCAACCTACTTCAGTACTATCACACTACTATCCTAACCACTGAACTCAGTGGCGTACCAAGGGGGGAGCGGTCCGCCCCGGGTGCATGCCGCTGGGGGGGTGCCGTGCGCCTGTCGGCTCTTCGTTTTCATGCTCCCTTTGCCCCAGAACAGGTTACTTCCTGTTCCGGGGCAGAGGGAGCATGAAAAAGAAGAGCCGGCAGGCGCGCGGCACCCCCCCCCCCCAGCGGCGTGCACCCGGGGGGGGTGTTCTTTCACCGGGGGGGGGGGGGGGTGTCACGCTGTTCCAGGGGGGCGCTGCACCCGGGGGGCGGGGTGCATCGGCGATCCACCCTGGGTGTCAGCCCCCCTAGGAACGCCACTGACTGAACTGTATACATTTGTTTCAATGTGTTCTCTTGCAGAGGAAAAAGTCTCAACAAACTCCTTAACATAGCCTTGTGGCTTTTAATTAACCAGAGTTCTTGCTGTCATCATCGGCAAAAAATCTCCTGTGTGTTCAGTCTCATTAACTAATTGTTGCTTATTTGTACAGTCTGTGTTCTAATTTCTTGCTTTAAATATCAAATAAAGCCAGCACTTATCTTGCTGCTGTGGCCATGGCGTGGAGAGACTAAGGGGAAGATGCATCAATGAAACGTAAAACAACCGAAAACGTAAAAGTTTTAGAAAAAACGATGGATGCACTAAAAAAAACAAGTCGCACATGTTCGGTGCGGTATTCTAAACTCGCATGCATGAAAGAATCGTTAAACTGGTGTAATCCCCGGTAGAGGAAACGCATGCGCACAACCGCTAAACCTACGATATCACTGTGGCTATTGTACGTCCTTTATGGACGGCCTTGCCCCCCTGCCCCGCCCGGGGTCGCCGCTGCTCCCCGCTCCCCCCTGCATTAAAATCGTGACTTTTTTTTAGCCAGCCCCAGCCCCTGAAGAAATATGGTAGCCCTTGCTCTCAGTAAAATACAGGCCAATGGCTCAGGCTAAGAGCTAGGCCTCTTTAAAAAGGAAAAATCATGTCTGATACAAAATGTATTTCTCACTGCAGCTGAGGCTGAAGTGAGTTCCCAGAGAGCTGACAGGCAAGGGAGGGGGCATCTGCTCTGGTAAACAACCCATGGGACTAGAACCTGTGAGAAGTCATGAGAAAGTTATTTTAGGCTCATTTAAGTTGATAAAGGGCTAGATGTACCTAGGTTGAGCATACCCAAAGGGAGGGGGGAGAGCTGAGGAGTGCTGAAGAGAGCAAAATGACCTGTGAAGTCATCTCACAAGATGTGCTCTGGGCCTATTTTGTTTATAGTTAGAGCTGGAGAATAAGTGAAGTCATTCCTTATCAACTGATAAAGGGCAAGAGCCCTGGTGAGAACGCTAGGGGCCACTGGAATCAATTGTACCAGAATGGTATAAGAGATGCAGTCAGAGAGGTATCAGGGCAGAAGAGAAAGATCAGAGAAGAAGCCAGGAGCTAGGAGAGAGAAGGATACAGACGTGGCGTGAGATGCTGTTCTACCATATGACTGAACTGCTTGTACTATCTTTGGTAAGATATCAATATTAATAAACTATACTTCTTTACCTACTAAATACTGGGTTCCTTTATAATTGCATAGGTTTATACTGCCTTGACTGCTAACACTGTCATGTGCAGATACGAGGTTGGGATAATTAAGTACCTAGAGGGGATAGACATTTCTGTCAGGAGTAATAGAAGGGCCATGGCTCCGCTGCGCAACAGAGAAGGCAGATCCTAATAAAATTAACACCCCCCTCTCTCCCTCCCTTCCTGAAAAAACAGCTCCCGCCATCCTCCGCCCCCGCCGCCCCCCCCCCCCCGAGGTCATCGCCGCCGTTCCCCCCCCCCCGTCTTACCAGGCTCGTGCAGCGCCTCTCACCTCTGTGTGAGACTCGCGGAGGAGGCGATCAGCTGTTCTTGCCCGTGCAGCACCATCACACAGAGGTGAGAGGCACGGGCCCGGTAAGACGGAGGGAGGCGGAGGATGGTGGGAGCTGTGTTTTCAGAAAGAGAGGAAGGGAGGGGGGGCCGTGGCTGGCTAAAAAAAGTCATGATTTTAATGCAGGGGGCAGCGGCGAGCAGCGGCGACCTCGGGCGGAGCGGGGGGGGGGCAAGCCCGTCCATAAAGGACGTACAATAGCCACGGTGATATCGTAGGTTTAGTGGTTGTGCGCATGCGTTTCCTCTACCGCTTGCGGGGATTACACCAGTTTAACGATTCTTTCATGCATACGACTTTAGAATACCGCACCGAACATGTGCGACTTGTTTTTTTTAGTGCATCCATCGTTTTTTCTAAAACTTTTACGTTTTCGGTTGTTTTACGTTTCATTGATGCATCTTCCCCTTAGTCTCTCCACGCCACGGCCACAGCAGCAAGATAAGTGCTGGCTTTATTTGATATTTAAAGCAAGAAATTAGAACACAGACTGTACAAATAAGCAACAATTAGTTAATGAGACTGAACACACAGGAGATTTTTTGCCGATGATGACAGCAAGAACTCTGGTTAATTAAAAGCCACAAGGCTATGTTAAGGAGTCTGTTGAGACTTTTTCCTCCGCAAGAGAACACGTTGAAACAAATGTACACAGCTCAGTGGTTAGAATAGCAATATATATTATGCCCACATCAATGAAGCACAAAACTAATATCAATAATATAACGGGCATTGGACTCTTTTTTACAGACTTATGAAAGCTACGTTTTTTAAATATGATGAACTTTTTGATATGCTTTTACTACTCAAATTTGAAGAAAAGATGCAAGGAAAGATAATAGTGTCAGGGCATAGCAAGGGCTTATTACTTTATGGCAGTGAAAATCAGCCACTCATAGTTTCATGGTTTGAGTTTGTATATATAAATCACTGTCCTAACTTAAACTGCACAGCCATATCACTGCTAAATGCAGGGCCAGCTTAACCATCAGGGAAAACAGGCAGCCACCTAGGGTGGAAGCTTCTGGGGGGGGGGGGGGGGGGGGGGGGGGGGGGGGGGGGGGAGGCACTCAACAGCAAGACAGATCCTGACAAGCACACAAATTCAAACAGAAAGCAGGAGGTAATTTTACCCGTACAGAAGGTGGGTAATATTCACAGTTTTTTTTTTGTTACATTTGTACCCCGCGCTTTCCCACTCATGGCAGGCTCAATGCGGCTTACATGGGGCAATGGAGGGTTAAGTGACTTGCCCAGAGTCACAAGGAGCTGCCTGTGCCTGAAGTGGGAATCGAACTCAGTTCCTCAGGACCAAAGTCCACCACCCTAACCACTAGGCCACTCCTCCATTACCACTAGGCCACTCCTCCACTGTTGCTACTATTTGAGATTCTACATGGAATGTTGCTATTCCACTAGCAACATTCCATGTAGAAGTCGGCCCTTGCAGATCACCAATGTGTCGCACAGGCTTCTGCTTCTGTGAGTCTGATGTCAGACTCACAGAAACAGAAGCCTGCGCAGCCTTCTACATGGAATGTTGCTAGTGGAATAGCAACATTCCATGTAGAATCTCCAATAGTATCTATTTTATTTTTGTTACATTTGTACCCTGCGCTTTCCCACTCATGGCAGGCTCAATGCGGCTTACATGGGGCAATGGAGGGTTAAGTGACTTGCCCAGAGTCACAAGGAGCTGCCTGTGCCTGAAGTGGGAATTGAACTCAGTTCCCCAGGACCAGAGTCCACCACCCTAACCACTAGGCCACTCCTCAGTGAGGGACTCAAAATTTCAAAATACCAGCAACCCCACTAATCAGAGTCTTACGCAATCCATTAGATTTTCTATTCAACACACTCTTTGAGACATACCACAGATTTCTTAGGAAGGAAAAAGCCTCAGAAATCTATTCCAGCACCCGACCTTGGGCTACTGCTTTTCTGTAAATGGTAGTAGACCTTCCTTTAAGAATCTGTATTGTCCAATATACTTTTCAAATACTATTAAAAATCATTCTTATGCTGTTCTCAGTTATACCAAAAATATCATCGACTTAACATGAAATCTTTTCATAACAAACAGCTTGAAAGCTGAGGACTGACACCCTCCAAATCCAACCTAAAATCCTTTGTCAGAGCAACCAGGTCTCTGTTTAGAAAATATGTTGAAAATCCATCCGCCTTTGATGGCCAGCGTTACGAAAACCTGCCCCAGGGAGAACAGACCTGTGAGCGCTGCTGGCTAAGATAATCGGTATGTTGTAATGTTTAAATAACCCATTTACATGACTAAAATTTATTCTGTATGTACATAAGTAATAAGAGCAATTTCCATCATGGAAATTGCTCTTATTACTTATGTACATAGAGAACAAATTTCATATCTAGAAGTGCGATATCCATCTATGCATTTTTACAGGATTGTTCTGGGATGGGTTATGATTGTCGAGTAATTATATAAAATCTCATGGAGGGGGACTGAAAGTTCACTTAGGGGTCCTATTACTAAGGTGTGGTAGGCCGAACGCGGGCCTACCGTGCGCTAAAAACACAACCGCAGGACGTGTTGAGAGGCCCCATGGTGCTGTGCCACTTACCACACCTAATCCCACACTGAAAAATATTGTTTAATTTTTCAGCACGGAAGGCAGGCAGTAGGCATGCCCACAATAATCGGGTACTGCGAGCACATTACCGCATGCTTCCCGATTAGCGCAGGAGCCCTTACGGCCTCCTAAATAGGTGGTGGTAAAGGCTCCCATGGTAATGCCAACGCACTAATGGGGAAACTGGCGCATGGCCCAGGGGCATAGACAGACACTCAATTTTGGGTGGGTCTGGGCCCGAATTGGGTAGGCAGAACTCTGCCCCAAAGAGAACCCCGTCTCTCAATCCACCACCTGCAGGCGATCTGGTTTCTCAAATCTCCCTGAAGGGCGAACCGGTCTCTCAACAACCCCCCCAACCCCATGTACCTTTTAAAGAGCAGATCTTCGCTGGAGGCAAGCAGCGTGACCGATACATACCGCTCACGCCGGCTCCACAGCCTTTTTTCTGATGCAACTTCCTTTTTCTGCATAGATGGAGTACGTCAGAAGGAAGGCTGTGGGGTCGGCATGAACCAAGGGCATAGCCAGACAGCAGATTTTGGGTGGGCCTAGGCAAGAAGTGGGTGGGCACCAAAAAAATCTCTCAGCTGGTGGGAAAATGCTTCTCTCTACCTTGGTAATCTGCAGCAGGCATGCGCTGAAAACTGAGCATGCGCAGGTGCCGGTATCTTGGAAAGTAGCGTTTTCGTTATCATCAGGGAGAAGTCTTCAGCTGGCAGAGTTTGGGATCCCTACCAGCTACCACTAAACATGTGCTACTGTTGGGTGGGCCTGAACCGGGGCCCACCCAGGCCCACCTGTGGCTACACCACTGGCACGAACAGTGTGTATCAGTCACGCTGCTCACTGCTGGTGAGGATCTGCTAATGAAAAGGTACACAGGAGGGAGAGGTGTTGGGAGTTTTCAGTTGGTGGGGGCTTAGGGATCCCCGCCAGGCATATCACAGATGTGCTGCCACTGGGTGAGCCTGAGCCCAAAATGGGTAGGCGGTCCCTACACCACTGGCATGACCATTAAAAAAATACACAGACACGACCATTTTACTGGTGCGCTAAATGTGGCCACAGCGCATTGGAAACCCACGCGCTAAAGGCAGTGTGGGCCACCTTTTTGGACGCCTTAGTAAAAGGACCCCTTAAAGCATCTAATATTCTTGCACTGGTTCTGGCTGTATAAATGGCTACCAGCACTGAAGCTTATCTGAATAATGAGCAGTAAATATACATTTTTTAATGCCATTGCTAGAATTAAAAAAACAAACAAACCTCATTCATTGAATCCGTGACAGAAAGCGTTCATTTGGGATAGTATCTCTTTGTTTCATGTTGTGCAAAGGTTTGCCTTCAGGGACAACACGGCGGCGCAGTACATTGTTTTTAGTAAAGATACTGTATTCTATAATACAGCCGTATGCACTCTGTTACACCCCTGACGCAGGCGCTGGGCGCTGAAACACGGACAGTGTCTGCTTCATTCAAGAACTGTTTCATCTAAACATATGATTAAAGGTTTTACCCTCCCCCTTTTTTTTGAAGGCTCTTGGTACTTTTTTGTTGTGTACTTTGGATTTTTGTTTGTACTTCGCCCCCTCTCTTTGCTACCCAAAGTTAGGCGCCATTACGATCTGTGCCGAGATAGTATTCTGCGCAGTGCATCCTTCAGTAGCTTGGTGCACTTCGTACGCCTAACTTTGGGTGTGAGCACTTATACCTGCTAAAAGCGAGGACAGTCAGGAATGCAAATGCAGGTATTCTATAATATCGTGTGCAAATACCCTTGACCCGCCCACATGCCCCTTTCAAGTTGCTCGCTATTGGGCCGAAGCTCAGAACTCGGCACTATCTGGAACAGTGCCCGATCAATACTGCGGGACCAGCGCTGAAAAAAAAATAGCTCCCCAATGCTCAACCGTAAAAAGATGCAAATGATATGCACGATGTTTGAGTCAGTGCAAGGGGGAGGAACATGCCTGGCGCGTGCGCACAAGAGTTTTTGTGATAAGCACACGAACCTTATTCTACCACAACATTACTGTATTGTTCATACCGGAATTGGCGAATGCCTTCACGGTACTATGTAAGCCACATGGAGCCTGCAAATAGGTGGGAAAATGTGGGACACAAATGTAACAAATAAATAAAATATGTAAGCGCAGAAAACAGGCTCCAGGGTGTGCTTTCACTTTCGGGTTTTTTTTCCTGATTTGCATACATTTGTCTCTCACTACCAGTGCTTAGAGGCTTGCAATAGCTTCCTTCTGCTTTCAAATGAAATTTAAAAAAAAAAAACTGCTTTTAAAGAAAAAAACCATGGGAAATTCTCTCTTCAAACACCCCAACGCATGATCCGAGCTGGCATTAGGTTTTCAGCGGTAAGGGCGGCTTTGTTTTGTGCGCTGTTCTCTGAGCATTGGGAGGGAATAGGATTGACTACATTTGCATGCTATTTGCACTAATCTTTGGTGCTCACATTGGCTCCTACACTAGAACTGTGTGAGCATTTCACGCTCACTAACACCAGTGCCAGTCAGGTGCTAATCGCCTCCAGCCAGCATTAGGTTTTGGGCATCGGCCCATAAGAAATTTAGGCATGCGTGTTATGGAATAGGGCAGTAGTTTCCAAACCTGATCCTGGATGCACCCCAAACAACAAAGAGAGGGTTCAAAGCACACACAAAAAAACAAAACAACAAAAGTCCAAACAGCAAAAAAGTACCAGAAGCCTTCACAAGAGGGACAAACCTTTAATTGTACATCATATGTCTTGTACGTAAATCTTGTACCAATTAACTCGACAGGGGCCATGTTTCAGCACCAAGCGCCTGCGTCAGGGGTCATTCGATTGTAATTGTCTAGAATGAAGAAACCAGCCCAGAGCAGAAATCACAACAAACGTGGCAAAAATGAATGCAAAATCTTCCTGCTTACTCTTCACAGGAGCACAGCGTCCCCCTTACTCCAAGGTTTGTCCCGCTTGTGAAGGCTCCTGGTACCTATTTTGCTGCCTAGAGCTTCACAGCCAGTCAGGTTTTGGGGATATCCTGTCACGGCCCTCACCTCCTCTTTGGCGGGATGCTCCGGCGGCGCAGGAACGCTCGCCGTCGTAGCAGGTCCGGCACTCCAGTCTGTGCGACGCTCCCCCTCTCTCTCCTCAGCGCGGTACGCGTGCCCAGACTGCCACGTCACCCTACGTCCTGCTGGCTCTGCGCGCCTCCAGGGCTGGTCGGGACCTTCGGTCCGCCTCCTTACTCTTCAGGGATTGGCCCTCTCCGCGGGCAGACTCCTCTTTCTCAAACCACCTACATATGGCAGCTCTCCTCTCCAGCTGATTCCTCTTAATGTCTGAAGACCAGCACTACTTCTGGGACGCTTTCCCTCTGCCTCATTGCTTCGGCTTCTATTTGGGGTAAGCGTTTCTCTACCCTGTTTTCTTTCTTGTCTTGTTATCCTGATACTGACCTTGCCTGTACCTGGATTACTCTCGTGTCTGCTGCCTGCCTACTGACCTTGCCTGTACCTGGATTACTCTCATGTCTACTGCCTGCCTACTGACCTTGCCTGTGCCTGGATTACTCTTGTACCTGCTGCCTCTGCCTGTACCTGGATCACTCTCTTGCCTGCTGCCTGTCTGGCCATCATGCTCATCACCCTGCTCCATCTCGTAAGCCCTGCAGGCCGCCTGCACCTAGGGGCTAAGCCTGGGGTTGTCCGACCGCCAAGCAGAACCTGGTCCGAGTACCGGGCTCGGCAACACTCTACTTGGTACAAGAACTCACAGGTCTGACATATCCACAATGAATATTCATGAGAGAGACTGGCATGCACTGGATATCCCAAAAACTTGACAGGCTGAGCT